>NW_027307803.1:615000-617500 GCF_047496885.1 Scyliorhinus torazame | reverse complement strand
TAGTGTTCAATTCTGGTCGCCACACTACCAGAAGGATGTGGAGGCTTTAGAGAGGGTGCAGAAGAGATTTACCAGAATGTTGCCTGGTATGGAGGGCATAGGCTATGAGGAGCGATTGAATAAACTCTGTTTGTTCTCACTGGAACGAAGGAGGTTGAGGGGCGACCTGATAGAGGTATACAAAATTATGAGGGGCATAGACAGAGTGGATAGTCAGAGGCTTTTCCCCAGGGTAGAGGGGTCAATTACTAGGGGGCATAGGTTTAAGGTGAGAGGGGCAAAGTTTAGAGTAGATGTACGAGGCAAGTTTTTTACGCAGAGGGTAGTGGGTGCCTGGAACTCACTACCGGAGGAGGTAGTGGAGGCAGGGACGATAGGGACATTTAAGGGGCATCTTGACAAATATATGAATAGGATGGGAATAGAAGGATACGGACCCAGGAAGTGTAGAAGATTGTAGTTTAGTCGGGCAGTATGGTCGGCACGGGCTTGGAGGGCCGAAGGGCCTGTTCCTGTGCTGTACATTTCTTTGTTCTTTGACTGGATGGATGGATGGATGGATGGATGGATGGATGGATGGATGGCTGGATGGATGGATCCGATCAACCATTCCCAGGACTGGATGGATGGATGGATGGATGGATGGATGGATGGATCCCATCAACCATTCCCAGGACTGGATGGATGGTTGGATGGATGGATGGATGGATGGATGGATGGATGGATGGATGGATGGATGGATGGATGGATCCCATCAACCATTCCCAGGACTGGATGGATGGATGGATGGATGGATGGATGGATGGATGGATCCCATCAACCATTCCCAGGACTGGATGGATGGATGGATGGATGGATGGATGGATGGATGGATGGATGGATGGATGGATCCCATCAACCATTCCCAGGACTGGATGGATGGATGGATGGATGGATGGATGGATGGAAGGATCCCATCAACCATTCCCAGGACTGGATGGATGGATGGATGGATGGATGGATGGATGGATGGATGGATGGATGGATGGATGGATGGATGGATCCCATCAACCATTCCCAGGACTGGAAGGATGGATGGATGGATGGATGGATGGATGGATGGATCCCATCAACCATTCCCAGGACTGGATGGATGGATGGATGGATGGATGGATGGATGGATGGATGGATGGATGGATGGATGGATGGATGGATGGATGGATCCCATCAACCATTCCCAGGACTGGATGGATGGATGGATGGATGGATGGATGGATGGATGGATCCCATCAACCATTCCCAGGACTGGATGGATGGATGGATGGATGGATGGATGGATGGATGGATGGATGGATGGATGGATCCCATCAACCATTCCCAGGACTGGATGGATGGATGGATGGATGCATGGATGGATGGATGGATGGATGGATCCCATCAACCATTCCCAGGACTGGATGGATGGATGGATGGATGGATGGATGGATCCCATCAACCATTCCCAGGACTGGATGGATGGATGGATGGATGGATGGATGGATGGATGGATGGATCCCATCAACCATTCCCAGGACTGGATGGATGGATGGATGGATGGATGGATGGATGGATCCCATCAACCATTCCCAGGACTGGATGGATGGATGGATGGATGGATGGATGGATGGATGGATGGATGGAAGGATCCCATCATCCATTCCCAGGACTGGATGGATGGATGGATGGATGGATGGATGGATGGACGGATGGATGGATGGATCCCATCAACCATTCCCAGGACTGGATGGATGGATGGATGGATGGATGGATGGATGGATGGATGGATGGATCCCATCAACCATTCCCAGGACTGGATGGATGGATGGATGGATGGATGGATGGATGGATGGATGGATGGATGGATGGATGGATGGATGGATGGATGGATCCCATCAACCATTCCCAGGACTGGATGGACGGACGGATGGATGGATGGATGGATGGATGGATGGATGGATGGATGGATGGATGGATCCCATCAACCATTCCCAGGACTGGATGGATGGATGGATGGATGGATGGATGGATGGATGGATGGATGGATCCCATCAACCATTCCCAGGACTGGATGGATGGATGGATGGATGGATGGATGGATGGATGGATGGATGGATCCCATCAACCATTCCCAGGACTGGATGGATGGTTGGATGGATGGATGGATGGATGGATGGATGGATCCCATCAACCATTCCCAGGACTGGATGGATGGATGGATGGATGGATGGATGGATGGATGGATGGATGGATGGAAGGATCCCATCAACCATTCCCAGGACTGGATGGATGGATGGATGGATGGATGGATGGATGGATCCCATCAACCATTCCCAGGACTGGATGGATGGATGGATGGATGGATGGATGGAAGGATGGATGGATGGATGGATGGATGGATCCCATCAACCATTCCCAGGACTGGATGGATGGATGGATGGATGGATGGATGGAAGGATCCCATCAACCATTCCCAGGACTGGAT
>NW_027307803.1:595000-597500 GCF_047496885.1 Scyliorhinus torazame | reverse complement strand
TCACTGCAGTTGTCCCCGTCACTGTTTATACTATAAGCTCTTGTCCCAGTTAATACACCATTATGCCATGTTGATGTCGACATTTGTACATGTTTGAGAGCTCACAATGAGACACATACAAAATATACAATATCAATTATTATTCTGAAGCAATTGATTAAATCACCCCTTAATCTAAATTCCATTGTTTCAGAGTAAAGCTTCATCTACACTGTCCACCAAACACCCACAACCCAAATACTGTCTGGGGTTAAAAACAGAGTCAAAATCCCTCTGAATCAAGGAATTTTTCATTCAGGGTTTTTATTTTTACTATTTGGAAATACAGAACTCAATTTGCACACAATCCCAGGGTGGACTCTTGCTTATTTCAATCATGAGCTCAGCGCTTCATATTCAAACGTGAAGTTTAAGCTCCAATTAAAGGTGCCTGCTTGTCTCTGTCTGTGTATTCGCTGTTCCTGCTGCTTTGTCACTTGTCTGAAGTTTTTGAATAATCGGCCTTGGTTAATCAGTCCTTTCTCTCAGCACATGGAAGTTGTGAACATTCAAGCCCCACAATCTGCTGTAGTTAACAAACTACTGCATGCTTTGAAAATCAATCGATTTCCTATCCTAAATAGATCTCACACATTTCCACAATGCAGGAATGTCTCAATCAAACTTCAGTTCCCATACACTTGTTAACACTTGACTGCAAAAGGTAAATTCCACTGAGAGATTCCGAAAGCTGCCACAGAAGACACAGGTTATATTAAATTTTGAAACAGAACTATTTTAACTGATGCCTCAATCCTATCACACAGAAATGTTGCACGTTTTGAACTTCCACTGTTTCCAGCTTCTCATCATTTAGAAAGAACACGGTTCTATCCTTTCCAAGTCAAAAGTACAGCATCTTATATTTCCCTACACTGAAACACGTCCTCCAGTTGTGTCCACTTACAAAACATTCATATCTCTCTGCAATTTGATGTTCCCAGCTATGCTGTTTACAATGCTGTGTAATGTTTGGTGTCGTTGGCAAACTAGGATGTGTAGCATTCTATCAAATTGTCTTAAATGACTAAGGTATTCAGTAAACCTCTGTGTGTGTGCGTGCATCTGTGTGCTCGTGTGTGTATCTGTGAGTGTGTGTGTTTGCATTTAAGTCTCAAAGGAACATAGGGGCAGATGCACTCCATTCAGCCCATCGAACAGGACCCACCATTCAAACAGATCTTGGCAAGCCCAGACTCACGCACACTCACACACTCATTGCTATGTTACTACACACAGTCGACTTGTGTCTGGAACATGCTCAATGATTGAGCTTCCACAGCCCTCTGGAATAGTATAACAAAGATTCCCAATGTCCGACAGAGTGAAGCTCCCTCTACACTGTCCCCATCAACATTTCCATGACAGGTACAGTACAGAGTAAAGCTCTCTCTACACTGTCCCCATCAAACACTTCCAGGACAGGTACAGCACAGGGTGAGATACAGAGTAAAGCTCTCTCTACACTGTCCCCATCAAACACTTCCAGGACAGGTACAGCACAGGCTAGATACAGAGTGAAGCTCTCTCTACACTGTCCCCATCAAACACTTCAAGGACAGGTACAGCACTGGATTATATACAGAGTAAAGCTCCTTCTACACTGTCCCCATCAAACATTTCCACAACAGGTACAGCACAGTCTAGATACAGAGTAAAGCTCTCTCTACACTGTCCCCATCAACACATCCAAGACAGGTACAGTACGGGGTTAGAAACAGAGTAAAACTCCCTCTACACTGTCCCCATCAAACATTTCCACGATAGGTGCAGCACGGTGTTGGATACAGAGTAAAATTCCCTCTACACTGTCCCCATCAAGCACTCCCAGGACAGGTGCAGCACGGTGTGAGGTCCAGAGTAAAGCTCCCTCTACACTGTCCCCATCAAACACTCCCAGGGCAGGTACAGCACGGTGTGAGATACAGAGTAAAGCTCTCTCTACACTGTCCCCATCAAACACTTCCAGGACAGGTACAGCACAGGCTAGATACAGAGTAAAGCTCTCTCTACACTGTCCCCATCAAACACTTCAAGGACAGGTACAGCACTGGATTATATACAGAGTAAAGCTCCCTCTACACTGTCCCCATCAAACACTCCCAGGACAGGTACAGCACGGGGTTAGATACGGAGTAAAGCTCCCTCTACACTGTCCCATCAAACACTCCCAGGACAGGTACAGCACGGGGTTAGATACAGAGTAAAGCTCCCTCTACACTGTGCCCATCAAACACTCCCAGGACAGGTACAGCACGGTTTGAGTTACAGAGTAAAGCTATGGATGGATGGTCGGACGGATGGACGGGTGGAGTGGGAACGAAAGAGACAGGGATTTTCCCCCACACCCCCTCAGATCTGTCTCTCTTTCTCTCTCTCAGGGGTTCTCTCCCTCTGTAGACATCCCTCTCTCTTACCTCTCGACAAATCACATTGGGGTTTTCTTTTACATTTATTACAA
>NW_027307803.1:587500-590000 GCF_047496885.1 Scyliorhinus torazame | reverse complement strand
CCCCATCAAACAGTCCCAGGACAGGTACAGCATGGGGTTAGATACAGAGTAAAACTCCCTCTACACTGACTCCATCAAACACTCCCAGGACAGGTACAGCACGGGGTTAGATACAGAGTAAAGCTCCCTCTACACTGTCCCCATCAAACACTCCCAGGCCAGGTACAGCACGGGGTTAGATACAGAGTAAAGCTCCCTCTACACTGTCCCCATCAAACACTCCCAGGACAGGTATATAGGAACAGGAGTTGGCCATTCAGCCTATCGAACTTTTCCGAGCGACTAGACCGTCTCAATTTCGATGAATCAAGAACCTGTTTTAATTTTCCGACAAAAAACGCTGAATCAATTTAATTCCTGGCAGCATCAGTAGCTGTAAATGCTGCTGTACACTCTGTCTGAAATATTACTGCATTAGAGAATGGCTTTGTGAATATTAGCTTGTAATATATAACCGTTCACATCCATATCGCTATTGAGAACACATTAGCTCCTTTCCCAGTGATCACTGCAGTTGTCCCCGTCACTGTTTATACTATAAGCTCTTGTCCCAGTTAATATAACATTATGCCATGTTGATGTGGACATCTGTACATGTTTGGGAGCTCACAATGAGACACACACAAAATGTACAATATCAATTATTATTCTGAAGCAATTGATTAAATCACCCCTTAACCTAAATTCCATTGTTTCAGAGTAAAGCTTCATCTACACTGTCCATCAAACACCCACAACCCAAATACTGTCAGGGGTTAAAAACAGAGTCAAAATCCCTCTGAATCAAGGAATTTTTCATTCAGGGTTTTTATTTTTACTATTTGGAAATACAGAACTCAATATGCACACAATCCCAGGGTGGACTCTTGCTTATTTCAATCATGAGCTCAGCGCTTCATATTCAAACATGAAGTTTAAGCTCCAATTAAAGGTGCCTGCTTGTCTCTGTCTGTGTATTCGCTGTTCCTGCTGCTTTGTCACTTGTCTGAAGTTTTTGAATAATCGGCCTTGGTTAATCAGTCCTTTCTCTCAGCACATGGAAGTTGTGAACATTCAAGCCTCACAATCTGCTGTATTTAACAAACTACTGCATGCTTTGAAAATCAATCGATTTCCTATCCTAAATAGATCACACACATTTCCACAATGCAGGAATGTCTCAATCAGACTTCAGTTCCCATACACTTGTTAACACTTGCTGCAAAAGGTAAATTCCACTGAGAGATTCCGAAAGCTGCCACAGAAGACACAGGTTATATTAAATTTTGAAACAGAACTATTTTAACTGATGCCTCAATCCTATCACACAGAAATGTTGCACGTTTTGAACTTCCACTGTTTCCAGCTTCTCATCATTTAGAAAGAACACGGTTCTATCCTTTCCAAGTCAAAAGTACAGCATCTTATATTTCCCTACACTGAAACACGTCCACCAGTTGTGTCCACTTACAAAACATTCATATCTCTCTGCAATTTGATGTTCCCAGCTCTGCTGCTTACAATGCTGTGTAATGTTTGGTGTCGTTGGCAAACTAGGATGTGTAGCATTCTATCAAATTGTCTTAAATGACTAAGATATTCAGTAAACCTCTGTGTGTGTGCATGCGTGTGTGTGCTCGTGTGTGTATCTGTGAGTGTGTGTGTTTGCATTTAAGTCTCAAAGGAACATAGGGGCAGATGCACTCCATTCAGCCCATCGAACAGGACCGACCATTCAAACAGATCTTGGCAAGCCCATACTCACGCACACTCACACACTCATTGCTATGTTGCTACACACAGTCGACTTGTGTCTGGAACATGCTCAATGATTGAGCTTCCACAGCCCTCTGGAATAGTATAACCAAGATTCCCAATGTCCGACAGAGTGAAGCTCCCTCTACACTGTCCCCATCAACATTTCCATGACAGGTACAGCACAGGTTAGATACAGAGTAAAGCTCTCTCTACACTGTCCCCATCAACATTTCCACGACAGGTACAGCACAGGCTAGATACAGAGTAAAGCTCTCTGTACACTGTCCCCATCAAACACTCCCAGGACAGGTCCAGCACAGGCTAGATACAGAGTAAAGCTCTCTCTACACTGTCCCCATCAAACACTTCCAGGACAGGTACAGCACTGGATTATATACAGAGTAAAGCTCCTTCTACTGTCCCCATCAAACATTTCCACAACAGGTACAGCACAGTCTAGATACAGAGTAAAGCTCTCTCTACACTGTCCCCATCAACACATCCAGGACAGGTACAGTACGGGGTTATAAACAGAGTAAAACTCCCTCTACACTGTCCCCATCAAACACTCCCAGGACAGGTACAGCACGGGGTTAGAAACAGAGTAAAACTCCCTCTACACTGTCCCCATCAAACACTCCCAGGACAGGTACAGCACGGGGTTAGAAACAGAGTAAAACTCCCTCTACACTGTCCCCATCAAACACTCCCAGGACAGGTACAGCACGGGGTTAGAAACAGAGTAAAACTCCGTCTACACTGT
>NW_027307803.1:300000-582500 GCF_047496885.1 Scyliorhinus torazame | reverse complement strand
AGGTCATGCCTCACAAACCTTATTGAGTTCTTTGAGAAGGTGACTGATCAGGTAGATGAGGGTAGAGCAGTTGATGTGGTGTATATGGATTTCAGTAAAGCGTTTGATAAGGTTCCCCACGGTAGGCTATTGCATAAAATACGAAGGCTGGGGATTGAGGGTGATTTAGAGATGTGGATCAGAAATTGGCTAGCTGAAAGAAGACAGAGGGTGGTGGTTGATGGGAAATGTTCAGAATGGAGTTCAGTTACAAGTGGCGTACCACAAGGATCTGTTCTGGGGCCGTTGCTGTTTGTCATTTTTATCAATGACCTAGAGGAGGGCGCAGAAGGGTGGGTGAGTAAATTTGCAGATGACACTAAAGTCGGTGGTGTTGTCAACAGTGTGGAAGGATGTAGCAGGTTACAGAGGGACATAGATAAGCTGCAGAGCTGGGCTGAGAGGTGGCAAATGGAGTTTAATGTAGAGAAGTGTGAGGTGAAAATCTTATGAGGAAAGGCTGATGGACTTGAGGTTGTTTTCGTTGGAGAGAAGAAGGTTAAGAGGAGACTTAATAGAGGCATACAAAATGATCAGGGGGTTAGATAGGGTGGACAGTGAGAGCCTTCTCCCGTGGATGGAAATGGCTGGCACGAGGGGACATAACTTTAAACTGAGGGGTAATAGATATAGGACAGAGGTCAGAGGTAGGTTCTTTACGCAAAGAGTAGTGAGGCCGTGGAATGCCCCACCTGCTACAGTAGTGAACTCGCCAACATTGAGGGCATTTAAAAGTTTATTGGATAAGCATATGGATGATAATGGCACAGTGTAGGTTAGCTGGCTTTCGTTTCGGTGCAACATCGTGGGCCGAAGGGCCTGTACTGCGCTGTATTGTTCTATGTTCTATGTTCTTACCTCTCGACAAATCACATTGGAGTTTTCTTTTACATTTATTGCAAGATAAATATAGAAAGAAATGGCTGGAAGGAGGGAGAGATGGGAAAGAGGGAGAGATGGGAAAGAGAGAGAGATGGGAAAGAGAGAGAGATTGGAAAGAGGGAGAGATTGGAAAGAGGGAGAGATTGGAAAGAGGGAGAGATAGAAAGCTGGAGGGACAGAGACAGGGATATTTCACCACAAAACCCCCTCAGAAATCCTTCCAATGCCACCGCCCTGTCTAAAACACAAACACCACTGGGATTGAGGACAAATCTTTACCTAGGCTGCGGCCTATTCATTTCACACCCACTCCCTCACCCCCTCCCGACTGCTTCAGACTCAGTGAAGCTGAGTTGCTTTGTTTAATTGGGTGGTTACCAGTTGCAGTTCAGGAAAGGCCCCAGGTCACTGACGCACAGCAGGATCCCACAGAGAGCAATGAAACCAGCTGCCCCAGACCTTGAGAGACTTTTTCAAACCGCCCTCCGAGCATTCCATATCTCCCAGCATTGGTTTCTGTTTCTTCCCAAATCAGGGTGTGCCCACAACTGTTTGATTGGACTTTCACAAGGAACCGTGACATTAACTACAGTAAAACACGGGCACTGTGCGATTGGGAGATTAAACTGCCCCCCGCCCCCCCAATCGCAGCCTTTTTCATTCCAGCCCCTTTGTGAGGGCCGGAGTGAAATCATAGAATTTACAGTGCAGCAGGAGGCCATTCGGCCCATCGAGTCTGCACCGGCCCTTGGAAAGAGCACCCTACCCAAGCCCCACACCTCCAGCCTATCCCACTTTATCCCCATAACCCAGTAACTCCACTTAATCTTTTTGGACACTAAGGGCAATTTAGAACAGCCAATCCACCTCACCCGCACATCTTTGGACTGTGGGAGGAAACCGGAGCACCCGGAGGAAACCCACGCAGACACGGGGAGAACGTGCAGACTCCGCACAGACAGTGACCCAGCCGGGGATCGAACCTGGGACCCTGGAGCTGTGAAGCAACTGTGCTAACCACTGTGCCAACATGCTGCCCAGAGGGAATGTCCTCTGAAAGGTTCCTGTCTTCCCATTTGTAATACATGTCCCACCACACTGGACATGTTTAATATTTGTAATTCCAGAGATCCATCCTCTTCACCTCCTCTCAGTCAGTCAATTAAAGGTTTTTCTCTTCCTCTAGCCCCACCCTCCTCCTTTCCCTCAATCTATTTCTGGACTTTGTGGCGGTGTGAGGACTATAAGGTGGAGGGGAGAGGGGGGGAGGGCAGAGCATGTGTACACAGCAGGATCCCACACAAACCTGGGTATGGCCAGATACAAAGCGATTTTTAAGTGAGGATTGGGGTTGAAGTGAGTGGGAAATGTGTGTCCACGCCTCTCTCTCCCTCTCTCTCACTCTCTCTCTCTCGCATTTTCACACGGTGGAATACAGACAGGCAGAGACAGAGAGAGAGAGAGAGAACTACTCAGTCAAGTCCTCAAGAAACTCCATTCAAAATGCTTCCCCACATCCACTAAACCCTAGATTCTTCGCAGGGTGCAAAATTGAGGCCTAGTCAGAGAGGCTGCATTAAGCCGCAGGGACAAAGTGCAAACCCCCCCCCCCCGCACCACCCCACCCCCACCCATCCACCCTCCTCGCCTCCGCCCCCAGTTAAACAGAACATTCCTCAGAATCAGCAACTCAGTCCCGAAACTTCCCGGACAGAGCACGTGGGAGCGAGAGGGAAAGGGGACCCCCACTGACCTCCCCTCCCCCTTAACCAACCAAACCCCCCCAATTAACATAACCACAAATCACCTTGGGATTCTCAAACCCATTTATTAGAAGATTCAATCTACAAATAAATGACTGGAAAGGGAGAGACAGAAAGCTGGAGGGACAGAGACAGGGATATTTAACTCCATTACCCCCCCCTCAGAAATCCTTCCAACCCCACCGCTCTGTCGAAAACACAAACACCACCATTGAGGACAAACCTGTACCCAGGCTGCGGCCTATTCATTTCAGACTCACTCCCTCACCCCCTCCCGACTGCTGCACACTCAGTGAGCCAGTTTAATTTTAAATTGTGCGTGGTCACTAAGTTGGCAGTTCAGGAAAGGCTGCAGGCCATTGGTGCACAGCAGGATCCCACACACAGCAATGTGATCCTGTCACGGTGGGACAGGCAGGTGAGCAGGGGGTGGGGGACATGTTCCTTCCCTTGACTGCTATATTCTTTCTTCCATCTCCCCTCGCCACCACCCCAACTCCTGAACAGCACGGGTATTCCGAGTCTGGAGACACATCCGCCCTCAGAAAGTTAAACTCCCCTCTTTAAACTGGGAAACCCACTGCCCGGTCCGTGAGGGGACTTTTTAAAATCGCCCTCCCAGCATTTATTTCTATTCTTTTCCCAAATCAAGGAATCCCCGGGAAGGTGTGCTGGAGGCTCCCCATTGCAGTTTGTGGGGTGGTTTTCAATGATTGAAGGTTTATAGACACACAAAGAAGGTGGAGAGGGATGGACAGATATCTTCAGAACGCTGGGGAGACAGAGAGAGAGAGAGACAAGAATGGAAAGAAGGCAGAAAGGGAGAGAAAGCCTCTCTTTTTCACTACCTCCCTCTCTGTCTTTCTCCCTCTCTCTACTCTCCATCACCCCCCAGTCCCACACTCTTTCTGTACTTCTATCTCTCTCTCATTCTCATCCCAGTCGTTGGGAAGGAGAGAGAGAGAGAAAGAGAGAGAGAGGGTCACACTCAGGAATCTAACAATCACAACCACAGCAAACTGAATTCAAATGGCCCCCTGCGGATTTCATTTCACCCTCATATTTATGTCTCGGCCTAAAATACAGGCTTCATTCCAGAATTATACCCGCTCCAAGTTAAGGGACTTTAATTCCGCGCCATCGAGATTACTTTACAGTCAATGGATACATTTAAAAAGTGACCCCACTATTGTTAATTTTGTGAATTCTGCAGGCAACTTGTGCACAGGGAGATCCCAAAAATGATAACACTTTCATTGTTGAGTAGAGTTTCAGATTGTGGATTTCTCTATCTCTCTCTTTCTCTCTGTTTCTACACCATTGTTGCACTGTACAAACTGACAGCAGTATTGTTTGCACAGTAAGATCCCACAAGCAGCAATGTGATCCTGGCTGAATATCCACTCAGTCTGTGGAAAGGATTCATCAACTCCCTCATTCCCTATACTTTCAAATGTGAGACCTTCGAACCTACTTTGCAGTCCGTGTGCTATTTTAATTTAAGAGTTGTGATCTCAATTGCTTTGCGGGCAAAGGCCACAGGCCTGTGCGTGAACAGCAAGATCCCACAGCAGCAGCAATGTGAACCTACCCAGGCGGGATGCTGTCTTTCCTCTCCCCCCCCACCCCCCTCACTCCTGCTACGAGCTCCATTCCCCCCTGGATCTAAACCCCTTCCTCCCCCCTAATCCTGTGTGTGTGGATTGGACCCAGTCTAAAGAACTCCCTTCAATCCTCTGAAAGAGTTAAACTGCCTCTCAAAACTGAGAAAAACCTTTTTAAAACAAAATCCATTGGTACACAGAAAGATCCCAGAAGGTGCAGTGTTGAGTGTCGTTTAAAATAGCTAACAGGTTATACGGAGAGTGATCGGGGCTCAGACAATGAAATCCAACCCCTCCCTCTCTTTCGGGACACCCAGATTTAAAAGAACCCTGTCATTTTGGGTTCATAAACAAAATTTAGACAGCTTCATATTGCAGATTTTTAATTTACTCTTTGTCACCCACCAAAGGGTTAATGTGTTTGTGTCTAAGTGTAAGGCCGGGGCGGCAATAAAGAGACAACTCACGTGAGTGCGGCCTGTGGAGTAGGCCTCAGTCCATCCACTTGTCCTCTGGAGAATAGCCTTGTCCAAAGATTCCTGCTCACATTGCAGTCTTCAAAATTCAAATTCCTGGGGAAAAGAGGGAGAAAGTTAACTGAAAGACAGGAAAAATTTGACACTGTTTGATAGCGAGATCCCAGGATCCACTTTTCAGTTACACAAACTCTCAGCAATAGATACAGAGTAAAGCTCCCACTACGCTGTCCCCATCAAACACTCCCAGGACAGGTACCGCACGGGGTTAGATGCAGAGTAAAGCTCCCTCTACACTGTCCCCATCAAACACTCTCAGGACAGGTACCGCACGGGGTTAGATGCAGAGTAAAGCTCCCTCTACACTGTCCCCATCAAACTCTCCCAGGACAGGTACAGCACGGGGTTCGATACAGAGTAAAGCTCCCACTACACTGTCCCCATCAAACACTCCCAGGACAGGTATCGCACGGGGTTAGATGCAGAGTAAAGCTCCCTCGACACTGTCCCCATCAAACACTCCCAGGACAGGTACAGCACGGGGTTAGATACAGAGTAAAGCTCTCTCTACACTGTCCCCATCAAACACTCCCAGGACAGGTACAGCACGGGGTTAGATACAGAGTAAAGCTCCCTCTACACTGTCCCCATCAAACACTCCCAGGACAGGTATATAGGAACAGGAGTTGGCCAGTCAGCCTATCGAACTTTCCCGAGAGACTAGACCATCTCAATTTCGATGAATCAAGAACCTATTTTAATTTTCCGACAAAAAACGCTGAATCAATTTATTTCCTGGCTGCATCAGTAGCTGTAAATGCTGCTGTACACTCTGTCTGAAATATTACTGCATTAGAGAATGGCATTGGGAATATTAGCTTGTAATATATAACCGTTCACATCCATATAGCTATTGAGAACACATTAGCTCCTTTCCCAGTGATCACTGCAGTTGTCCCCGTCACTGTTTATACTATAAGCTCTTGTCCCAGTTAATACAACATTATGCCATGTTGATGTGGACATTTGTACATGTTTGAAAGCTCACAATGAGACACATACAAAATATACAATATCAATTATTATTCTGAAGCAATTGATTAAATCACCCCTTAACCTAAATTCCATTGTTTCAGAGTAAAGCTTCATCTACACTGTCCATCAAACACCCACAACCCAAATACTGTCTGGGGTTAAAAACAGAGTCAAAATCCCTCTGAATCAAGGAATTTTTCATTCATGGTTTTTATTTTTACTATTTGGAAATACAGAACTCAATTTGCACACAATCCCAGGGTGGACTCTTGCTTATTTCAATCATGAGCTCATCGCTTCATATTCAAACGTGAAGTTTAAGCTCCAATTACAGGTGCCTGCTTGTCTCTGTCTGTGTATTCGCTGTTCCTGCTGCTTTGTCACTTGTCTGAAGTTTTTGAATAATCGGCCTTGGTTAATCAGTCCTTTCTCTCAGCACATGGAAGTTGTGAACATTCAAGCCTCACAATCTGCTGTAGTTAACAAACTACTGCATGCTTTGAAAATCAATCGATTTCCTATCCTAAATAGATCACACACATTTCCACAATGCAGGAATGTCTCAATCAAACTTCAGTTCCCATACACTTGTTAACACTTGCTGCAAAAGGTAAATTCCACTGAGAGATTCCGAAAGCTGCCACAGAAGACACAGGTTATATTAAATTTTGAAACAGAACTATTTTAACTGATGCCTCAATCCTATCACACAGAAATGTTGCACGTTTTGAACTTCCACTGTTTCCAGCTTCTCATCATTTAGAAAGAACACGGTTCTATCCTTTCCAAGTCAAAAGTACAGCATCTTATATTTCCCTACACTGAAACACATCCACCAGTTGTGTCCACTTACAAAACATTCATATCTCTCTGCAATTTGATGTTTTCAGCTATGCTGCTTACAATGCTGTGTAATGTTTGGTGTCGTTGGCAAACTAGGATGTGTAGCATTCTATCAAATTGTCTTAAATGACTAAGATATTCAGTAAACCTCTGTGTGTGTGCATGCGTGTGTGTGCTCGTGTGTGTATCTGTGAGTGTGTGTGTTTGCATTTAAGTCTCAAAGGAACATAGGGGCAGGTGCACTCCATTCAGCCCATCGAACAGGACCCACCATTCAAACAGATCTTGGCAAGCCCAGACTCACGCACACTCACACACTCAT
The DNA here is from genome assembly GCF_047496885.1 of Scyliorhinus torazame. NCBI lineage: Eukaryota > Metazoa > Chordata > Chondrichthyes > Carcharhiniformes > Scyliorhinidae > Scyliorhinus > Scyliorhinus torazame. The sequence goes on along the minus strand of NW_027307803.1, from coordinate 575,536 downwards.
TGCTATGTTACTACACACAGTCGACTTGTGTCTGGAACATGCTCAATGATTGAGCTTCCACAGCCCTCTGGAATAGTATAACAAAGATTCCCAATGTCCGACAGAGTGAAGCTCCCTCTACACTGACCCCATCAACATTTCCACGACAGGTACAGCACAGGCTAGATACAGAGTAAAGCTCTCTCTACACTGTCCCCATCAAACACTTCAAGGACAGGTACAGCACTGGATTATATACAGAATAAAGCTCCTTCTACACTGTCCCCATCAAACATTTCCACAACAGGTACAGCACAGTCTAGATACAGAGTAAAGCTCTCTCTACACTGTCCCCATCAACACATCCAAGACAGGTACAGCACGGGGTTAGAAACAGGGTAAAACTCCGTCTACACTGTCCCCATCAAACATTTCCACGACAGGTACAGCACGGTGTTGGTTACAGAGTAAAATTCCCTCTACACTGTCCCCATCAAACACTCCCAGGACAGGTACAGCACGGTTTGAGTTACAGAGTAAAGCTATGGATGGTTGGTCGGACGGACGGATGGATGGAGTGGGAACGAAAGAGACAGGGATTTTCCCCCACACCCCCTCAGATCTGTCTCTCTTTCTCTCTCTCAGGGGTTCTCTCCCTCTGGAGACATTTTCAAATCGACCGTCTCAGGATTATAGCTTGTGTAAAATCGCACTTTCTAACACATGTAACTGGGCCGTGACTGCACACAGCAGACCCCCACCCCCAGACCCTCTCTTTTCCACAATATCTCTGTCTTTCTCACACACCCTCTCTTTTTCTCTCGCTCTCCCTCCACCCTCCCTCTCTTTCTCTTTCCCTCTCTCTTACCTCTCGACAAATCACATAGGGGTTCTCTTTTACATTTATTACAAGATAAATATAGAAAGAAATGTCTGGAAGGAGGGAGAGATTGGAAAGAGGGAGAGATTGGAAAGAGAGAGAGATGGGAAAGAGAGAGAGATTGGAAAGAGGGAGAGATAGAAACCTGGAGGGACAGAGACAGGGATATTTCACCACAAAACCCCCTCAGAAATCCTTCCAATGCCACCGCCCTGTCTAAAACACAAACACCACTGGGATTGAGGACAAATCTTTACCCAGGCTGCGGCCTATTCATGTCAGACCCACTCCCTCACCCCCTCCCGACTGCTTCAGACTCAGTGAAGCTGAGTTGCTTTGTTTAATTGGGTGGTTACCAGTTGCAGTTCAGGAAAGGCCCCAGGTCACTGACGCACAGCAGGATCCCACAGAGAGCAATGAAACCAGCTGCCCCAGACCTTGAGAGACTTTTTCAAACCGCCCTCCGAGCATTCCATACCTCCCAGCATTGGTTTCTGTTTCTTCCCAAATCTGGGTGTGCCCACAACTGTTTGATTGGACTTTCACAAGGAACCGTGACATTAACTACAGTAAAACACAGGCACTGTGCGATTGGGAGATTAAACTGCCCCCCGCCCCCCCAATCGCAGCCTTTTTCATTCCAGCCCCTTTGTGAGGGCCGGATTGAAATCATAGAATTTACAGTGCAGCAGGAGGCCATTCGGCCCATCGAGTCTGCACCGGCCCTTGGAAAGAGCACCCTACCCAAGCCCCACACCTCCAGCCTATCCCACTTTATCCCCATAACCCAGTAACTCCACTTAATCTTTTTGGACACTAAGGGCAATTTAGAACAGCCAATCCACCTCACCCGCACATCTTTGGACTGTGGGAGGAAACCGGAGCACCCGGAGGAAACCCACGCAGACACGGGGAGAACGTGCAGACTCCGCACGGACAATGACCCAGCCGGGGATCGAACCTGGGACCCTGGAGCTGTGAAGCAACTGTGCTAACCACTGTGCCAACATGCTGCCCAGAGGGAATGTCCTCTGAAAGGTTCCTGTCTTCCCATTTGTAATACATGTCCCACCACACTGGACATGTTTAATATTTGTAATTCCAGAGATCCATCCTCTTCACCTCCTCTCAGTCAGTCAATTAAAGGTTTTTCTCTCCCTCTAGCCCCACCCTCCTCCTTTCCCTCAATATATTTCTGGACATTGTGGCGGTGTGAGGACTATAAGGTGGAGGGGGGGGGAGGGCAGAGCATGTGTACACAGCAGGATCCCACACAAACCTGGGTATGGCCAGATACAAAGCGATTTTTAAGTGAGGATTGGGGTTGAAGTGAGTGGGAAATGTGTGTCCACGCCTCTCTCTCCCTCTCTCTCACTCTCTCTCTCTCGCATTTTCACACGGTGGAATACAGACAGGCAGAGACAGAGAGAGAGAGAGAGAACTACTCAGTCAAGTCCTCAAGAAACTCCATTCAAAATGCTTCCCCACATCCACTAAACCCTAGATTCTTCGCAGGGTGCAAAATTGAGGCCTAGTCAGAGAGGCTGCATTAAGCCGCAGGGACAAAGAACAAATCCCCCCCCGCCCCCACGCACCCCCCCGCCCCCATCCACCCCCCTCGCCTCCGCCCCCAGTTAAACAGAACATTCCTCAGCATCAGCAACTCAGTCCCGAAACTTCCCGGACAGAGCACGAGGGAGCGAGAGGGAAAGGGGACCCCCACTGACCTCCCCTCCCCTCTTAACAACCAAACCCCCCCCAATTAACATAACCACAAATCACCTTGGGATTCTCAAACCCATTTATTAGAAGATTCAATATACAAATAAATGACTGGAAAGGGAGAGACAGAAAGCTGGAGGGACAGAGACAGGGATATTTAACTCCATTACCCCCCCCTCAGAAATCCTTCCAACCCCACCGCTCTGTCGAAAACACAAACACCACCATTGAGGACAAACCTGTACCCAGGCTGTGGCCTATTCATTTCAGACTCACTCCCTCACCCCCTCCCGACTGCTTCAGACTCAGTGAGCCAGTTTAATTTTAAATTGTGCGTGGTCACTAAGTTGGCAGTTCAGGAAAGGCTGCAGGCCATTGGTGCACAGCAGGATCCCACACACAGCAATGTGATCCTGTCACGGTGGGACAGGCAGGTGAGCAGGGGGTGGGGGACATGTTCCTTCCCGTGACTGCTATATTCTTTCTTCCATCTCCCCTCGCCACCACCCCAACTCCTGAACAGCACGGGTATTCCGAGTCTGGAGACACATCCGCCCTCAGAAAGTTAAACTCCCCTCTTTAAACTGGGAAACCCACTGCCCGGTCCATGAGGGGACTTTTTAAAATCGCCCTCCCAGCATTTATTTCTATTCTTTCCCCAAATCAAGGAATCCCCGGGAAGGTGTGCTGGAGGCTCCCCATTGCAGTTTGTGGGGTGGTTTTCAATGATTGAAGGTTTATAGACACACAAAGAAGGTGGAGAGGGATGGACAGATATCTTCAGAACGCTGGGGAGACAGAGAGAGAGAGAGACAAGAATGGAAAGAAGGCAGAAAGGGAGAGAAAGCCTCTCTTTTTCACTACCTCCCTCTCTGTCTTTCTCCCTCTCTCTAATCTCCATCACCCCCCAGTCCCACACTCTTTCTGTACTTCTATCTCTCTCTCATTCTCATCCCAGTCGTTGGGAAGGAGAGAGAGAGAGAAAGAGAGAGAGAGGGTCACACTCAGGAATCTAACAATCACAACCACAGCAAACTGAATTCAAATGGCCCCCTGCGGATTTCATTTCACCCTCATATTTATGTCTCGGCCTAAAATACAGGCTTCATTCCAGAATTATACCCGCTCCAAGTTAAGGGACTTTAATTCCGCGCCATCTTGATTTCTTTATAGTCAATGGCTACATTTTAAAAGTGACCCCACTATTGTTAATTTTGTGAATTCTGCAGGCAACTTGTGCACAGGGAGATCCCAAAAATGATAACACTTTCATTGTTGAGTAGAGTTTCACATTGTGGATTTCTCTATCTCTCTCTTTCTCTCTGTTTCTACACCATTGTTGCACTGTACAAACTGACAGCAGTATTGATTGCACAGTAAGATCCCACATGCAGCAATGTGATCCTGGCTGAATATCCACTCAGTCTGTGGAAAGGGTTCATCAACTCCCTCATTCCCTATACTTTCAAATTTGAGACCTTCAAACCCACTTTGCAGTCCGTGTGCTATTTTTATTTCAGAGTTGAGATCTCAATTACTTTGCGGGCAAAGGCCACAGGCCTGTGCGTGAACAGCAAGATCCCACAGCAGCAGCAATGTGAACCTAACCAGGCGGGATGCTGTCTTTCCTCTCCCCCCTACCCCCCTCACTCCTGCTACGAGCTCCATTCCCCCCTGGATCTAAACCCCTTCCTCAACCCTCAGCCTGTGTGTGTGGATTGGACCAAGTCTAAAGAACTCCCTTCAATCCTCTGAAAGAGTTAAACTGCCTCTCAAAACTGAGAAAAACCTTTTTAAAACAAAATCCATTGGTACACAGAAAGATCCCAGAAGGTGCAGTCAGCAGTGTTGAGTGTCGTTTAAAATAGCTAACAGGTTATACAGAGAGTGATCGGGGCTCAGACAATGAAATCTAACCCCTCCCTCTCTTTCGGGACACCCAGATTTAAAAGAACCCTGTTATTTTGGGTTCATAAACAAAATTTAGACAGCTTCATATTGCAGATTTTTAATTTACTCTTTGTCACCCACCAAAGGGTTAATGTGTTTGTGTCTAAGTGTAAGGCCGGGGCGGCAATAAAGAGACAACTCACGTGAGTGCGGCCTGTGGAGTAGGCCTCAGTCCATCCACTTGTCCTCTGGAGAATAGCCCTTGTCCAAAGATTCCTGCTCACATTGCAGTCTTCAAAATTCAAATTCCTGGGGAAAAGAGGGAGAAAGTTAACTGAAAGACAGGAAAAATTTGACACTATTTGATAGCGAGATCCCAGGATCCACTTTTCAGTTACACAAACTCTCAGCAATGTTCAAACACAAAAGTGGTACAGCTTTCAACCAGAGGCTAAAAAAAGATGAGAGACAGTTTCCCCCCTTCCCTTATGTTTCTCTCTGTCTCTCGGTCCCTCACTCATTTATATTTCTGTCTCCCTCCCTCACTCACTATCCCTCAGATATTAAAATTACACCTCGGTCAGGGTAATAACCAGACACAACTCACCCTGGGTGAAGCCTGCAGAACAGGCCTCAGCCAGCGCTGAGTTCAAATACTATTGGGAAATGATTAGAAACAGTATTGGTTGAGATCTCCTCAGAGATCTGTGTACAGACCTACCCCATGACTTTCTGTCATGAATGTTTTCAGTCTGTCCGCTGCGATGGTTTGCTAAAGATGTGTCTTCACAGGAGAGGACAGAGGCATTTGTCCTGTCTATGATCATGTTAATTCAGGGCACAGCAACAGATCTACACTGTCACCATTAAACAATCCCAGGACAGGTACAGCAAGGGGTTCGATACAGAGTAAAGCTCCCTCTACACTGTCCCCATCAAACACTCCCAGGGCAGGTACAGCACAGGGTTAGATGCAGAGTAAAGCTCCCTCTACACTGTCCCCATCAAACACTCCCAGGACAGGTACAGCACGGGGTTAGATACAGAGTAAAGCTCCCTCTACACTGTCCCCATCAAACACTCCCAGGACAGGTACAGCACGGGGTTAGATACAGAGTAAAGCTCCCTCTACACTGATCCCATCAAACACTCCCAGGACAGGTACAGCACAGGATTAGATACAGAGTAAAGCTCCCTCTACACTGTCCCCATCAAACACTCCCAGGACAGGGACAGCACGGGGTTAGATACAGAGTAAAGCTCCCTCTACACTGTCCCCATCAAACACTCCCAGGACAGGTACAGCACGGGGTTAGATACAGAGTAAAGCTCCCTCTACACTGTCCTCATCAAACACTCCCAGGACAGGTATATAGGAACAGGAGTTGGCCAGTCAGCCTATCGAACTTTCCCGAGAGACTAGACCATCTCAATTTCGACGAATCAAGAACCTATTTTAATTTTCCGACAAAAAACGCTGAATCAATTTATTTCCTGGCTGCATCAGTAGCTGTAAATGCTGCTGTACACTCTGTCTGAAATATTACTGCATTAGTGAATGGCATTGGGAATATTAGCCTGTAATATATAAATGTTCACATCCATATCGCTATTGAGAACACATTAGCTCCTTTCCCAGTGATCACTGTAGTTGTCCCCGTCACTGTTTATACTATAAGCTCTTGTCCCAGTTAATACAACATTATGCCATGTTGATGTGGACATCTGTACATGTTTGAGAGCTCACAATGAGACACATACAAAATATACAATATCAATTATTATTCTGAAGCAATTGATTAAATCACCCCTTAACCTAAATTCCATTGTTTCAGAGTAAAGCTTCATCTACACTGTCCATCAAACACCCACAACCCAAATACTGTCTGGGGTTAAAAACAGAGTCAAAATCCCTGTGAATCAAGGAATTTTTCATTCAGGGTTTTTATTTTTACTATTTGGAAATACAGAACTCAATTTGCACACAATCCCAGGGTGGACTCTTGCTTATTTCAATCATGAGCTCAGCGCTTCATATTCAAACGTGAAGTTTAAGCTCCAATTAAAGGTGCCTGCTTGTCTCTGTCTGTGTATTCGCTGTTCCTGCTGCTTTGTCACTTGTCTGAAGTTTTTGAATAATCGGCCTTGGTTAATCAGTCCTTTCTCTCAGCACATGGAAGTTGTGAACATTCAAGCCTCACAATCTGCTGTAGTTAACAAACTACTGCATGCTTTGAAAATCAATCGATTTCCTATCCTAAATAGATCACACACATTTCCACAATGCAGGAATGTCTCAATCAAACTTCAGTTCCCATACACTTGTTAACACTTGCTGCAAAAGGTAAATTCCACTGAGAGATTCCGAAAGCTGCCACAGAAGACACAGGTTATATTAAATTTTGAAACAGAACTATTTTAACTGATGCCTCAATCCTATCACACAGAAATGTTGCACGTTTTGAACTTCCACTGTTTCCAGCTTCTCATCATTTAGAAAGAACACGGTTCTATCCTTTCCAAGTCAAAAGTACAGCATCTTATATTTCCCTACACTGAAACACGTCCACCAGTTGTGTCCACTTACAAAACATTCATATCTCTCTGCAATTTGATGTTCCCAGCTCTACTGCTTACAATGCTGTCTAATGTTTGGTGTCGTTGGCAAACTAGGATGTGTAGCATTCTGTCAAATTGTCTTAAATGACTAAGATATTCAGTAAACCTCTGTGTGTGTGCATGCGTGTGTGTGCTCGTGTGTGTATCTGTGAGTGTGTGTGTTTGAATTTAAGTCTCAAAGGAACATAGGGGCAGATGCTCTCCATTCAGCCCATCGAACAGGACCCACCATTCAAACAGATCTTGGCAAGCCCAGACTCACGCACACTCACACACTCATTGCTATGTTACTACACACAGTCGACTTGTGTCTGGAACATGCTCAATGATTGAGCTTCCACAGCCCTCTGGAATAGTATAACAAAGATTCCCCATGTCCGACAGAGTGAAGCTCCTTCTACACTGTCCCCATCAACATTTCCACGACAGGTACAGCACAGGCTAGATACAGAGTAAAGCTCTCTCTACACTGTCCCCATCAAACACTTCCAGGACAGGTACAGCACAGGCTAGATACAGAGTAAAGCTCCCTCTACACTGTCCCCATCAAACACTTCCAGGACAGGTACAGCACTGGATTATATACAGAGTAAAGCTCCTTCTACACTGTCCCCATCAAACATTTCCACAACAGGTACAGCACAGTCTAGATACAGAGTAAAGCTCTCTCTACACTGACCCCATCAACACATCCAGGACAGGTACAGTACGGGGTTAGAAACAGAGTAAAACTCCGTCTACACTGTCCCCATCAAATCGACCGTCTCAGGATTATAGCTTGTGTAAAATCGCACTTTCTAACACATGTAACTGGGCCGTGACTGCACACAGCGGACCCCCACCCCCAGACACTCTCTTTTCCACAATATCTCTGTCTTTCTCACACACCCTCTCTTTTTCTCTCGCTCTCCCTCCACCCTCCCTCTCTTTCTCTTTCCCTCTCTCTTACCTCTCGACAAATCACATTGGGGTTTTCTTTTACATTTATTACAAGATAAATATAGAAAGAAATGTCTGGAAGGAGGGAGAGATGGGAAAGAGAGAGAGATTGGAAAGAGAGAGAGATTGGAAAGAGGAAGAGATTGGAAAGAGAGAGAGATTGGAAAGAGAGAGAGATTGGAAAGAGGGAGAGATTGGAAAGAGGGAGAGATTGGAAAGAGAGAGAGATGGGAAAGAGGGAGAGATTGGAAAGAGAGAGAGATTGGAAAAAGAGAGATGGCAAAGAGGGAGAGATTGGAAAGAGGGAGAGATTGGAAAGAGAGAGAGATGGGAAAGAGAGAGAGATTGGAAAGAGGGAGAGATGGGAAAGAGGGAGAGATTGGAAAGAGGGAGAGATTGGAAAGAGAGAGAGATGGGAAAGAGGGAGAGATGGGAAAGAGAGAGAGATGGGAAAGAGGGAGAGATTGGGAAAGAGAGAGAGATTGGAAAGAGAGAGAGATTGGAAAGAGGGAGAGATGGGAAAGAGGGAGAGATGGGAAAGAGGGAGAGATTGGAAAGAGAGAGAGATTGGAAAGAGAGAGAGATGGGAAAGAGGGAGAGATGGGAAAGAGAGAGAGATGGGAAAGAGGGAGAGATTGGAAAGAGGGAGAGATTGGAAAGAGAGAGAGATGGGAAAGAGGGAGAGATGGGAAAGAGAGAGAGATGGGAAAGAGGGAGAGATTGGAAAGAGAGAGAGATTGGAAAGAGGGAGAGATGGGAAAGAGGGAGAGATGGGAAAGAGGGAGAGATTGGAAAGAGGGAGAGATTGGAAAGAGAGAGAGATGGGAAAGAGAGAGAGATTGGAAAGAGGGAGAGATTGGGAAAGAGAGAGAGATGGGAAAGAGGGAGAGATTGGAAAGAGGGAGAGATTGGAAAGAGAGAGAGATTGGAAAGAGGGAGAGATTGGAAAGAGAGAGAGATTGGAAAGAGGGAGAGATTGGAAAGAGGGAGAGATGGGAAAGAGGGAGAGATTGGAAAGAGAGAGAGATGGGAAAGAGAGAGAGATTGGAAAGAGGGAGAGATTGGAAAGAGAGAGAGATGGGAAAGAGGGAGAGATGGGAAAGAGGGAGAGATTGGAAAGAGAGAGAGATTGGAAAGAGGGAGAGATTGGAAAGAGAGGGAGATGGGAAAGAGGGAGAGATGGGAAAGAGGGATAGATTGGAAAGAGAGAGAGATTTGAAAGAGGGAGAGATTGGAAAGAGGGAGAGATGGGAAAGAGGGAGAGATTGGAAAGAGAGAGATTGGAAAGAGAGAGAGATTGGAAAGAGAGAGAGATGGGAAAGAGGGAGAGATAGAAAGAGAGAGAGATTGGAAAGAGGGAGAGATTGGAAAGAGAGAGAGATGGGAAAGAGGGAGAGATGGGAAAGAGGGAGAGATGGGAAAGAGAGAGATGGGAAAGAGGGAGAGATTGGAAAGAGAGAGAGATTGGAAAGAGGGAGAGATTGGAAAGAGGGAGAGATTGGAAAGAGAGAGATTGGAAAGAGAGAGAGATTGGAAAGAGAGAGAGATGGGAAAGAGGGAGAGATTGGAATGAGGGAGAGATTGGAAGGAGGGAGAGATGGGAAAGAGAGAGAGATTGGAAAGAGAGAGAGATAGAAAGAGAGAGAGATTGGAAAGAGAGAGAGATTGGAAAGAGGGAGAGATTGGAAAGAGGGAGAGATGGGAAAGAGAGAGAGATTGGAAAGAGGGAGAGATTGGGAAAGAGGGAGAGATGGGAAAGAGGGAGAGATTGGAAAGAGGGAGAGATTGGAAAGAGGGAGAGATTGGGAAGGAGGGAGAGATTGGAAAGAGGGAGAGATTGGAAAGAGAGAGAGATGGGAAAGAGGGAGAGATTGGAAAGAGAGAGAGATGGGAAAGAGAGAGAGATGGGAAAGAGGGAGAGATTGGAAAGAGGGAGAGATTGGAAAGAGAGAGAGATGGGAAAGAGAGAGAGATGGGAAAGAGGGAGAGATTGGAAAGAGGGAGAGATGGGAAAGAGGGAGAGATTGGAAAGAGGGAGAGATTGGAAAGAGAGAGAGATGGGAAAGAGAGAGAGATGGGAAAGAGGAGAGATTGGAAAGAGGGAGAGATGGGAAAGAGGGAGAGATTGGAAAGAGAGAGAGGTTGGAAAGAGGGAGAGATTGGAAAGAGAGAGATTGGAAAGAGAGAGATGGGAAAAGAGGGAGAGATTGGAAAGAGGGAGAGATTGGAAAGAGAGAGAGATGGGAAAGAGGGAGAGATTGGAAAGAGAGAGAGATTGGAAAAGAGGGAGAGATTGGAATGAGGGAGAGATTGGAAAGAGGGAGAGATTGGAAAGTGGGAGAGATTGGAAAGAGAGAGAGATGGGAAAGAGGGAGAGATTGGAAAGAGAGAGAGATTGGAAAGAGGGAGAGATTGGAAAGAGAGAGATTGGAAAGAGAGAGAGATGGGAAAGAGGGAGAGATTGGAAAGAGGGAGAGATTGGAAAGCGAGAGAGGTGGGAAAGAGGGAGAGATTGGAAAGAGAGAGAGATTGGAAAGAGGGAGAGATTGGAATGAGGGAGAGATTGGAAAGAGGGAGAGATTGGAAAGAGGGAGAGATTGGAAAGACAGAGAGATTGGAAAGAGGGAGAGATTGGAAAGAGAGAGATTGGAAAGAGAGAGAGATTGGAAAGAGAGAGAGATTGGAAAGAGAGAGAGATTGGAAAGAGGGAGAGATTGGAAAGAGAGAGATTGGAAAGAGAGAGAGATTGGAAAGAGAGAGAGATTGGAAAGAGAGAGAGATGGGAAAGAGGGCGAGATTGGGAAGGAGGGAGAGATTGGAAAGAGGGAGAGATGGGAAGAGAGAGATTGGAAAGAGAGAGAGATTGGAAAGAGAGAGATTGGAAAGAGAGAGAGATTGGAAAGAGAGAGAGATTGGAAAGAGGGAGAGATGGGAATGAGGGAGAGATTGGAAAGAGAGAGAGATTGGAAAGAGGGAGAGATTGGAAGGAGGGAGAGATTGGAAAGAGAGAGTGATTGGAAAGAGAGAGAGATAGAAAGAGAGAGAGATTGGAAAGAGGGAGAGATTGGAAAGAGAGAGAGATGGGAAAGAGGGAGAGATTGGAAAGAGGGAGAGATTGGAAAGAGGGAGAGATTGGAAAGAGAGAGAGATTGGGAAGGAGGGAGAGATGGGAAAGAGGGAGAGATGGGAAAGAGGGAGAGATTGGAAAGAGGGAGAGATTGGAAAGAGAGAGAGATTTGAAAGAGAGAGAGATAGAAAGAGAGAGAGATTGGAAAGAGGGAGAGATTGGAAAGAGAGAGAGATGGGAAAGAGGGAGAGATTGGAAAGAGGGAGAGATTGGAAGGAGGGAGAGATGGGAAAGAGGGAGAGATTGGAAAGAGGGAGAGATTGGAAAGAGAGAGAGATGGGAAAGAGGGAGAGATAGAAAGAGAGAGAGATTGGAAAGAGGGAGAGATTGGAAAGAGAGAGAGATTGGGAAGGAGGGAGAGATTGGAAAGAGGGAGAGATTGGAAAGAGGGAGAGATTGGGAAGGAGGGAGAGATTGGAAAGAGGGAGAGATTGGAAAGAGAGAGAGATTGGAAAGAGATAGAGATGGGAAAGAGAGAGAGATTGGAAAGAGAGAGAGATGGGAAAGAGGGAGAGGTTGGAAAGAGGGAGAGATTGGAAAGAGGGAGAGATTGGAAGGAGGGAGAGATGGGAAAGAGGGAGAGATGGGAAAGAGGGAGAGATGGGAAAGAGGGAGAGATTGGAAAGAGGGAGAGATTGGAAAGAGGGAGAGATGGGAAAGAGGGAGAGATTGGAAAGAGAGAGAGATTGGAAAGAGGGAGAGATGGGAAAGAGGGAGAGATTGGAAAGAGAGAGAGATTGGAAAGAGAAAGAGATTGGAAAGAGAGAGAGATTGGAAAGAGAGAGATATAGAAAGCTGGAGGGACAGAGACAGGGATATTTCACCACAAAACCCCCTCAGAAATCCTTCCAATGCCACCGCCCTGTCTAAAACACAAACACCACTGGGATTGAGGTCAAATCTTTACCCAGGCTGCGGCCTATTCATTTCAGACCCACTCCCTCACCCCCTCCCGACTGCTTCAGACTCAGTGAAGCTGAGTTGCTTTGTTTAATTGGGTGGTTACCAGTTGCAGTTCAGGAAAGGCCCCAGGTCACTGACGCACAGCAGGATCCCACAGAGAGCAATGAAACCAGCTGCCCCAGACCTTGGGAGACATTTTCAAACCGCCCTCCGAGCATTCCATATCTCCCAGCATTGGATGGTTGGATGGATGGATGGATGGTTGGATGAATGGATGGATGGCTGGATGGATGGATGGATGAATGGATGGATGGATGGATGAATGGATGGATGGACAGTGTAGAGTGAGCTTTACTCTGTATCACTGGGCTAGATACAGAGTAAAGTTCCCTCTACACTGTCCCCATCAAACACTCCCAGGACAGGTACAGCACAGGGTCAGATACAGAGTAAAGCTCCCTCTACACTGTTTCCATCAAATACTCCCAGGACAGGTACAGCACGGTGTGAGTTACAGAGTAAAGCTCCCTCTACACTGTCCCCATCAAACACACCCAGGACAGGAACAGCACTGGGCTAGATACAGAGTAAAGCTCCCTCTACACTGTTCCCATCAAACACTCCCAGGACAGGTACAGCACGGTGTGAGTTACAGAGTAAAGCTCCCTCTACACTGTCCCCATCAAACACTCCCAGGACAGGTACAGCACGGGGTTAGATACAGAGTAAAGCTCCCTCTACACTGTTCCCATCAAACACTCCCAGGACAGGTCCAGCATGGGGTTAGATACAGAGTAAAGCTCCCTCTATACTGTTCCCATCAAACACACCCAGGTCAGGTACAGCACAGGCTAGATACAGAGTAAAGCTCTCTCTACACTGTCCCCATCAAACACTCCCAGGTCAGGTACAGCACGGGGTTAGATACAGAGTAAAGCTCCCTCTACACTGTTCCCATCAAACACTCCCAGGACAGTTACAGCACGGGGTTAGATACGGAGTAAAGCTCCCTCTACACTGTCCCCATCTAACACTCCCAGGACAGGTACAGCACGGGGTTAGATACAGAGTAAAGCTCCCTCTATACTGTTCCCATCAAACACGCCCAGGACAGGTACAGCACAGGCTAGATACAGAGTAAAGCTCTCTCTACACTGTCCCCATCAAACACTTCCAGGACAGGTACAGCACTGGATTATATACAGAGTAAAGCTCCCTCTACACTGTCCCCATCAAACACTCCCAGGACAGGTACAGCACAGGGTCAGATACAGAGTAAAGCTCCCTCTACACTGTTTCCATCAAATACTCCCAGGACAGGTACAGCACGGTGTGAGTTACAGAGTAAAGCTCCCTCTACACTGTCCCCATCAAACACACCCAGGACAGGAACAGCACTGGGCTAGATACAGAGTAAAGCTCCCTCTACACTGTTCCCATCAAACACTCCCAGGACAGGTACAGCACGGTGTGAGTTACAGAGTAAAGCTCCCTCTACACTGTCCCCATCAAACACTCCCAGGACAGGTACAGCACGGGGTTAGATACAGAGTAAAGCTCCCTCTACACTGTTCCCATCAAACACTCCCAGGACAGGTACAGCATGGGGTTAGATACAGAGTAAAGCTCCCTCTATACTGTTCCCATCAAACACGCCCAGGACAGGTACAGCACAGGCTAGATACAGAGTAAAGCTCTCTCTACACTGTCCCCATCAAACACTTCCAGGACAGGTACAGCACTGGATTATATACAGAGTAAAGCTCCTTCTACACTGTCCCCATCAAACACTCCCAGGACAGGTACAGCACGGGGTTAGATACAGAGTAAATCTTCCTCTACACTGTTCCCATCAAACACTCCCAGGACAGGTACAGCACGGGGTTAGATATGGAGTAAAGCTCCCTCTACACTGTCCCCATCTAACACTCCCAGGACAGGTACAGCACGGGGTTAGATACAGAGTAAAGCTCCCTCTACACTGTCCCCATCTAACACTCCCAGGACAGGTACAGCACGGGGTTAGATACAGAGTAAAGCTCCCTCTACACTGTTCCCATCAAACACTCCCAGGACAGGCACAGCAGGGTGTGAGTTACAGAGTAAAGCTCCCTCTTCACTGTCCCCATCAAACACTCCCAGGAGAGATGTACAGTACGGGGTTAGATACAGAGTAAAGCCTCCTCTACACTGTCCCCATCAAACATTCCCAGGACAGGTACAGCACGGTGTGAGTTACAGAGTAAGGCTATGGATGGATGGACGGACAGTCGGACGGATGGAGTGGGGACGAGAGAAACAGGGATTTTCCCCCACACCCACTCAGATCTGTCTCTCTTTCTCTCTCTCAGGGGTTCTCTCCCTCTGGAGACATTTTCAAATCGACCGTCTCAGGATTATAGCTTGTGTAAAATCGCACTTTCTTATACATGTAACTGGGCCGTGACTGCACACAGCAGACCCCCACCCCCAGACCCTCTCTTTTCCACAATATCTCTGTCTTTCTCTCACCCCCTCTCTTTTTCTCTCGCTCTCCCTCCACCCTCCCTCTCTGTCTTTCTCTTTCCCCCTCTCTTACCTGGGGGGGAGATTTGTTAATGCTCTTTGTGGGGGGTTTAAACTAATGCAGCAGGGGCATGGGAACCTGGATTGGAGTTTTAGGGTAAGAGAGAATGAGAGTATAGAGGTCAGGAGCACAGATTTGACGTCGCAGGAGGGGGCCAGTGTTCAGGTAGGTGGTTTGAAGTGTGTCTACTTCAACGCCAGGAGTATACGAAATGAGGTAGGGGAACTGGCAGCATGGGTTGGTACCTGGGACTTCGATGTTGTGGCCATTTCGGAGACATGGATAGAGCAGGGACAGGAATGGCTGTTGCAGGTTCCGGGGTTTAGGTGTTTTTGTAAGCTCAGAGAAGGAGGCAAAAGAGGGGGAGGTGTGGCGCTGCTAGTCAAGTGCAGTATCACGGTGGCGGAGAGGATGCTAGATGGGGACTCTTCTTCCGAGGTAGTATGGGCTGAGGTTAGAAACAGGAAAGGAGAGGTCACCCTGTTGGGAGTTTTCAATAGGCCTCCAAATAGTTCTAGGGATGTCGAGGAAAGGATGGCGAGGATGATCCTGGATAAGAGTGAAAGTAACAGGGTAGTTATTATGGGAGACTTTAACTTTCCAAATATTGACTGGAAAAGATATAGTTCGAGGCCATTAGATGGGTCGTTTTTTGGACAGTGTGTGCAGGAGGGTTTCCTGACACAATATGTTGACAGGCCAACAAGAGGCGAGGCCACATTGGATTTGGTTTTGGGTAATGAACCTGGCCAGGTGTTGGATTTGGAGGTAGGAGAGCACTTTGGGGACAGTGATCACAATTTGGTGACGTTTACATTAGTGATGGAAAGGGATAAGTATACACCGCAGGGCAAGAGTTATAGCTGGGGGAAGGGCAATTATGATGCCATTAGACGTGACTTGGGGGGATAGGTTGGAGAAGTAGGCTGCAAGTGTTGGGCACACTGGATAAGTGGAGCTTGTTCAAGGAACAGCTACTGCGTGTTCTTGATAAGTACATACCGGTCAGGCAGGGAGGAAGGCATCGAGCGAGGGAACCGTGGTTTACCAAAGAAGTGGAATCTCTTGTTAAGAGGAAGAAGGCGGCCTATGCGAAGATGAAGTGTGAAGTTTCAGTTGGGGCGATGGATAGTTACAAGGTAGCGAGGCAGGATCTAAAGAGAGAGCTAAGATGAGCAAGGAGGGGACATGAGAAGTATTTGGCAGGTAGGATCAAGGAAAACCCAAAAGTTTTCTATAGGTATGTCAGGAATAAACAAATGACTAGGGTAAGAGTGGGACCAGTCAAGGACAGGGATGGGAAGTTGTGTGTGGAGTCTGAAGAGATAGGCGAGATACTAAATGAATATTTTTCATCAGTATTCACTCAGGAAAAAAATAATTTTGTGGAGGAGAATGCTGAGACCCAGGCTGTTAGAATAGATGGCATTGAGGTACGTAGGGAAGAGGTGTTGGCAATTCTGGACAGGCTGAAAATAGATAAGTCCCCGGGGCCTGATGGGATTTATCCTAGGATTCTCTGGGAAGCCAGGGAAGAGATTGCTGGACCTTTGGCTTTGATTTTTATGTCATCATTGGCTACAGGAATAGTGCCAGAGGACTGGAGGACAGCAAATGTGGTCCCTTTGTTCAAAAAGGGGAGCAGAGACAACCCCGGCAACTATAGACCGGTGAGCCCCACGTATGTAGTGGGTAAAGTCTTGGAGGGGATTATAAGAGACAAGATTTATAATCATCTAGATAGGAATAATATGATCAGGGATAGTCAGCATGGCTTTGTGAAGGGTAGGTCATGCCTCACAAACCTTATTGAGTTCTTTGAGAAGGTGACTGATCAGGTAGATGAGGGTAGAGCAGTTGATGTGGTGTATATGGATTTCAGTAAAGCGTTTGATAAGGTTACCCACGGTAGGCTATTGCATAAAATACGAAGGCTGGGGATTGAGGGTGATTTAGAGATGTGGATCAGAAATTGGCTCGCTGAAAGAAGACAGAGGGTGGTGGTTGATGGGAAATGTTCAGAATGGAGTTCAGTTACAAGTGGAGTACCACAAGGATCTGTTCTGGGGCCGTTGCTGTTTGTCATTTTTATCAATGACCTAGAGGAGGGCGCAGAAGGGTGGGTGAGTAAATTTACAGATGACACTAAAGTCGGTGGTGTTGTCAACAGTGTGGAAGGATGTAGCAGGTTACAGAGGGACATAGATAAGCTGCAGAGCTGGGCTGAGAGGTGGCAAATGGAGTTTAATGGAGAGAAGTGTGAGGTGATTCACTTTGGAAGGAATAACAGGAATACGGAATATTTGGCTAATGGTAAAGTTCTTGGAAGTGTGGATGAGCAGAGGGATCTAGGTGTCCATGTACATCGATCCCTGAAAGTTGCCACCCAGGTTGATAGGGTTGTGAAGAAGACCTATGGAGTGTTGGCCTTTATTGGTCGAGGGATTGAGTTCCGGAGTGAGGAGGTCATGTTGCAGCTGTACTAAACTCTGGTACGGCCGCATTTGAAGTGTTGTGTACAGTTCTGGTCACCGCATTATAGGAAGGACGTGGAGGCTTTGGAGCGGGTGCAGAGGAGATTTACCAGGATGTTGCCTGGTATGGAGGGAAAATCTTATGAGGAAAGGCTGATGGACTTGAGGTTGTTTTCGTTGGAGAGAAGAAGGTTAAGAGGAGACTTAATAGAGGCATATAAAATGATCAGGGGGTTAGATAGGGTGGACAGTGAGAGCCTTCTCCCGCAGATGGAAATGGCTGGCACGAGGGGACATAACTTTAAACTGAGGGGTAATAGATATAGGACAGAGGTCAGAGGTAGGTTCTTTACACAAAGAGTAGTGAGGCCGTGGAATGCCCTTCCTGCTACAGTAGTGAACTCGCCAACATTGAGGGCATTTAAAAGTTTATTGGATAAACATATGGATGATAATGGCACAGTGTAGGTTAGCTGGCTTTCGTTTCGGTGCAACATCGTGGGCCGAAGGGCCTGTACTGCGCTGTATTGTTCTATGTTCTATGTTCTATGTTCTTACCTCTCGACAAATCACATTGGGGTTTTCTTTTACATTTATTGCAAGATAAATATAGAAAGAAATGGCTGGAAAGAGGGAGAGATTGGAAAGAGGGAGAGATTGGAAAGAGAAAGAGATTGGAAAGAGAGAGAGATTGGAAAGAGAGAGATATAGAAAGCTGGAGGGACAGAGACAGGGATATTTCACCACAAAACCCCCTCAGAAATCCTTCCAATGCCACCGCCCTGTCTAAAACACAAACACCACTGGGATTGAGGACAAATCTTTACCCAGGCTGCGGCCTATTCATTTCAGACCCACTCCCTCACCCCCTCCCGACTGCTTCAGACTCAGTGAAGCTGAGTTGCTTTGTTTAATTGGGTGGTTACCAGTTGCAGTTCAGGAAAGGCCCCAGGTCACTGACGCACAGCAGGATCCCACAGAGAGCAATGAAACCAGCTGCCCCAGACCTTGAGAGACTTTTTCAAACCGCCCTCCGAGCATTCCATATCTCCCAGCATTGGTTTCTGTTTCTTCCCAAATCTGGGTGTGCCCACAACTGTTTGATTGGACTTTCACAAGGAACCGTGACATTAACTACAGTAAAACACGGGCACTGTGCGATTGGGAGATTAAACTGCCCCCCGCCACCCCAATCGCAGCCTTTTTCATTCCAGCCCCTCTGTGAGGGCCGGATTGAAATCATAGAATTTACAGTGCAGCAGGAGGCCATTCGGCCCATCGAGTCTGCCCCGGCCCTTGGAAAGAGCACCCTACCCAAGCCCCACACCTCCAGCCTATCCCCCTTTATCCCCATAACCCAGTAACTCCACTTAATCTTTTTGGACACTAAGGGCAATTTAGAGCAGCCAATCCACCTCACCCGCACATCTTTGGACTGTGGGAGGAAACCGGAGCACCCGGAGGAAACCCACGCAGACACGGGGAGAACGTGCAGACTCCGCACAGACAGTGACCCAGCCGGGGATCGAACCTGGGACCCTGGAGCTGTGAAGCAACTGTGCTAACCACTGTGCCAACATGCTGCCCAGAGGGAATATCCTCTGAAAGGTTCCTGTCTTCCCATTTGTAATACATGTCCCACCACACTGGACATGTTTAATATTTGTAATTCCAGAGATCCATCCTCTTCACCTCCTCTCAGTCAGTCAATTAAAGGTTTTTCTCTCCCTCTAGCCCCACCCTCCTCCTTTCCCTCAATCTATTTCTGGACATTGTGGCGGTGTGAGGACTTTAAGGTGGAGGGGAGAGGGGGGGAGGGCAGAGCATGTGTACACAGCAGGATCCCACACAAACCTGGGTATGGCCAGATACAAAGCGATTTTTAAGTGAGGATTGGGGTTGAAGTGAGTGGGAAATGTGTGTCCACGCCTCTCTCTCCCTCTCTCTCACTCTCGCATTTTCACACGGTGGAATACAGACAGGCAGAGATAGAGAGAGAGAGAGAGAACTACTCAGTCAAGTCCTCAAGAAACTCCATTCAAAATGCTTCCCCACATCCACTAAACCCTAGATTCTTTGCAGGGTGCAAAATTGAGGCCTAGTCAGAGAGGCTGCATTAAGCCGCAGGGACAAAGTGCAAACCCCCCCCTGCCCCCCCCGCACCACCCCACCCCCACCCATCCACCCTCCTCGCCTCCGCCCCCAGTTAAACAGAACATTCCTCAGCATCAGCAACTCAGTCCCGAAACTTCCCGGACAGAGCACGAGGGAGCGAGAGGGACAGGGGACCCCCACTGACCTCCCCTCCCCCTTAACCAACCAAACCCCCCCAATTAACATAACCACAAATCACCTTGGGATTCTCAAACCCATTTATTAGAAGATTCAATATACAAATAAATGACTGGAAAGGGAGAGACAGAAAGCTGGAGGGACAGAGACAGGGATATTTAACTCCATTACCCCCCCCTCAGAAATCCTTCCAACCCCACCGCTCTGTCGAAAACACAAACACCACCATTGAGGACAAACCTGTACCCAGGCTGCGGCCTATTCATTTCAGACTTACTCCCTCACCCCCTCCCGACTGCTGCACACTCAGTGAGCCAGTTTAATTTTAAATTGTGCGTGGTCACTAAGTTGACAGTTCAGGAAAGGCTGCAGGCCATTGGTGCACAGCAGGATCCCACACACAGCAATGTGATCCTGTCACGGTGGGACAGGCAGGTGAGCAGGGGGTGGGGGACATGTTCCTTCCCGTGACTGCTATATTCTTTCTTCCATCTCCCCTCGCCACCACCCCAACTCCTGAACAGCACGGGTATTCCGAGTCTGGAGACACATCCGCCCTCAGAAAGTTAAACTCCCCTCTTTAAACTGGGAAACCCACTGCCCGGTCCGTGAGGGGACTTTTTTAAATCGCCCTCCCAGCATTTATTTCTATTCTTTTCCCAAATCAAGGCCTATTCATTTCAGACCCATTCCCGACTGCTGCACATTCAGTGAGCCAGTTTAATTTTAAATTGTGCGTGGTCTCTAAGTTGACAGTTCAGCAAAGGCTGCAGGCCACTGACGCACAGCAGGATCCCACAACCAGCAATGTGATCCTGACAGGGTGGGGCAGGCAGGTGAGCGGGGGGGATGGGGGAGAGAAATATTCCTTCCCTTGCCTGCTATATTCTTTCTTCCATCTCTTTCCCCCCCCCTCCCCCCAAAAAAATACCCCCACCCCTGAATACCACGGGTATTGTGAGACTGGAGACACATCCACTGTCCCCAGAAAGTTACACTTCCCTCTTTAAACTGGGAAACCAGCTGCCTGGTCCGTCCGGAGACTTTTTACAATCACCCTCCCAGCATTTATTTCTATTTATTTCCCAAGAAAGATGTGATGAGACTCCCCATTGCAGTTTGTGGGACGGTTTCATTGATTAAAGGTTTAAAGAGACACTAAAAAGCTGGAGAGAGATGGACAGATAGCGGCAGAATGCTGGAGAGACAGAGAGAGAGAGAGGCAAGAATGGAAAGAAGGCAGAAAGGGAGAGAAAGCCTCTCTTTTTCACTACCTCCCTCTCTGTCTTTCTCCCTCTCTCTACTCTCCATCACCCCCCAGTCCCACACTCTTTCTGTACTTCTATCTCTCTCTCATTTTCATCCCAGTCGTTGGGAAGGAGAGAGAGAGAGAAAGAGAGAGAGAGGGTCACACTCAGGAATCTAACAATCACAACCACAGCAAACTGAATTCAAATGGCCCCCTGCGGATTTCATTTCACCCTCATATTTATGTCTTGGCCTAAAATACAGGCTTCATTCCAGAATTATACCCGCTCCAAGTTAAGGGACTTTAATTCCGCGCCATCGAGATTACTTTACAGTCAATGGATACATTTTAAAAGTGACCCCACTATCGTTAATTTTGTGAATTCTGCAGGCAACTTGTGCACAGGGAGATCCCAAAAATGATAACACTTTCATTGTTGAGTCCAGAGTTTCACATTGTGGATTTCTCTATCTCTCTCTTTCTCTCTGTTTCTACACCATTGTTGCACTGTACAAACTGACAGCAGTATTGATTGCACAGTAAGATCCCACATGCAGCAGCAATGTGAACCTAACCAGGCGGGATGCTGTCTTTCCTCTCCCCCCCACCCCCCTCACTCCTGCTACGAGCTCCATTCCCCCCTGGATCTAAACCCCTTCCTCCCCCCTCATCCTGTGTGTGTGGATTGGACCCAGTCTAAAGAATTCCCTTCAATCCTCTGAAAGAGTTAAACTGCCTCTCAAAACTGAGAAAAACCTTTTTAAAACAAAATCCATTGGTACACAGAAAGATCCCAGAAGGTGCAGTCAGCAGTGTTGAGTGTCGTTTAAAATAGCTAACAGGTTATACAGAGAGTGATCGGGGCTCAGACAATGAAATCCAACCCCTCCCTCTCTTTCGGGACACCCAGATTTAAAAGAACCCTGTTATTTTGGGTTCATAAACAAAATTTAGACAGCTTCATATTGCAGATCTTTAATTTACTCTTTGTCACCCACCAAAGGGTTAATGTGTTTGTGTCTAAGTGCAAGGCCGGGGCGGCAATAAAGAGACAACTCACGTGAGTGCGGCCTGTGGAGTAGGCCTCAGTCCATCCACTTGTCCTCTGGAGAATAGCCCTTGTCCAAAGATTCCTGCTCACATTGCAGTCTTCAAAATTCAAATTCCTGGGGAAAAGAGGGAGAAAGTTAACTGAAAGACAGGAAAAATTTGACACTATTTGATAGCGAGATCCCAGGATCCACTTTTCATTTGCATAAATTCTCAGCAATGTTCAAACACAAAAATGGTACAGCTTTCAACCAGAGGCTAAAAGAAGATGAGAGACAATTCCCCCCTTCCCTTATGTTTCTCTCTGTCTCTCGGTCCCTCACTCATTTATATTTCTGTCTCCCTCCCTCACTCACTATCCCTCAGATATTAAAATTACACCTCGGTCAGGGTAATAACCAGACACAACTCACCCTGGGTGAAGCCTGCAGAACAGGCCTCAGCCAGCGCTGAGTTCAAATACTATTGGGAAATGATTAGAAACAGTATTGGTTGAGATCTCCTCAGAGATGTGCGTACAGACCTACCCCCTTACTTTCTGTCATGAATGTTTTGATGTGCCTTCACAGGAGAGGCCAGAGGCATTTGTCCTGTCTATTGTACTGTTAATTCAGGGCCCAGCAACAGATCTAGCAATGTCCTGTCCTTACTTCAGTCTTTATGTTAATATTTAATTGTCCCAGAATTTGTGACTAGTTTGGGTTGTCTATTCGTCTGACTCCCGAGGAAGGCTTTCTATACAATGAGTAAAAACCAGCAAGAATTTCCCCGGACGGACCTGTCTTGGGAGTCTTTGATGGGGACAATCTTATTCTATGTTACTCATAGAAAGATTTCTTCAGTCAGCTGCTGTATAAATTGGGATTCAATTTGATTTTTTCACACTGTGAGATGAAAAGTTTATTCCTGAATCAATACAGGGTCATCGGCAACAACATCATTTTATTAGACAGTGAGGATCAATGGGGTTTTTCACTGAAATCCTCTGATGTCAATTCCTGAGATTAGAATTTGTAATGAAACAATTTAGATTAAATTAAAACGGTCAGTATGATAACCGCAACTGCTTTCTGTTCATTGATGTTTCACAGCTGGATTCACACAATACAGACAGCAATGTCTCGTAGATTGTGGAAGTGCCACAAATGTTGTCAAATGCAGGACGCGGGGTCCCTCAATGTTTCAATCTTGCTGAGAGACTGTCAGCCCACAGGGACAACATTTCTGTTTAATAGGACTGATGGACAAGTTCAAATAGTTCCGTTTCAAAGTTTAAAATAACCAGTCATTGCTCTGTGCAGCTTTCGGAATCTGTCAGTGGAATTTACTTCACACAGGCAAGTTTAACAAGTGTATGGGGAACTGATTAGAAGTTTTGATGGAGATATTCCTGCATTGTGGAAAGGTGTGAGATCTTTTTAGGGTTGGGAAATGGATTGAGGATCAAAGGAAGCAGTTGTTTTTTAACTAAATAAGACTGAGAGCCTTGAAGATTCACAACTTCCATGTGCTGTGAGAAAGGATTGATTAACCAAGGCCTATTATTCAAATACTTCAGACAAGTGACAAAGCAACTTGAAATCAGAGCTTAAACTCCATGTTTAAATGTGAAGGGCTGAAATAAACAAGAGTCCACCCTGGGAGACTGTGCAATTTAAGTTCTGCTTTTCCAAAAAATAAAAATAACTATCTGCAATGAAAAATTCCTTGGACAGGACAGAGGGATCTTGACTCTGTATTTAACCCCAGACAGTATTTGTGTTGTGAGTGTTTGATGGGCAGTGTAGATGAAGCTTTACTCTGAAACACTGGAATTCAGTCTCAGGGCTGATTTAATCAAAATGCTTCAGAATAATAATTGATATTGTACATCTCGTGTGTGTCTCAGTGACAGCTCTGAAACATGTACAGCACAATCTCATCCTGTTTCTGTGTCTCTCTCTGAAATTAGCTGGTCCATTTCCTAAATTACTCCTGACTCGATTTCAAAAGGGCTCCATTGCCTGTGAAGCAGTTTGTGATACCCAAAGGTTATGAAAAGTGCTTTAGAAAAGTCTGTCCCCAAGCTGCTGTGAGGATGTTCAGAGTCAGTGTGTGACTTGGGTCACACACAGGCCAGATACACCTCTCCAAGTTAAAGGTGGAGAATGGATCTCGCTCCATTTGAAAGATGTATTGACGCAGCCTGTCTGAGTTTGTGTCTGTGTGTGAGTTTGTGTTTGTCTGTCCACGTGTTTGTGTGTCTGGGGTGGGGTGGGAGGTTGTGTGTGTGACTCATTACGCAGCACGGTAGCACAGTGTGTAGCACTGTGGCTTCACAGCTATAGGGTCCCGGGTTCAATTCCCGTCATGTTCTCCCTGTGTCTGCGTGGTTTCCTCCGGGTCACTCTCTCTGTGGCCCTCACTCTCTGTGCCCCTCGCTCTCTCTGTGTCCCTCGCTCTCTCTGTGGCCCTCACTCTCTGTGCCCCTCGCTCTCTCTGTGTCCCTCGCTCTCTCTGTGTCCCTCAATCACTGTGTCCCTCAATCACTGTGTCCCTCTCTGTGTCCCTCACTCTCTCTCTGTCCCTCACTCACTGTGTCCCTCGCTCTCTCTGTGTCCCTCACTCTCTCTGTGTCCCTCGCTCTCTCTGTGTCCCTCGCTCTCTCTGTGTCCCTTGCTCTCTCTGTGTCCCTCACTCTCCGTGTCCCTCAATCTCTCTGTGTCCCTCAATCTCTCTCTGTCCCTCACTCACTGTGTCCCTCGCTCTCTCTGTGTCCCTCGCTCTCTCTGGGTCCCTCGCTCTCTCTGTGTCCCTCGCTCTCTCTGTGTCCCTCGCTCTCTGTGTCCCTCACTCTCCGTGTCCCTCAATCGCTCTGTGTCCCTCAATCACTGTGTCCCTCAATCACTGTGTCCCTCTCTGTGTCCCTCACTCTCTCTCTGTCCCTCACTCACTGTGTCCCTCACTCTCTCTGAGTCCCTCACTCTCTCTGTGTCCCTCACTCTCTCTGTCCCTCACTCTTTGTGTCCCTCACTCTCTCTGTGTCCCTCGCTCTCTGTGTCCCTCACTCTCTCTGTGTCCCTCACTCTCTCGGTGTCCCTCTCTGTGTCCCTCACTATCTCTGTCCGTCACTCTCTGTGTCCCTCACTCTCTGTGTCCCTCATTCTCTCTGTGTCCCTCGCTCTCTGTGTCCCTCACTCTCTCTCTGTCCCTCACTCTCCCTGTGTCCCTCTGTGTCCCTCACTCTCTCTGTCCCTCACTCTCTGTGTCCCTCACTCTCTGTGTCCCTCACTCTCTGTGTCCTTCACTCTCTGTGTCCCTCGCTCTCTGTGTCCCTCACTCTCTCTGTGTCCCTCACTCTCTCTCTGTCCCTCACTCTCTGTGTCCCTCACTCTCTCTGTGTCCCTCGCTCTCTGTGTCCCTCACTCTCTGTGTCCTTCACTCTCTGTGTCCCTCGCTCTCTGTGTCCCTCACTCTCTCTGTGTCCCTCACTCTCTCTGTTTCCCTCACTCTATCAGTCCCTCACTCTCTGTGTCCCTCACTCTCTGTGTCCCTCACTCACTGTGTCCCTCATTCCCTCTGTGTCCCTCGCTCTCCGTGTGTCCCTCACTCTATCTGTCCCTCACTCTCTGTGTCCCTCACTTTCTGTGTTCCTCACTCTCTGTGTCCCTCACTCACTGTGTCCCTCACTCTCTCTGTTTCCCTCACTCTCTGTGTCCCTCACTCTCTCTGTGTTCATCACTCTCTGTGTCCCTCACTCTCTGTGTCCCTCACTCTCTCTGTGTCCCTCGCTCTCTCTGTGTCCCTCACTCTCTCTGTGTCCCTCGATCTATGTGTCCCTCGCTCTCTCTGTGTCCCTCACTCTCTCTGTGTCCCGCACTCTCTGTGTCCCTCACTCTCTCTGTGTCCCTCGCTCTCTGTGTCCCGCACTCTCTGTGTCCATCACTCTCTCTGTGACCCTCGCTCTCTGTGTCCCTCACTCTCTCTGTCTTCCTCACTCTCTCTCTGTCCCTCACTCTCTGTGTCCCTCACTCACTCTGTGTCCCTCGATCTATGTGTCCCTCACTCTCTCTGTGTCCCTCGCTCTCTGTGTCCCGCACTCTCTGTGTCCATCACTCTCTCTGTGACCCTCACTCTCTGTGTCCCTCACTCTCTCTGTGACCCTCGCTCTCTGTGTCCCTCACTCTCTCTGTCTTCCTCACTCTCTCTCTGTCCCTCACTCTCTCTGTGTCCCTCACTCTCTGTGTTCCTCACTCTCTGTGTCCCTCACACACTGTGTCCCTCACTCTCTGTGTCCCTCTCTGTGTCCCTCACTCTCTCTCTGTCCCTCGCTCTCTCTGTGTCCCTCGATCTATGTGTCCCTCGCTCTCTCTGTGTCCCTCACTCTCTCTGTGTCCCTCGATCTATGTGTCCCTCGCTCTATCTGCCCCACACTCCCTCTGTGTCCCTCACTCTCGCTCTGTCCCTCGCTCTCTGTGTCCCTCACTCTCTGTGTCCCTCACTCTCTCTGTGTCCCTCGTTCTCTGTGTCCCTCACACACTGTGTCCCTCACTCTCTGTGTCCCTCTCTGTGTCCCTCACTCTCTCTCTGTCCCTCACTCACTGTGTCCCTCACTCTCTCTGTGTCCCTCACTCTCTCTGTCCCTCACACTTTGTGTCCCTCACTCTCTCTGTGTCCCTCGCTCTCTGTGTTCCTCACTCTCTCGGTGTCCCTCTCTGTGTCCCTCACTATCTCTGTCCGTCACTCTCTGTGTCCCTCACTCTCTGTGTCCCTCATTCTCTCTGTGTCCCTCGCTCTCTGTGTCCCTCACTCTCTATGTGTCCCTCACTCTCTCTCTGTCCCTCACTCTCCCTGTGTCCCTCTGTGTCCCTCACTCTCTCTGTCCCTCACTCTCTGTGTCCCTCACTCTCTGTGTCCCTCACTCTCTGTGTCCCTCGCTCTCTGTGTCCCTCACTCTCTCTGTGTCCCTCACTCTCTGTGTCCTTCACTCTCTGTGTCCCTCGCTCTCTGTGTCCCTCACTCTCGCTGTGTCCCTCACTCTCTGTGTCCCTCACTCTCTGTGTCGGTCACTCTATCTGTCCCTCACTCTCTGTGTCCCTCACTCTCTGTGTCCCTCACTCACTGTGTCCCTCACTCTCTCTGTTTCCCTCACTCTATCTGTCCCTCACTCTCTGTGTCCCTCACTCTCTGTGTCCCTCACTCACTGTGTCCCTCACTTCCTCTGTGTCCCTCACTCTATCTGTCCCTCACTCTCTGTGTCCCTCACTCTCTGTGTTCCTCACTCTCTGTGTCCCTCACTCACTGTGTCCCTCACTCTCTCTGTTTCCCTCACTCTCTGTGTCCCTCACTCTCTCTGTGTTCATCACTCTCTATGTCCCTCACTCTCTGTGTCCCTCACTCTCTCTGTGTCCCTCGCTCTCTGTGTCCCTCGCTCTCTGTGTCCCTCACTCTCGCTGTGTCCCTCACTCTCTGTGTCCCTCACTCTCTGTGTCGCTCACTCTATCTGTCCCTCACTCTCTGTGTCCCTCACTCTCTCTGTGTCCCTCGCTCTCTGTGTCCCTCACTCTCTCTGTGTCCCTCACTCTCTCTGTGTCCCTCTCTGTGTCCCTCACTATCTCTGTCCGTCACTCTCTGTGTCCCTCGCTCTCTGTGTCCCACGCTCTCTCTGTGACCCTCCCTCTCTGTGTTCCTCACTCTCTGTGTCCCTCACTATCTCTGTGCCCCTCACTCTCTGTGACCCTCACTCTCTCTGTGTCCCTCACTCTCTCTCTGTCCCTCACTCTCTCTCTGGCCCTCACTCTCTGTGTCGGTGACTCTCTCTGTGTCCCTCGCTCTCTGTGTCCCTCGCTCTCTGTGTCCCTCACTCTCTCTGTGTCCCACACTCTCTGTGTCCCTCGCTCTCTCCGTGTGTCCCTCGCTCTCTGTGTCCCTCACTCTCTCTGTGTCCCACACTCTCTGTGTCCCTCGCTCTCTCCGTGTGTCCCTCGCTCTCTGTGTCCCTCACTGTTTGTGTCCCTCATGCTCTGTGCTACTCGCTCTCTGTGTCCCTCGCACTCTGTGTCCCACACTCTCTGTGTCCCTCGCTCTATGTGTCCCTCACTCTCTGTGTCCCTCACTCTCTGTGTCCCTCGCTCTCTGAGTCCCACACTCTCTGTGTCCCTCGCTCTCTGTGTCCCTCGTGCTCTGTGTCCCTCGCTTTTTGTGTCCCTCGCTCACTCTGTGTCCCTCGCGCTCTGTGTGTAGCTCGGTCTGTGACCCTTGCTCTGTCTGTGTCCCTCCCTTTCTGTGTGTCCCTCGCTCTCGCTGTGTCCCTCGCGCTCTCTGTGTCCCTCGCTCTCTCTGTGTCCCTCACTCTCTCTGTGTCCCTCGCTCTCCCTGAGTTGCTCACTCTCTCTGGGTCCCTTGCTCTCTCTGTGTCCCTCGCTCTCTGTGTCCCTCGCTCTCTCTGTCTCCCTGCCTCTCTCTGTGTCCCTCGCTCTCCCTGTGTCACTCACTCTCGGTGTCCCGCACACTCTCTGTGTCCCTCACTCTCTGTGTTCCTCACTCTCTGTGTACCTCACTCTCTCTGTACCCCTCACACTCTGTGGCCCTCACTCTCTCTGTGTCCCTCACTCTCTCTCTGTCCCTCACTCTCTCTCTGGCCCTCACTCTCTGTGTCCCTCACTCTCTCTGTGTCCCTCGCTCACTGTGTCCCTCGTTCTCTGTGTCCCTCACTCTCTGTGTCTCTCGCTCTCTCTGTGTGTCCCTCCGTCTCTGTGTCCCTCACCCTCTGTGCCCCTCACTCTCTATGTGTCCCTCACTCTCTGTGTCCCACGCGTTCTCTGCGTCCCTCACTCTCTCTGTGTCCCTCACTCTCTCTGTCCCTCACTCTCTGTGTCCCTCGCTCTCTGTGTCCCTCGCTCTCTGTGTCATTCGCTCTCTCTGTGTTCCTCGCTCTCTGTGTGTCCCTCACTCTCTCTGTGTCCCTCAATCTCTCTGTGTCCCACACTCTCTCTGTGTGTCCCTCGCTCTCTGTGTCCCTCGCTCTCTCTGTGTGTCCCTCGCTCTCTGTGTCCCTCGCTCTCTGTGTCCCTCGCTCTCTCTGTGTACCTGGCTCTGTCTGTGTGTCCCTCACTCTCTGTGTCCCACACTCTCTGTGTCTCTCGCTCTCTCTGTGTGTCCCTCCCTCTCTGTGTCCCTCACCCTCTGTGCCCCTCACTCTCTCTGTGTCCCTCACTCTCTGTGTCTCTCGCTCTCTCTGTGTGTCCCTCCGTCTCTGTGTCCCTCACCCTCTGTGCCCCTCACTCTCTATGTGTCCCTCACTCTCTGTGTCCCACGCGTTCTCTGCGTCCCTCACTCTCTCTGTGTCCCTCACTCTCTCTGTCCCTCACTCTCTGTGTCCCTCGCTCTCTGTGTCCCTCGCTCTCTGTGTCATTCGCTCTCTCTGTGTTCCTCGCTCTCTGTGTGTCCCTCACTCTCTCTGTGTCCCTCAATCTCTCTGTGTCCCACACTCTCTCTGTGTGTCCCTCGCTCTCTGTGTCCCTCGCTCTCTCTGTGTGTCCCTCGCTCTCTGTGTCCCTCGCTCTCTGTGTCCCTCGCTCTCTCTGTGTACCTGGCTCTGTCTGTGTGTCCCTCACTCTCTGTGTCCCACACTCTCTGTGTCTCTCGCTCTCTCTGTGTGTCCCTCCCTCTCTGTGTCCCTCACCCTCTGTGCCCCTCACTCTCTATGTGTCCCTCACTCTCTGTGTCCCTCGCGTTCTCTGCGTCCCTCGCACTCTCTGGGTCCGTCGCTCCCTATGGGTCCCTCACTCTCTCTGTGTCCCTCACTCTCTCTGTCCCTCACTCTCTGTGTCCCTCGCTCTCTGTGTCCCTCGCTCTCTGTGTCATTCGCTCTCTCTGTGTTCCTCGCTCTCTGTGTGTCCCTCACTCTCTCTGTGTCCCTCACTCTCTCTGTGTCCCACACTCTCTCTGTGTGTCCCTCGCTCTCTGTGTCCCTCGCTCTCTCTGTGTGTCCCTCGCTCTCTGTGTCCCTCGCTCTCTTTGTCCCTCGCTCTCTCTGTGTACCTGGCTCTGTCTGTGTGTCCCTCACTCTCTGTGTCCCACACTCTCTCTCTCTCTGTCACTCACTCTCTCTGTGTCCCACACTCTCTCTGTGTGTCCCTCACTCTCTGTGTCCCTCGCTCTCTCTGTGTCCCTCGCTCTCTGTGTTCCACACTCTCTGTGTCCCTCACTCTCTCTGTGTGTCCCTCGCTCTCTGTGTCCCTCACTCTCTGTGTTCCTTACTCTCTGTGTCCCTCACTCTCTCTGTGTCCCTCACTCTCTCTGTGTCCCTGGCTCTGTCTGTGTCCCTCGCTCTCTCTGTGTGTCCCTCGCTCTCTGTGTCCCTCGCTCTCTCTGTGTCCCTCACTCTCTCTGTGTGTCCCTCGCTCTCTGTGTCCCTCGCTCTCTCTGTTTCCCTCGCTCTCTGTGTTCCTTACTCTCTGTGTCCCTCGCTCTCTGTGTCCCTCGCTCTCTGTGTCCCTGGCTCTGTCTGTGTCCCTCGCTCTCTCTGTGTGTCCCTCGCTCTCTGTGTCCCTCGCTCTCTCTGTGTCCCTCACTCTCTCTGTGTCCCACACTCTCTGTGTCCCTCGCTCTCTGTGTCCCTCGCGCTCTCTGTGTCCCTCGCGCTCTCTGTGTCACCTTCTCTCTGTCCCACACTCTCTCAGTGTGTCCCTCACTCTCTGTATCCTTCACTCTCTAAGTGTCCCTCGCTCTCAGTGTCCCTTGCTCTCTGTGACCCTCGCTCTCTCTGTGTCCCCCACTCTCTCTCTGTCCCTCGCGGTCTCTGTGTCCCTCCCGGTGTCTGTGTCGCTCGCACTCTCTGTGTCCCTCGCGCTCTCTGTGTCCCTCGCGCTCTCTGTGTCCCTCGCGCTCTCTGTGTCCCTCGCGCTCTCTGTGTCCCTCGCGCTCTCTGTGTCACTCGTGCTCTCTGTGTCCTTCGCTCTCTCAGTGTCCCTCGCTCTCTCTGTCCCTCGCTCTCTCTCTGCCCCTCGCTCTCTCTGATCCCTCGCTCGCTGTGTGTCCCTCGCTCTCTCTGTGTCCCTGGCTCTCTGTGTCCCTCGCTCTCTCTCTGCCCCTCGCTCTCTCTGTGTCCCTCGATCGCTCTGTGTCCCTTGCTCTCTGTGTCCCTCGCGCTCTCTGTGTCCCTCGCGCTCTCTGTGTCCCTCGCTATCTCTGAGTCCCTCGCTCTCTCTGTGTCCCTCACTCTCTATATCCCTCACTCTCTCTGTGTCCCTCGCTCTCTGTGTCCCTCGCTCTCTGTGTTTCCCTCGCTCTCTCTGTGTCCCTCGCTCTCTGTGCCCCTCGCTCTTTCTGTGTCCACCGCTCTCTGTGTCCCTCGCTCTCTGTGTCCCTCGCGCTCTCTGTGTCCCTCGCGCTCGCATTGTCCCTCGCGCTCTGTGTCCCACACTCTCTCTGTGTCCCTCGCTCTCTGTGTCCATCGCTCTCTGTGTGTCCCTCGCTCTCTCTGTGTCCCTCGCTCTCTGTGTGTCCCTCGCTCTCTCTGTGTCCCTCGCTCTCTGTGCCCCTCACTTTCTGTGTCCCTCACTCTTTGTGTCCTTCAAGCTCTGTGCTACTCGCTCTCTGTGTCCCTCGCTCTCTGTGTCCCACACTCTCTGTGTCCCTCGCTCTGTGAGTCCCTCACTCTCTGTGTCCCTCACTCTCTGTGTCCCACACTCTCTGTGTCCCTCGCTCTCTGTGTCCCTCGCTCTCTGTGTCCCTCGCTCTTTGTGTCCCTCGCTCTCTCTGTGTCCCTCGCGCTCTCTGTGTAGCACGGTCTGTGACCCTCGCTCTGTCTGTGTCCCTCCCTTTCTGTGTGTCCCTCGCTCCCTCTGTGTCCCTGGCTCTCTGTGTCCCTCGCTCTCTCTCTGCTCTCTGTGTCCCTTGCCCTTTGTGTCCCTTGCTCTCTGTGTCCCTCATTCTTTGTATCCCTCATGCTCTGTGCTACTCGCTCTCTGTGTCCCTCGCTCTCTGTGTCCCACACTCTCTGTGTCCCTCGCTCTGTGTGTCCCTCACTCTCTGTGTCCCTCACTCTCTGTGTCTCTCGCTCTCTGTGTCCCACACTCTCTGTGTCCCTCGCTCTCTCTGTGTCCCTCGCGCTCTCTGTGTAGCTCGGTCTGTGACCCTCGCTCTGTCTGTGCCCCTCCCTTTCTGTGTGTCCCTCGTTCTCGCTGTGTCCCTCGCGCTCTCTGTGGCCCTCGCTCTCTCTGTGTCCCTCATTCTCTCTGTGTCCCTCGCTCTCCCTAAGTCGCTCACTCTCTCTGTGTCCCTTGCTCTCTCTGTGTCCCTCGCTCTCTGTGTCCCTCGCTCTCTCTGTGTCCCTCCCTCTCTCTGTGTCCCTCGCTCTCGCTGTGTAGCTCTCTCTCGGTGTACCTCACTCTCTCTGTGTCCCTCACTCTCTGTGTTCCTCACTCTCTGTGTCCCTCACTCTCTCTGTGCCCCTCACTCTCTGTGACCCTCACTCTCTCTGTGTCCCTCACTCACTCTCTGTCCCTCACTCTCTCTGTGGCCCTCACTCTCTGTGTCCCTCACTCTCTGTGTCCCTCGCTCTCTGTGTCCCTCACTCTCTCTGTGTCCCTCACTCTCTGTGTCTCTCGCTCTCTCTGTGTGTCTCCCAGGACAGGTACAGCACGGGGTTAGATACAGAGTAAAGCTCCTTCTGTACTGTCCCCATCAAACATTTCCACAACAGGTACAGCACAGTCTAGATACAGAGTAAAGCTCCCTCTACACTGTCCCCATCAAACACTCCCAGGACAGGTACAGCACAGGCTAGATACAGAGTAAAGCTCCCTCTACACTGTCCCCATCAAACACTCCCAGGACAGGCACAGCACGGGCAAGATACTGAGTGAAGCTCCCTCTACACTGACCCCATCAAATACTCCCAGGACAGGTACAGCACAGGCTAGATACAGAGTAAAGCTCTCTCTACACTGTCCCCATCAAACATTCACAGGACAGGTACAGCACTGGGTTAGATCGGAGGAAAGCTCTCTCTACACTGTCCCCATCAAACACTTCCAGGACAAGTACAGTACGGGGTTAGAAACAGAGTAAAGCTCCCTCTACACTGTCCCCATCAAACACTCCCAGGACAGGTACAGCACGGGGTTAGATACAGAGTAAATCTCCCTGTACACTGTCCCCATCAAACACTCCCAGGACATTAATAAATGTGAGGTGATGCATTTTGGCAGATCGAATCAGGCCAGGACCTACTCAGTTAATGGTATGGCGTTGGGGAGAGTTATAGAACAAAGAGATCGAGGAGTATAGGTTCATAGCTCCTTGAAGGTGGAGTCGCAGGTGGACAGGGTGGTGAAGAAGGCATTCGGCATGCTTGGTTTCATTGGTCAGAACATTGAATATAGGAGTTGGGACGTCTTGTTGAAGTTGTACAAGACATTGGTACGGCCACACTTGGAATACTGTGTGCAGTTCTGGTCACCCTATTATAGAAAGGATATTATTAAACTAGAAAGAGTGCAGAAAAGATTTACTAGGATGTTGCCGGGACTTGATGGTTTGAGTTATAAGGAGAGGCTGGATAGACTGGGACTTTTTTCCCTGGAGCGTAGGAGGCTTAGGGGTGATCTTATAGAGGTCTATAAAATAATGAGGGGCATAGATAAGGTAGATAGTCAACATCTTTTCCCAAAGGTAGGGGAGTCTAAAACTAGAGGGCATAGGTTTAAGGTGAGAGGGGAGAGATTCAGAAGGGCCCAGAGGGGCAATTTCTTCACTCAGAGGGTAGTGAGTGTCTGGAATGGGCTGCCAGAGGTAGTAGTAGAAGCGGGTACAATTGTGTCTTTCAAAAAGCATTTAGATGGTTACATGGGTAAGATGGGTATAGAGGGTTATGGGCCAAGTGCGGGCAACTGGGACTAGCTTAATGGTAAAAAACTGGGCGGTTTGGACTGGTTGGGCCGAAGGGCCTGTTTCCATGCTGTAAACTTCTATGATTCTATGATTCTATGACAGGTACAGCACAGGGTGAGATACAGAGTAAAGCTCCCTCTACACTGTCCCCATCAAACACTCCCAGGACAGGTACAGCACAGGGTTAGATACAGAGTAATGCTCCCTCTACACTGTCTCCATCAAACACTCCCAGGACAGGTACAGTACGGGGTTAGATACAGAGTAATGCTCCCTCTACACTGTCGCCATCAAACACTCCCAGGACAGGTACAGCACAGGGTGTGATATAGAGTAAAGCTCCCGCTACACTGTCCCCATCAAACACTCCCAGGACAGGTACAGCACGGGGTTAGATACAGAGTAAAGCTCCCGCTACACTGTCCCCATCAAACACTCCCAGGACAGGTACAGCACAGGGTTAGATACAGAGTAAAGCTGACTGTACACTGTCCCCATCAAATACTCCCATGACAGGTACAGCACAGGGTTAGATACAGGGTAAAGCTCCATCTATACTGTCCCCATCAAACACCCGCAGGACAGGTACAGCACGGGGGTTAGATACAGAGTAAAGCTCCCTCTACACTGTCCCCATCAAACACTCCCAGGACAGGTACAGCACGGGGTTAGATACAGAGTAAAGCTCCCTCTACACTGTCCCCATCAAACACTCCCAGGACAGGTACAGCAGGGGGTTAGATACAGAGTAAAGCTCCCTCTACGCTGTCCCCATCAAACACTCCCAGGACAGGTACAGCACGGGGTTAGATACAGAGTAAAGCTCCCTCTACAGTGTCCCCATCAAACACTCCCAGGACAGGTACAGCACAGGGTTAGATACAGAGTAAAGCTCACTCTCCACTGTCCCCATCAAACACTCCCAGGACAGGTACAGCACGGGGGTTAGATACAGAGTAAAGCTCCCTCTAAAATGTCCCCATCAAACACTCCCAGGACAGGTACAGCATGGGGCTAGATACAGAGTAAAGCTCCCACTACACTGTCCCTATCAAACACTCCCAGGACAGGTACAGCACGGGGTTAGATACAGAGTAAAGCTCCCTCTGCACTGTCCCCATCAAACACTCCCAGGACAGGTACAGCACGGGGTTAGATACAGAGTAAAGCTCCCACTACACTGTCCCTATCAAACACTCCCAGGGCAGTTACAGCACGGGGTTAGATAGAGACTATAGCTCCCTCTACAATGTCCCCATCAAACACTCCCAGGACAGGTACAGCACGGGGTTAGATACTGAGTAAAGCTCCCTCTACACTGTCCCATCAAACACTCCCAGGACAGGTACAGCATGGGGTTAGATACAGAGTAAAGCTCCCTCTATACTGTTCCCATCAAACACGCCCAGGACAGATACAGCACAGGCTAGATACAGAGTAAAGCTCCCTCTACACTGTCCCCATCAAACACACCCAGGACAGGTACAGCACGGGGTTAGATACAGAGTAAAGCTCCCTCTACACTGTCCCCATCAAACACTCCCAGGACAGGCGCAGCACGGGGGTTAGATTCAGAGTAAAGCTCCCTCTACACTGTTCCCATCAAACACTCCCAGGACAGGTACAGCACGGGGTTAGATACAGACTAAAGCTCCCTCTACA
Organism: Scyliorhinus torazame; assembly: GCF_047496885.1. Lineage (NCBI taxonomy): Eukaryota > Metazoa > Chordata > Chondrichthyes > Carcharhiniformes > Scyliorhinidae > Scyliorhinus > Scyliorhinus torazame. The sequence goes on along the minus strand of NW_027307803.1, from coordinate 540,307 downwards.
CTGTCCCCATCAAACACTCCCAGGACAAGTACAGCCCGGGGTTAGATACAGAGTAAAGCTCCCTCTACACTGTCCCCATCAAACACTCCCAGGACAGGTACAGCACGGTGTGAGTTACAGAGTAAACCTCCCTCTACACTGTCCCCATCAAACACTCCCGGGACAGGTACAGCACGGGGTTAGATACAGAGTAAATCTCCCTCTACACTGTCCCCACCAAACATTCCCAGGACAGTTACAGCACGGTGTGAGTTCCTGAGTAAAGCTCCCTCTACACTGTCCACATCAAACACTCCCAGGACAGGTACAGCACGGGGTTAGATACAGAGTAAAGCTCCCTCTACACTTTTCCCATCAAACACTCCCAGGACAGGTACAGCACGGTGTGAGTTACAGAGTCAGGCTATGGATGGATGGACGGACGGTCGGACGGATGGACCGATGGAGTGGGGACGAGAGAGACAGGGATTTTCCACCACACCCACTCAGATCTGTCTCTCTTTCTCTCTCTCAGGGGTTCTCTCCCTCTGGAGACATTTTCAAATCGACCGTCTCAGGATTATAGCTTGTGTAAAATCGCACTTTCTTACACATGTAACTGGGCCGTGACTGCACACAGCAGACCCCCACCCCCAGACCCTCTCTTTTCCACAATATCTCTGTCTTTCTCACACCCCCTCTCTTTTTCTCTCGCTCTCCCTCCACCCTCTCTCTCTGTCTTTCTCTTTCCCTCTCTCTTACCTGGGGGGGAGATTTGTTAATGCTCTATTTGGGGGGTTTAAACTAATGCAGCAGGGGCATGGGAACCTGGATTGTAGTTTTAGGGTAAGGATGAGAGTATAGAGGTCAGGAGCACAGATTTGTCGTCGCAGGAGGGGGCCAGTGTTCAGTTAGGTGGTTTGAAGTGTGTCTACTTCAATGCCAGGAGTATACGAAATGAGGTAGGGGAACTGGCAGCATGGGTTGGTATCTGGGACTTCGATGTTGTGGCCATTTCGGGGACATGGATAGAGCAGGGACAGGAATGGATGTTGCAGGTTCCGGGGTTTAGGTGTTTTTGTAAGCTCAGAGAAGGAGGCAAAAGAGGGGGAGGTGTGGCGCTGCTATTCAAGAGCAGTATTACGGTGGCGGAGAGGACGCTAGATGGGGCCTCATCTTCCGAGGTAGTATGGGCTGAGGTTAGAAACAGGAAAGGAGAGGTCACCCTGTTGGGAGTTTTCTTTAGGCCTCCAAATAGTTCTAGGGATGTAGAGGAAAGGATGGCGAGGATGATCCTGGATAAGAGCGAAAGTAACAGGGTAGTTATTATGGGAGACTTTAACTTTCCAAATATTGACTGGAAAAGATATAGTTCGAGTACATTAGATGGGTTGTTTTTTGTACAGTGTGTGCAGGAGGGTTTCCTGACACAATATGTTGACAGGCCAACAAGAGGCGAGGCCACGTTGGATTTGGTTTTGGGTAATGAACCTGGCCAGGTGTTGGATTTGGAGGTAGGAGAGCACTTTGGGGACAGTGACCATAATTCGGTGATGTTTACGTTAATGATGGAAAGGGATAAGTATACACCGCAGGGCAAGAGTTATAGCTGGGGGAAGGGCAATTATGATGCCATTAGACATGACTTGGGGGGGATAGGTTGGAGAAGTAGGCTGCAAGTGTTGGGCACACTGGATAAGTGGAGCTTGTTCAAGGAACAGCTACTGCGTGTTCTTGATAAATACATACCGGTCAGGCAGGGAGGAAGGCATCGAGCGAGGGAACCGTGGTTTACCAAGGAAGTGGAATCTCTTGTTAAGAGGAAGAAGGAGGCCTATGTGAAGATGAGGTGTGAAGTTTTGGTTGGGGCGATGGATAGTTACAAGGTAGCGAGGAAGGATCTAAAGAGAAAGCTAAGATGAGCAAGGAGGGGACATGAGAAGTATTTGGCAGGTAGGATCAAGGAAAACCCAAAAGTTTTCTATAGGTATGTCAGGAATAAACAAATGACTAGGGTAAGAGTGGGACCAGTCAAGGACAGGGATGGGAAGTTGTGTGTGGAGTCTGAAGAGATAGGCGAGATACTAAATGAATATTTTTCATCAGTATTCACTCAGGAAAAAGATAATGTTGTGGAGGAGAATGCTGAGACCCAGGCTGTTAGAATAGATGGCATTGAGGTACGTAGGGAAGAGGTGTTGGCAATTCTGGACAGGCTGAAAATAGATAAGTCCCCGGGGCCTGATGGGATTTATCCTAGAATTCTCTGGGAAGCCAGGGAAGAGATTGCTGGACCTTTGGCTTTGATTTTTATGTCATCATTGGCTACAGGAATAGTGCCAGAGGACTGGAGGATAGCAAATGTGGTCCCTTTGTTCAAAAAGGGGAGCAGAGACAACCCCGGCAACTATAGACCGGTGAGCCCCACGTATGTAGTGGGTAAATTCTTGGAGGGGATTATAAGAGACAAGATTTATAATCATCTAGATAGGAATAATATGATCAGGGATAGTCAGCATGGCTTTGTGAAGGGTAGGTCATGCCTCACAAACCTTATTGAGTTCTTTGAGAAGGTGACTGATCAGGTAGATGAGGGTAGAGCAGTTGATGTGGTGTATATGGATTTCAGTAAAGCGTTTGATAAGGTTCCCCACGGTAGGCTATTGCATAAAATACGAAGGCTGGGGATTGAGGGTGATTTAGAGATGTGGATCAGAAATTGGCTAGCTGAAAGAAGACAGAGGGTGGTGGTTGATGGGAAATGTTCAGAATGGAGTTCAGTTACAAGTGGCGTACCACAAGGATCTGTTCTGGGGCCGTTGCTGTTTGTCATTTTTATCAATGACCTAGAGCAGGGCGCAGAAGGGTGGGTGAGTAAATTTGCAGATGACACTAAAGTCGGTGGTGTTCTCAACAGTGTGGAAGGATGTAGCAGGTTACAGAGGGACATAGATAAGCTGCAGAGCTGGGCTGAGAGGTGGCAAATGGAGTTTAATGTAGAGAAGTGTGAGGTGAAAATCTTATGAGGAAAGGCTGATGGACTTGAGGTTGTTTTCGTTGGAGAGAAGAAGGTTAAGAGGAGACTTAATAGAGGCATACAAAATGATCAGGGGGTTAGATAGGGTGGACAGTGAGAGCCTTCTCCCGTGGATGGAAATGGCTGGCACGAGGGGACATAACTTTAAACTGAGGGGTAATAGATATAGGACAGAGGTCAGAGGTAGGTTCTTAACGCAAAGAGTAGTGAGGCCGTGGAATGCCCCCCTGCTACAGTAGTGAACTCGCCAACATTGAGGGCATTTAAAAGTTTATTGGATAAGCATATGGATGATAATGGCACAGTGTAGGTTAGCTGGCTTTCGTTTCGGTGCAACATCGTGGGCCGAAGGGCCTGTACTGCGCTGTATCGTTCTATGTTCTATGTTCTATGTTCTTACCTCTCGACAAATCACATTGCGGTTTTCTTTTACATTTATTGCAAGATAAATATAGAAAGAAATGGCTGGAAGGAGGGAGAGATGGGAAAGAGGGAGAGATGGGAAAGAGAGAGAGATGGGAAAGAGGGAGAGATGGGAAAGAGAGAGAGATTGGAAAGAGAGAGAGATGGGAAAGAGGGAGAGATTGGAAAGAGAGAGAGATTGGAAAGAGAGAGAGATGGGAAAGAGGGAGAGATTGGAAAGAGAGAGAGATGGGAAAGAGAGAGAGATTGGAAAGAGGGAGAGATAGAAACCTGGAGGGACAGAGACAGGGATATTTCACCACAAAACCCCCTCAGAAATCCTTCCAATGCCACCGCCCTGTCTAAAACACAAACACCACTGGGATTGAGGACAAATCTTTACCCAGGCTGCGGCCTATTCATGTCAGACCCACTCCCTCACCCCCTCCCGACTGCTTCAGACTCAGTGAAGCTGAGTTGCTTTGTTTAATTGGGTGGTTACCAGTTGCAGTTCAGGAAAGGCCCCAGGTCACTGACGCACAGCAGGATCCCACAGAGAGCAATGAAACCAGCTGCCCCAGACCTTGAGAGACTTTTTCAAACCGCCCTCCGAGCATTCCATACCTCCCAGCATTGGTTTCTGTTTCTTCCCAAATCTGGGTGTGCCCACAACTGTTTGATTGGACTTTCACAAGGAACCGTGACATTAACTACAGTAAAACACGGGCACTGTGCGATTGGGAGATTAAACTGCCCCCCGCCCCCCCAATCGCAGCCTTTTTCATTCCAGCCCCTTTGTGAGGGCCGGATTGAAATCATAGAATTTACAGTGCAGCAGGAGGCCATTCGGCCCATCGAGTCTGCCCCGGCCCTTGGAAAGAGCACCCTACCCAAGCCCCACACCTCCAGCCTATCCCCCTTTATCCCCATAACCCAGTAACTCCACTTAATCTTTTTGGACACTAAGGGCAATTTAGAACAGCCAATCCACCTCACCCGCACATCTTTGGACTGTGGGAGGAAACCGGAGCACCCGGAGGAAACCCACGCAGACACGGGGAGAACGTGCAGACTCCGCACGGACAATGACCCAGCCGGGGATCGAACCTGGGACCCTGGAGCTGTGAAGCAACTGTGCTAACCACTGTGCCAACATGCTGCCCAGAGGGAATGTCCTCTGAAAGGTTCCTGTCTTCCCATTTGTAATACATGTCCCACCACACTGGACATGTTTAATATTTGTAATTCCAGAGATCCATCCTCTTCACCTCCTCTCAGTCAGTCAATTAAAGGTTTTTCTCTCCCTCTAGCCCCACCCTCCTCCTTTCCCTCAATCTATTTCTGGACATTGTGGCGGTGTGAGGACTATAAGGTGGAGGGGGGGGGAGGGCAGAGCATGTGTACACAGCAGGATCCCACACAAACCTGGGTATGGCCAGATACAAAGCGATTTTTAAGTGAGGATTGGGGTTGAAGTGAGTGGGAAATGTGTGTCCACGCCTCTCTCTCCCTCTCTCTCACTCTCTCTCTCTCGCATTTTCACACGGTGGAATACAGACAGGCAGAGACAGAGAGAGAGAGAGAGAACTACTCAGTCAAGTCCTCAAGAAACTCCATTCAAAATGCTTCCCCACATCCACTAAACCCTAGATTCTTCGCAGGGTGCAAAATTGAGGCCTAGTCAGAGAGGCTGCATTAAGCCGCAGGGACAAAGAACAAATCCCCCCCCGCCCCCACGCACCCCCCCGCCCCCATCCACCCCCCTCGCCTCCGCCCCCAGTTAAACAGAACATTCCTCAGCATCAGCAACTCAGTCCCGAAACTTCCCGGACAGAGCACGAGGGAGCGAGAGGGAAAGGGGACCCCCACTGACCTCCCCTCCCCTCTTAACCAACCAAACCCCCCCCAATTAACATAACCACAAATCACCTTGGGATTCTCAAACCCATTTATTAGAAGATTCAATATACAAATAAATGACTGGAAAGGGAGAGACAGAAAGCTGGAGGGACAGAGACAGGGATATTTAACTCCATTACCCCCCCCTCAGAAATCCTTCCAACCCCACCGCTCTGTCGAAAACACAAACACCACCATTGAGGACAAACCTGTACCCAGGCTGTGGCCTATTCATTTCAGACTCACTCCCTCACCCCCTCCCGACTGCTTCAGACTCAGTGAGCCAGTTTAATTTTAAATTGTGCGTGGTCACTAAGTTGGCAGTTCAGGAAAGGCTGCAGGCCATTGGTGCACAGCAGGATCCCACACACAGCAATGTGATCCTGTCACGGTGGGACAGGCAGGTGAGCAGGGGGTGGAGGACATGTTCCTTCCCTTGACTGCTATATTCTTTCTTCCATCTCCCCTCGCCACCACCCCAACTCCTGAACAGCACGGGTATTCCGAGTCTGGAGACACATCCGCCCTCAGAAAGTTAAACTCCCCTCTTTAAACTGGGAAACCCACTGCCCGGTCCATGAGGGGACTTTTTAAAATCGCCCTCCCAGCATTTATTTCTATTCTTTCCCCAAATCAAGGAATCCCCGGGAAGGTGTGCTGGAGGCTCCCCATTGCAGTTTGTGGGGTGGTTTTCAATGATTGAAGGTTTATAGACACACAAAGAAGGTGGAGAGGGATGGACAGATATCTTCAGAACGCTGGGGAGACAGAGAGAGTGAGAGACAAGAATGGAAAGAAGGCAGAAAGGGAGAGAAAGCCTCTCTTTTTCACTACCTCCCTCTCTGTCTTTCTCCCTCTCTCTAATCTCCATCACCCCCCAGTCCCACACTCTTTCTGTACTTCTATCTCTCTCTCATTCTCATCCCAGTCGTTGGGAAGGAGAGAGAGAGAGAAAGAGAGAGAGAGGGTCACACTCAGGAATCTAACAATCACAACCACAGCAAACTGAATTCAAATGGCCCCCTGCGGATTTCATTTCACCCTCATATTTATGTCTCGGCCTAAAATACAGGCTTCATTCCAGAATTATACCCGCTCCAAGTTAAGGGACTTTAATTCCGCGCCATCTTGATTTCTTTATAGTCAATGGCTACATTTTAAAAGTGACCCCACTATTGTTAATTTTGTGAATTCTGCAGGCAACTTGTGCACAGGGAGATCCCAAAAATGATAACACTTTCATTGTTGAGTAGAGTTTCACATTGTGGATTTCTCTATCTCTCTCTTTCTCTCTGTTTCTACACCATTGTTGCACTGTACAAACTGACAGCAGTATTGATTGCACAGTAAGATCCCACATGCAGCAATGTGATCCTGGCTGAATATCCACTCAGTCTGTGGAAAGGGTTCATCAACTCCCTCATTCCCTATACTTTCAAATTTGAGACCTTCAAACCCACTTTGCAGTCCGTGTGCTATTTTTATTTCAGAGTTGAGATCTCAATTACTTTGCGGGCAAAGGCCACAGGCCTGTGCGTGAACAGCAAGATCCCACAGCAGCAGCAATGTGAACCTAACCAGGCGGGATGCTGTCTTTCACCTCCCCCCCCACCCCCCTCACTCCTGCTACGAGCTCCATTCCCCCCTGGATCTAAACCCCTTCCTCCCCCCTCATCCTGTGTGTGTGGATTGGACCCAGTCTAAAGAACTCCCTTCAATCCTCTGAAAGAGTTAAACTGCCTCTCAAAACTGAGAAAAACCTTTTTAAAACAAAATCCATTGGTACACAGAAAGATCCCAGAAGGTGCAGTCAGCAGTGTTGAGTGTCGTTTAAAATAGCTAACAGGTTATACAGAGAGTGATCGGGGCTCAGACAATGAAATCCAACCCCTCCCTCTCTTTCGGGACACCCAGATTTAAAAGAACCCTGTCATTTTGGGTTCATAAACAAAATTTAGACAGCTTCATATTGCAGATTTTTAATTTACTCTTTGTCACCCACCAAAGGGTTAATGTGTTTGTGTCTAGGTGTAAGGCCGGGGCAGCAATAAAGAGACAACTCACGTGAGTGCGGCCTGTGGAGTAGGCCTCACTCCATCCACTTGTCCTCTGGAGAATAGCCCTTGTCCAAAGATTCCTGCTCACATTGCAGTCTTCAAAATTCAAATTCCTGGGGAAAAGAGGGAGAAAGTTAACTGAAAGACAGGAAAAATTTGACACTGTTTGATAGCGAGATCCCAGGATCCACTTTTCAGTTACACAAACTCTCAGCAATGTTCAAACACAAAAGTGGTACAGCTTTCAACCAGAGGCTAAAAAAAGATGAGAGACAGTTTCCCCCCTTCCCTTATGTTTCTCTCTGTCTCTCGGTCCCTCACTCATTTATATTTCTGTCTCCCTCCCTCACTCACTATCCCTCAGATATTAAAATTACACCTCGGTCAGGGTAATAACCAGACACAACTCACCCTGGGTGAAGCCTGCAGAACAGGCCTCAGCCAGCGCTGAGTTCAAATACTATTGGGAAATGATTAGAAACAGTATTGGTTGAGATCTCCTCAGAGATCTGTGTACAGACCTACCCCATGACTTTCTGTCATGAATGTTTTCAGTCTGTCCGCTGCGATGGTTTGCTAAAGATGTGTCTTCACAGGAGAGGACAGAGGCATTTGTCCTGTCTATGATCATGTTAATTCAGGGCACAGCAACAGATCTACACTGTCACCATTAAACAATCCCAGGACAGGTACAGCAAGGGGTTCGATACAGAGTAAAGCTCCCTCTACACTGTCCCCATCAAACACTCCCAGGGCAGGTACAGCACGGGGTTAGATGCAGAGTAAAGCTCCCTCTACACTGTCCCCATCAAACACTCCCAGGACAGGTACAGCACGGGGTTAGATACAGAGTAAAGCTCCCTCTACACTGTCCCCATCAAACACTCCCAGGACAGGTACAGCACGGGGTTAGATACAGAGTAAAGCTCCCTCTACACTGATCCCATCAAACACTCCCAGGACAGGTACAGCACAGGATTAGATACAGAGTAAAGCTCCCTCTACACTGTCCCCATCAAACACTCCCAGGACAGGGACAGCACGGGGTTAGATACAGAGTAAAGCTCCCTCTACACTGTCCCCATCAAACACTCCCAGGACAGGTACAGCACGGGGTTAGATACAGAGTAAAGCTCCCTCTACACTGTCCCCATCAAACACTCCCAGGACAGGTATATAGGAACAGGAGTTGGCCAGTCAGCCTATCGAACTTTCCCGAGAGACTAGACCATCTCAATTTCGATGAATCAAGAACGTATTTTAATTTTCCGACAAAAAACGCTGAATCAATTTATTTCCTGGCTGCATCAGTAGCTGTAAATGCTGCTGTACACTCTGTCTGAAATATTACTGCATTAGTGAATGGCATTGGGAATATTAGCCTGTAATATATAAATGTTCACATCCATATCGCTATTGAGAACACATTAGCTCCTTTCCCAGTGATCACTGTAGTTGTCCCCGTCACTGTTTATACTATAAGCTCTTGTCCCAGTTAATACAACATTATGCCATGTTGATGTGGACATCTGTACATGTTTGAAAGCTCACAATGAGACACATACAAAATATACAATATCAATTATTATTCTGAAGCAATTGATTAAATCACCCCTTAACCTAAATTCCATTGTTTCAGAGTAAAGCTTCATCTACACTGTCCATCAAACACCCACAACCCAAATACTGTCTGGGGTTAAAAACAGAGTCAAAATCCCTCTGAATCAAGGAATTTTTCATTCAGGGTTTTTATTTTTACTATTTGGAAATACAGAACTCAATTTGCACACAATCCCAGGGTGGACTCTTGCTTATTTCAATCATGAGCTCAGCGCTTCATATTCAAACGTGAAGTTTAAGCTCCAATTACAGGTGCCTGCTTGTCTCTGTCTGTGTATTCGCTGTTCCTGCTGCTTTGTCACTTGTCTGAAGTTTTTGAATAATCGGCCTTGGTTAATCAGTCCTTTCTCTCAGCACATGGAAGTTGTGAACATTCAAGCCTCACAATCTGCTGTAGTTAACAAACTACTGCATGCTTTGAAAATCAATCGATTTCCTATCCTAAATAGATCACACACATTTCCATAATGCAGGAATGTCTCAATCAAACTTCAGTTCCCATACACTTGTTAACACTTGCTGCAAAAGGTAAATTCCACTGAGAGATTCCGAAAGCTGCCACAGAAGACACAGGTTATATTAAATTTTGAAACAGAACTATTTTAACTGATGCCTCAATCCTATCACACAGAAATGTTGCACGTTTTGAACTTCCACTGTTTCCAGCTTCTCATCATTTAGAAAGAACACGGTTCTATCCATTCCAAGTCAAAAGTACAGCATCTTATATTTCCCTACACTGAAACACGTCCACCAGTTGTGTCCACTTACAAAACATTCATATCTCTCTGCAATTTGATGTTCCCAGCTCTGCTGCTTACAATGCTGTCTAATGTTTGGTGTCGTTGGCAAACTAGGATGTGTAGCATTCTGTCAAATTGTCTTAAATGACTAAGATATTCAGTAAACCTCTGTGTGTGTGCATGCGTGTGTGTGCTCGTGTGTGTATCTGTGAGTGTGTGTGTTTGCATTTAAGTCTCAAAGGAACATAGGGGCAGATGCAGTCCATTCAGCCCATCGAACCGGACCCACCATTCAAACAGATCTTGGGAAGCCCAGACTCACGCACACTCACACACTCATTGCTATGTTACTACACACAGTCGACTTGTGTCTGGAACATGCTCAATGATTGAGCTTCCACAGCCCTCTGGAATAGTATAACAAAGATTCCCCATGTCCGACAGAGTGAAGCTCCCTCTACACTGTCCCCATCAACATTTCCACGACAGGTACAGCACAGGCTAGATACAGAGTAAAGCTCTCTCTACACTGTCCCCATCAAACACTTCCAGGACAGGTACAGCACAGGCTAGATACAGAGTAAAGCTCTCTCTACACTGTCCCCATCAAACACTTCCAGGACAGGTACAGCACTGGATTATATACAGAGTAAAGCTCCTTCTACACTGTCCCCATCAAACATTTCCACAACAGGTACAGCACAGTCTAGATACAGAGTAAAGCTCTCTCTACACTGACCCCATCAACACATCCAGGGCAGGTACAGTACGGGGTTAGAAACAGAGTAAAACTCCGTCTACACTGTCCCCATCAAATCGACCGTCTCAGGATTATAGCTTGTGTAAAATCGCACTTTCTAACACATGTAACTGGGCCGTGACTGCACACAGCGGACCCCCACCCCCAGACACTCTCTTTTCCACAATATCTCTGTCTTTCTCACACACCCTCTCTTTTTCTCTCGCTCTCCCTCCACCCTCCCTCTCTTTCTCTTTCCCTCTCTCTTACCTCTCGACAAATCACATTGGGGTTTTCTTTTACATTTATTACAAGATAAATATAGAAAGAAATGTCTGGAAGGAGGGAGAGATGGGAAAGAGAGAGAGATTGGAAAGAGAGAGAGATTGGAAAGAGGAAGAGATTGGAAAGAGAGAGAGATTGGAAAGAGAGAGAGATTGGAAAGAGGGAGAGATTGGAAAGAGGGAGAGATTGGAAAGAGAGAGAGATGGGAAAGAGGGAGAGATTGGAAAGAGAGAGAGATTGGAAAAAGAGAGATGGCAAAGAGGGAGAGATTGGAAAGAGGGAGAGATTGGAAAGAGAGAGAGATGGGAAAGAGAGAGAGATTGGAAAGAGGGAGAGATGGGAAAGAGGGAGAGATGGGAAAGAGGGAGAGATGGGAAAGAGGGAGAGATTGGAAAGAGAGAGAGATGGGAAAGAGGGAGAGATGGGAAAGAGAGAGAGATGGGAAAGAGGGAGAGATTGGGAAAGAGAGAGAGATTGGAAAGAGAGAGAGATTGAAAAGAGGGAGAGATGGGAAAGAGGGAGAGATGGGAAAGAGGGAGAGATTGGAAAGAGAGAGAGATTGGAAAGAGAGAGAGATGGGAAAGAGAGAGAGATGGGAAAGAGGGAGAGATGGGAAAGAGGGAGAGATTGGAAAGAGGGAGAGATTGGAAAGAGAGAGAGATGGGAAAGAGGGAGAGATGGGAAAGAGAGAGAGATGGGAAAGAGGGAGAGATTGGGAAAGAGAGAGAGATTGGAAAGAGAGAGAGATTGGAAAGAGGGAGAGATGGGAAAGAGGGAGAGATGGGAAAGAGGGAGAGATTGGAAAGAGGGAGAGATTGGAAAGAGAGAGAGATGGGAAAGAGAGAGAGATTGGAAAGAGGGAGAGATTGGGAAAGAGAGAGAGATGGGAAAGAGGGAGAGATTGGAAAGAGGGAGAGATTGGAAAGAGAGAGAGATTGGAAAGAGGGAGAGATTGGAAAGAGAGAGAGATTGGAAAGAGGGAGAGATTGGAAAGAGGGAGAGATGGGAAAGAGGGAGAGATTGGAAAGAGAGAGATGGGAAAGAGAGAGAGATTGGAAAGAGGGAGAGATTGGAAAGAGAGAGAGATGGGAAAGAGGGAGAGATGGGAAAGAGGGAGAGATTGGAAAGAGAGAGAGATTGGAAAGAGGGAGAGATTGGAAAGAGAGAGAGATGGGAAAGAGGGAGAGATGGGAAAGAGGGAGAGATTGGAAAGAGAGAGAGATTGGAAAGAGAGAGAGATTGGAAAGAGGGAGAGATTGGAAAGAGGGAGAGATTGGAAAGAGGGAGAGATGGGAAAGAGGGAGAGATTGGAAAGAGAGAGATTGGAAAGAGAGAGAGATTGGAAAGAGAGAGAGATGGGAAAAACGGAGAGATAGAAAGAGAGAGAGATTGGAAAGAGGGAGAGATTGGAAAGAGAGAGAGATGGGAAAGAGGGAGAGATGGGAAAGAGGGAGAGATGGGAAAGAGAGAGATGGGAAAGAGGGAGAGATTGGAAAGAGAGAGAGATTGGAAAGAGGGAGAGATTGGAAAGAGGGAGAGATTGGAAAGAGAGAGATTGGAAAGAGGGAGAGATTGGAAAGAGGGAGAGATTGGAAAGAGAGAGATTGGAAAGAGAGAGAGATTGGAAAGAGAGAGAGATGGGAAAGAGAGAGAGATTGGAAAGAGAGAGAGATAGAAAGAGAGAGAGATTGGAAAGAGAGAGAGATTGGAAAGAGGGAGAGATTGGAAAGAGGGAGAGATGGGAAAGAGAGAGAGATTGGAAAGAGGGAGAGATTGGGAAAGAGGGAGAGATGGGAAAGAGGGAGAGATTGGAAAGAGGGAGAGATTGGAAAGAGGGAGAGATTGGGAAGGAGGGAGAGATTGGAAAGAGGTAGAGATTGGAAAGAGAGAGAGATGGGAAAGAGGGAGAGATTGGAAAGAGAGAGAGATGGGAAAGAGAGAGAGATGGGAAAGAGGGAGAGATTGGAAAGAGGGAGGGATTGGAAAGAGAGAGAGATGGGAAAGAGCGGGAGATGGGAAAGAGGGAGAGATTGGAAAGAGGGAGAGATGGGAAAGAGGGAGAGATTGGAAAGAGGGAGAGATTGGAAAGAGAGAGAGATGGGAAAGAGGGAGAGATTGGAAAGAGAGAGAGGTTGGAAAGAGGGAGAGATTGGAAAGAGAGAGATTGGAAAGAGAGAGAGATGGGAAAGAGGGAGAGATTGGAGAGAGGGAGAGATTGGAAAGAGAGAGAGATGGGAAAGAGGGAGAGATTGGAAAGAGAGAGAGATTGGAAAGAGGGAGAGATTGGAATGAGGGAGAGATTGGAAAGAGGGAGAGATTGGAAAGAGGGAGAGATTGGAAAGAGAGAGAGATTGGAAAGAGGGAGAGATTGGAAAGAGAGAGAGATGGGAAAGAGGGAGAGATTGGAAAGAGAGAGAGATTGGAACGAGGGAGAGATTGGAAAGAGAGAGATTGGAAAGAGAGAGAGATGGGAAAGAGGGAGAGATTGGAAAGAGGGAGAGATTGGAAAGAGAGAGAGATGGGAAAGAGGGAGAGATTGGACAGAGAGAGAGATTGGAAAGAGGGAGAGATTGGAATGAGGGAGAGATTGGAAAGAGGGAGAGATTGGAAAGAGGGAGAGATTGGAAAGAGAGAGAGATTGGAAAGAGAGAGAGATGGGAAAGAGGGAGAGATTGGAAAGAGGGAGAGATTGGAAAGAGAGAGATTGGAAAGAGAGAGAGATTGGAAAGAGAGAGAGATTGGAAAGAGGGAGAGATTGGAAAGAGGGAGAGATTGGAAAGAGAGAGATTGGAAAGAGAGAGAGATTGGAAAGAGAGAGAGATTGGAAAGAGAGAGAGATTGGAAAGAGGGAGAGATTGGAAAGAGAGAGATTGGAAAGAGAGAGAGATTGGAAAGAGAGAGAGATTGGAAAGAGAGAGAGATGGGAAAGAGGGAGAGATTGGGAAGGAGGGAGAGATTGGAAAGAGGGAGAGATGGGAAAGAGAGAGATTGGAAAGAGAGAGAGATTGGAAAGAGAGAGATTGGAAAGAGAGAGAGATTGGAAAGAGAGAGAGATTGGAAAGAGGGAGAGATGGGAATGAGGGAGAGATTGGAAAGAGAGAGAGATTGGAAAGAGGGAGAGATTGGAAGGAGGGAGAGATTGGAAAGAGAGAGAGATTGGAAAGAGAGAGAGATAGAAAGAGAGAGAGATTGGAAAGAGGGAGAGATTGGAAAGAGAGAGAGATGGGAAAGAGGGAGAGATTGGAAAGAGGGAGAGATTGGAAAGAGGGAGAGATTGGAAAGAGAGAGAGATGGGAAAGAGGGAGAGATTGGAAAGAGAGAGAGATTGGAAAGAGGGAGAGATTGGGAAAGAGAGAGAGATTGGAAAGAGAGAGAGATTGGAAAGAGGGAGAGATGGGAAAGAGGGAGAGATGGGAAAGAGGGAGAGATTGGAAAGAGGGAGAGATTGGAAAGAGAGAGAGATGGGAAAGAGAGAGAGATTGGAAAGAGGGAGAGATTGGGAAAGAGAGAGAGATGGGAAAGAGGGAGAGATTGGAAAGAGGGAGAGATTGGAAAGAGAGAGAGATTGGAAAGAGGGAGAGATTGGAAAGAGAGAGAGATTGGAAAGAGGGAGAGATTGGAAAGAGGGAGAGATGGGAAAGAGGGAGAGATTGGAAAGAGAGAGAGATGGGAAAGAGAGAGAGATTGGAAAGAGGGAGAGATTGGAAAGAGAGAGAGATGGGAAAGAGGGAGAGATGGGAAAGAGGGAGAGATTGGAAAGAGAGAGAGATTGGAAAGAGGGAGAGATTGGAAAGAGAGAGAGATGGGAAAGAGGGAGAGATGGGAAAGAGGGAGAGATTGGAAAGAGAGAGAGATTGGAAAGAGAGAGAGATTGGAAAGAGGGAGAGATTGGAAAGAGGGAGAGATGGGAAAGAGGGAGAGATTGGAAAGAGAGAGATTGGAAAGAGAGAGAGATTGGAAAGAGAGAGAGATGGGAAAAAGGGAGAGATAGAAAGAGAGAGAGATTGGAAAGAGGGAGAGATTGGAAAGAGAGAGAGATGGGAAAGAGGGAGAGATGGGAAAGAGGGAGAGATGGGAAAGAGAGAGATGGGAAAGAGGGAGAGATTGGAAAGAGAGAGAGATTGGAAAGAGGGAGAGATTGGAAAGAGGGAGAGATTGGAAAGAGAGAGATTGGAAAGAGAGAGAGATTGGAAAGAGAGAGAGATGGGAAAGAGGGAGAGATTGGAATGAGGGAGAGATTGGAAGGAGGGAGAGATGGGAAAGAGAGAGAGATTGGAAAGAGAGAGAGATAGAAAGAGAGAGAGATTGGAAAGAGAGAGAGATTGGAAAGAGGGAGAGATTGGAAAGAGGGAGAGATGGGAAAGAGAGAGAGATTGGAAAGAGGGAGAGATTGGGAAAGAGGGAGAGATGGGAAAGAGGGAGAGATTGGAAAGAGGGAGAGATTGGAAAGAGGGAGAGATTGGGAAGGAGGGAGAGATTGGAAAGAGGGAGAGATTGGAAAGAGAGAGAGATGGGAAAGAGGGAGAGATTGGAAAGAGAGAGAGATGGGAAAGAGAGAGAGATGGGAAAGAGGGAGAGATTGGAAAGAGGGAGAGATTGGAAAGAGAGAGAGATGGGAAAGAGCGGGAGATGGGAAAGAGGGAGAGATTGGAAAGAGGGAGAGATGGGAAAGAGGGAGAGATTGGAAAGAGGGAGAGATTGGAAAGAGAGAGAGATGGGAAAGAGGGAGAGATTGGAAAGAGAGAGAGGTTGGAAAGAGGGAGAGATTGTAAAGTGAGAGATTGGAAAGAGAGAGAGATGGGAAAGAGGGAGAGATTGGAGAGAGGGAGAGATTGGAAAGAGAGAGAGATGGGAAAGAGGGAGAGATTGGAAAGAGGGAGAGATTGGAATGAGGGAGAGATTGGAAAGAGGGAGAGATTGGAAAGAGGGAGAGATTGGAAAGAGAGAGAGATTGGAAAGAGGGAGAGATTGGAAAGAGAGAGATGGGAAAGAGGGAGAGATTGGAAAGAGAGAGAGATTGGAAAGAGGGAGAGATTGGAAAGAGAGAGATTTGAAAGAGAGAGAGATGGGAAAGAGGGAGAGATTGGAAAGAGGGAGAGATTGGAAAGAGAGAGAGATGGGAAAGAGGGAGAGATTGGAAAGAGAGAGAGATTGGAAAGAGGGAGAGATTGGAATGAGGGAGAGATTGGAAAGAGGGAGAGATTGGAAAGAGGGAGAGATTGGAAAGAGAGAGAGATTGGAAAGAGAGAGAGATGGGAAAGAGGGAGAGATTGGAAAGAGGGAGAGATTGGAAAGAGAGAGATTGGAAAGAGAGAGAGATTGGAAAGAGAGAGAGATTGGAAAGAGGGAGAGATTGGAAAGAGGGAGAGATAGGAAAGAGAGAGATTGGAAAGAGAGAGAGATTGGAAAGAGAGAGAGATTGGAAAGAGAGAGAGATTGGAAAGAGGGAGAGATTGGAAAGAGGGAGAGATGGGAATGAGGGAGAGATTGGAAAGAGAGAGAGATTGGAAAGAGGGAGAGATTGGAAGGAGGGAGAGATTGGAAAGAGAGAGAGATTGGAAAGAGAGAGAGATAGAAAGAGAGAGAGATTGGAAAGAGGGAGAGATTGGAAAGAGAGAGAGATGGGAAAGAGGGAGAGATTGGAAAGAGGGAGAGATTGGAAAGAGGGATAGATTGGAAAGAGGGAGAGATTGGAAAGAGAGAGATTGGAAAGAGAGAGAGATGGGAAAGAGGGAGAGATTGGAAAGAGGGAGAGATTGGAAAGAGAGAGAGATGGGAAAGAGGGAGAGATTGGAAAGAGAGAGAGATTGGAAAGAGGGAGAGATTGGAATGAGGGAGAGATTGGAAAGAGGGAGAGATTGGAAAAAGGGAGAGATTGGAAAGAGAGAGAGATGGGAAAGAGGGAGAGATTGGAAAGAGGGAGAGATTGGAAAGAGAGAGATTGGAAAGAGAGAGATTGGAAAGAGAGAGAGATTGGAAAGAGGGAGAGATTGGAAAGAGGGAGAGATTGGAAAGAGAGAGATTGGAAAGAGAGAGAGATTGGAAAGAGAGAGAGATTGGAAAGAGAGAGAGATTGGAAAGAGGGAGAGATTGGAAAGAGAGAGATTGGAAAGAGAGAGAGATTGGAAAGAGAGAGAGATTGGAAAGAGAGAGAGATGGGAAAGAGGGAGAGATTGGGAAGAGAGAGAGATGGGAAAGAGGGAGAGATTGGAAAGAGGGAGAGATTGGAAGGAGGGAGAGATGGGAAAGAGGGAGAGATTGGAAAGAGGGAGAGATTGGAAAGAGAGAGAGATGGGAAAGAGGGAGAGATAGAAAGAGAGAGAGATTGGAAAGAGGGAGAGATTGGAAAGAGAGAGAGATTGGGAAGGAGGGAGAGATTGGAAAGAGGGAGAGATTGGAAAGAGGGAGAGATTGGGAAGGAGGGAGAGATTGGAAAGAGGGAGAGATTGGAAAGAGAGAGAGATTGGAAAGAGATAGAGATGGGAAAGAGAGAGAGATTGGAAAGAGAGAGAGATGGGAAAGAGGGAGAGGTTGGAAAGAGGGAGAGATTGGAAAGAGGGAGAGATTGGAAGGAGGGAGAGATGGGAAAGAGGGAGAGATGGGAAAGAGGGAGAGATTGGAAAGAGGGAGAGATTGGAAAGAGGGAGAGATGGGAAAGAGGGAGAGATTGGAAAGAGAGAGAGATTGGAAAGAGGGAGAGATGGGAAAGAGGGAGAGATTGGAAAGAGAGAGAGATTGGAAAGAGAAAGAGATTGGAAAGAGAGAGAGATTGGAAAGAGAGAGATATAGAAAGCTGGAGGGACAGAGACAGGGATATTTCACCACAAAACCCCCTCAGAAATCCTTCCAATGCCACCGCCCTGTCTAAAACACAAACACCACTGGGATTGAGGTCAAATCTTTACCCAGGCTGCGGCCTATTCATTTCAGACCCACTCCCTCACCCCCTCCCGACTGCTTCAGACTCAGTGAAGCTGAGTTGCTTTGTTTAATTGGGTGGTTACCAGTTGCAGTTCAGGAAAGGCCCCAGGTCACTGACGCACAGCAGGATCCCACAGAGAGCAATGAAACCAGCTGCCCCAGACCTTGGGAGACATTTTCAAACCGCCCTCCGAGCATTCCATATCTCCCAGCATTGGATGGTTGGATGGATGGATGGATGGTTGGATGAATGGATGGATGGCTGGATGGATGGATGGATGAATGGATGGATGGATGGATGAATGGATGGATGGACAGTGTAGAGTGAGCTTTACTCTGTATCACTGGGCTAGATACAGAGTAAAGTTCCCTCTACACTGTCCCCATCAAACACTCCCAGGACAGGTACAGCACAGGGTCAGATACAGAGTAAAGCTCCCTCTACACTGTTTCCATCAAATACTCCCAGGACAGGTACAGCACGGTGTGAGTTACAGAGTAAAGCTCCCTCTACACTGTCCCCATCAAACACACCCAGGACAGGAACAGCACTGGGCTAGATACAGAGTAAAGCTCCCTCTACACTGTTCCCATCAAACACTCCCAGGACAGGTACAGCACGGTGTGAGTTACAGAGTAAAGCTCCCTCTACACTGTCCCCATCAAACACTCCCAGGACAGGTACAGCACGGGGTTAAATACAGAGTAAAGCTCCCTCTACACTGTTCCCATCAAACACTCCCAGGACAGGTACAGCATGGGGTTAGATACAGAGTAAAGCTCCCTCTATACTGTTCCCATCAAACACGCCCAGGACAGGTACAGCACAGGCTAGATACAGAGTAAAGCTCTCTCTACACTGTCCCCATCAAACACTTCCAGGTCAGGTACAGCACGGGGTTAGATACAGAGTAAAGCTCCCTCTACACTGTTCCCATCAAACACTCCCAGGACAGTTACAGCACGGGGTTAGATACGGAGTAAAGCTCCCTCTACACTGTCCAGCACTGGATTATATACAGAGTAAAGCTCCTTCTACACTGTCCCCATCAAACACTCCCAGGACAGGTACAGCACGGGGTTAGATACAGAGTAAATCTTCCTCTACACTGTTCCCATCAAACACTCCCAGGACAGGTACAGCACGGGGTTAGATATGGAGTAAAGCTCCCTCTACACTGTCCCCATCTAACACTCCCAGGACAGGTACAGCACGGGGTTAGATACAGAGTAAAGCTCCCTCTACACTGTTCCCATCAAACACTCCCAGGACAGGTACAGCACGGGGTTAGATACAGAGTAAAGCTCCCTCTACACTGTTCCCATCAAACACTCCCAGGACAGGTACAGCACGGTGTGAGTTACAGAGTAAAGCTCCCTCTACACTGTCCCCATCAAACACTCCCAGGACAGGTACAGCACGGGGTTAGATACAGAGTAAAGCTCCCTCTACACTGTTCCCATCAAACACTCCCAGGACAGGTACAGCATGGGGTTAGATACAGAGTAAAGCTCCCTCTATACTGTTCCCATCAAACACGCCCAGGACAGGTACAGCACAGGCTAGATACAGAGTAAAGCTCTCTCTACACTGTCCCCATCAAACACTTCCAGGACAGGTACAGCACTGGATTATATACAGAGTAAAGCTCCTTCTACACTGTCCCCATCAAACACTCCCAGGACAGGTACAGCACGGGGTTAGATACAGAGTAAATCTTCCTCTACACTGTTCCCATCAAACACTCCCAGGACAGGTACAGCACGGGGTTAGATATGGAGTAAAGCTCCCTCTACACTGTCCCCATCTAACACTCCCAGGACAGGTACAGCATGGGGTTAGATACAGAGTAAAGCTCCCTCTACACTGTCCCCATCTAACACTCCCAGGACAGGTACAGCACGGGGTTAGATACAGAGTAAAGCTCCCTCTACACTGTTCCCATCAAACACTCCCAGGACAGGCACAGCAGGGTGTGAGTTACAGAGTAAAGCTCCCTCTTCACTGTCCCCATCAAACACTCCCAGGAGAGATGTACAGTACGGGGTTAGATACAGAGTAAAGCCTCCTCTACACTGTCCCCATCAAACATTCCCAGGACAGGTACAGCACGGTGTGAGTTACAGAGTAAGGCTATGGATGGATGGACGGACAGTCGGACGGATGGAGTGGGGACGAGAGAAACAGGGATTTTCCCCCACACCCACTCAGATCTGTCTCTCTTTCTCTCTCTCAGGGGTTCTCTCCCTCTGGAGACATTTTCAAATCGACCGTCTCAGGATTATAGCTTGTGTAAAATCGCACTTTCTTATACATGTAACTGGGCCGTGACTGCACACAGCAGACCCCCACCCCCAGACCCTCTCTTTTCCACAATATCTCTGTCTTTCTCTCACCCCCTCTCTTTTTCTCTCGCTCTCCCTCCACCCTCCCTCTCTGTCTTTCTCTTTCCCCCTCTCTTACCTGGGGGGGAGATTTGTTAATGCTCTTTGTGGGGGGTTTAAACTAATGCAGCAGGGGCATGGGAACCTGGATTGGAGTTTTAGGGTAAGAGAGAATGAGAGTATAGAGGTCAGGAGCACAGATTTGACGTCGCAGGAGGGGGCCAGTGTTCAGGTAGGTGGTTTGAAGTGTGTCTACTTCAACGCCAGGAGTATACGAAATGAGGTAGGGGAACTGGCAGCATGGGTTGGTACCTGGGACTTCGATGTTGTGGCCATTTCGGAGACATGGATAGAGCAGGGACAGGAATGGCTGTTGCAGGTTCCGGGGTTTAGGTGTTTTTGTAAGCTCAGAGAAGGAGGCAAAAGAGGGGGAGGTGTGGCGCTGCTAGTCAAGTGCAGTATCACGGTGGCGGAGAGGATGCTAGATGGGGACTCTTCTTCCGAGGTAGTATGGGCTGAGGTTAGAAACAGGAAAGGAGAGGTCACCCTGTTGGGAGTTTTCAATAGGCCTCCAAATAGTTCTAGGGATGTCGAGGAAAGGATGGCGAGGATGATCCTGGATAAGAGTGAAAGTAACAGGGTAGTTATTATGGGAGACTTTAACTTTCCAAATATTGACTGGAAAAGATATAGTTCGAGGCCATTAGATGGGTCGTTTTTTGGACAGTGTGTGCAGGAGGGTTTCCTGACACAATATGTTGACAGGCCAACAAGAGGCGAGGCCACATTGGATTTGGTTTTGGGTAATGAACCTGGCCAGGTGTTGGATTTGGAGGTAGGAGAGCACTTTGGGGACAGTGATCACAATTTGGTGACGTTTACATTAGTGATGGAAAGGGATAAGTATACACCGCAGGGCAAGAGTTATAGCTGGGGGAAGGGCAATTATGATGCCATTAGACGTGACTTGGGGGGATAGGTTGGAGAAGTAGGCTGCAAGTGTTGGGCACACTGGATAAGTGGAGCTTGTTCAAGGAACAGCTACTGCGTGTTCTTGATAAGTACATACCGGTCAGGCAGGGAGGAAGGCATCGAGCGAGGGAACCGTGGTTTACCAAAGAAGTGGAATCTCTTGTTAAGAGGAAGAAGGCGGCCTATGCGAAGATGAAGTGTGAAGTTTCAGTTGGGGCGATGGATAGTTACAAGGTAGCGAGGCAGGATCTAAAGAGAGAGCTAAGATGAGCAAGGAGGGGACATGAGAAGTATTTGGCAGGTAGGATCAAGGAAAACCCAAAAGTTTTCTATAGGTATGTCAGGAATAAACAAATGACTAGGGTAAGAGTGGGACCAGTCAAGGACAGGGATGGGAAGTTGTGTGTGGAGTCTGAAGAGATAGGCGAGATACTAAATGAATATTTTTCATCAGTATTCACTCAGGAAAAAAATAATTTTGTGGAGGAGAATGCTGAGACCCAGGCTGTTAGAATAGATGGCATTGAGGTACGTAGGGAAGAGGTGTTGGCAATTCTGGACAGGCTGAAAATAGATAAGTCCCCGGGGCCTGATGGGATTTATCCTAGGATTCTCTGGGAAGCCAGGGAAGAGATTGCTGGACCTTTGGCTTTGATTTTTATGTCATCATTGGCTACAGGAATAGTGCCAGAGGACTGGAGGACAGCAAATGTGGTCCCTTTGTTCAAAAAGGGGAGCAGAGACAACCCCGGCAACTATAGACCGGTGAGCCCCACGTATGTAGTGGGTAAAGTCTTGGAGGGGATTATAAGAGACAAGATTTATAATCATCTAGATAGGAATAATATGATCAGGGATAGTCAGCATGGCTTTGTGAAGGGTAGGTCATGCCTCACAAACCTTATTGAGTTCTTTGAGAAGGTGACTGATCAGGTAGATGAGGGTAGAGCAGTTGATGTGGTGTATATGGATTTCAGTAAAGCGTTTGATAAGGTTACCCACGGTAGGCTATTGCATAAAATACGAAGGCTGGGGATTGAGGGTGATTTAGAGATGTGGATCAGAAATTGGCTCGCTGAAAGAAGACAGAGGGTGGTGGTTGATGGGAAATGTTCAGAATGGAGTTCAGTTACAAGTGGAGTACCACAAGGATCTGTTCTGGGGCCGTTGCTGTTTGTCATTTTTATCAATGACCTAGAGGAGGGCGCAGAAGGGTGGGTGAGTAAATTTACAGATGACACTAAAGTCGGTGGTGTTGTCAACAGTGTGGAAGGATGTAGCAGGTTACAGAGGGACATAGATAAGCTGCAGAGCTGGGCTGAGAGGTGGCAAATGGAGTTTAATGGAGAGAAGTGTGAGGTGATTCACTTTGGAAGGAATAACAGGAATACGGAATATTTGGCTAATGGTAAAGTTCTTGGAAGTGTGGATGAGCAGAGGGATCTAGGTGTCCATGTACATCGATCCCTGAAAGTTGCCACCCAGGTTGATAGGGTTGTGAAGAAGACCTATGGAGTGTTGGCCTTTATTGGTCGAGGGATTGAGTTCCGGAGTGAGGAGGTCATGTTGCAGCTGTACTAAACTCTGGTACGGCCGCATTTGAAGTGTTGTGTACAGTTCTGGTCACCGCATTATAGGAAGGACGTGGAGGCTTTGGAGCGGGTGCAGAGGAGATTTACCAGGATGTTGCCTGGTATGGAGGGAAAATCTTATGAGGAAAGGCTGATGGACTTGAGGTTGTTTTCGTTGGAGAGAAGAAGGTTAAGAGGAGACTTAATAGAGGCATATAAAATGATCAGGGGGTTAGATAGGGTGGACAGTGAGAGCCTTCTCCCGCAGATGGAAATGGCTGGCACGAGGGGACATAACTTTAAACTGAGGGGTAATAGATATAGGACAGAGGTCAGAGGTAGGTTCTTTACACAAAGAGTAGTGAGGCCGTGGAATGCCCTTCCTGCTACAGTAGTGAACTCGCCAACATTGAGGGCATTTAAAAGTTTATTGGATAAACATATGGATGATAATGGCACAGTGTAGGTTAGCTGGCTTTCGTTTCGGTGCAACATCGTGGGCCGAAGGGCCTGTACTGCGCTGTATTGTTCTATGTTCTATGTTCTATGTTCTTACCTCTCGACAAATCACATTGGGGTTTTCTTTTACATTTATTGCAAGATAAATATAGAAAGAAATGGCTGGAAAGAGGGAGAGATTGGAAAGAGGGAGAGATTGGAAAGAGAAAGAGATTGGAAAGAGAGAGAGATTGGAAAGAGAGAGATATAGAAAGCTGGAGGGACAGAGACAGGGATATTTCACCACAAAACCCCCTCAGAAATCCTTCCAATGCCACCGCCCTGTCTAAAACACAAACACCACTGGGATTGAGGACAAATCTTTACCCAGGCTGCGGCCTATTCATTTCAGACCCACTCCCTCACCCCCTCCCGACTGCTTCAGACTCAGTGAAGCTGAGTTGCTTTGTTTAATTGGGTGGTTACCAGTTGCAGTTCAGGAAAGGCCCCAGGTCACTGACGCACAGCAGGATCCCACAGAGAGCAATGAAACCAGCTGCCCCAGACCTTGAGAGACTTTTTCAAACCGCCCTCCGAGCATTCCATATCTCCCAGCATTGGTTTCTGTTTCTTCCCAAATCTGGGTGTGCCCACAACTGTTTGATTGGACTTTCACAAGGAACCGTGACATTAACTACAGTAAAACACGGGCACTGTGCGATTGGGAGATTAAACTGCCCCCCGCCACCCCAATCGCAGCCTTTTTCATTCCAGCCCCTCTGTGAGGGCCGGATTGAAATCATAGAATTTACAGTGCAGCAGGAGGCCATTCGGCCCATCGAGTCTGCCCCGGCCCTTGGAAAGAGCACCCTACCCAAGCCCCACACCTCCAGCCTATCCCCCTTTATCCCCATAACCCAGTAACTCCACTTAATCTTTTTGGACACTAAGGGCAATTTAGAGCAGCCAATCCACCTCACCCGCACATCTTTGGACTGTGGGAGGAAACCGGAGCACCCGGAGGAAACCCACGCAGACACGGGGAGAACGTGCAGACTCCGCACAGACAGTGACCCAGCCGGGGATCGAACCTGGGACCCTGGAGCTGTGAAGCAACTGTGCTAACCACTGTGCCAACATGCTGCCCAGAGGGAATATCCTCTGAAAGGTTCCTGTCTTCCCATTTGTAATACATGTCCCACCACACTGGACATGTTTAATATTTGTAATTCCAGAGATCCATCCTCTTCACCTCCTCTCAGTCAGTCAATTAAAGGTTTTTCTCTCCCTCTAGCCCCACCCTCCTCCTTTCCCTCAATCTATTTCTGGACATTGTGGCGGTGTGAGGACTTTAAGGTGGAGGGGAGAGGGGGGGAGGGCAGAGCATGTGTACACAGCAGGATCCCACACAAACCTGGGTATGGCCAGATACAAAGCGATTTTTAAGTGAGGATTGGGGTTGAAGTGAGTGGGAAATGTGTGTCCACGCCTCTCTCTCCCTCTCTCTCACTCTCGCATTTTCACACGGTGGAATACAGACAGGCAGAGATAGAGAGAGAGAGAGAGAACTACTCAGTCAAGTCCTCAAGAAACTCCATTCAAAATGCTTCCCCACATCCACTAAACCCTAGATTCTTTGCAGGGTGCAAAATTGAGGCCTAGTCAGAGAGGCTGCATTAAGCCGCAGGGACAAAGTGCAAACCCCCCCCTGCCCCCCCCGCACCACCCCACCCCCACCCATCCACCCTCCTCGCCTCCGCCCCCAGTTAAACAGAACATTCCTCAGCATCAGCAACTCAGTCCCGAAACTTCCCGGACAGAGCACGAGGGAGCGAGAGGGACAGGGGACCCCCACTGACCTCCCCTCCCCCTTAACCAACCAAACCCCCCCAATTAACATAACCACAAATCACCTTGGGATTCTCAAACCCATTTATTAGAAGATTCAATATACAAATAAATGACTGGAAAGGGAGAGACAGAAAGCTGGAGGGACAGAGACAGGGATATTTAACTCCATTACCCCCCCCTCAGAAATCCTTCCAACCCCACCGCTCTGTCGAAAACACAAACACCACCATTGAGGACAAACCTGTACCCAGGCTGCGGCCTATTCATTTCAGACTTACTCCCTCACCCCCTCCCGACTGCTGCACACTCAGTGAGCCAGTTTAATTTTAAATTGTGCGTGGTCACTAAGTTGACAGTTCAGGAAAGGCTGCAGGCCATTGGTGCACAGCAGGATCCCACACACAGCAATGTGATCCTGTCACGGTGGGACAGGCAGGTGAGCAGGGGGTGGGGGACATGTTCCTTCCCGTGACTGCTATATTCTTTCTTCCATCTCCCCTCGCCACCACCCCAACTCCTGAACAGCACGGGTATTCCGAGTCTGGAGACACATCCGCCCTCAGAAAGTTAAACTCCCCTCTTTAAACTGGGAAACCCACTGCCCGGTCCGTGAGGGGACTTTTTTAAATCGCCCTCCCAGCATTTATTTCTATTCTTTTCCCAAATCAAGGCCTATTCATTTCAGACCCATTCCCGACTGCTGCACATTCAGTGAGCCAGTTTAATTTTAAATTGTGCGTGGTCTCTAAGTTGACAGTTCAGCAAAGGCTGCAGGCCACTGACGCACAGCAGGATCCCACAACCAGCAATGTGATCCTGACAGGGTGGGGCAGGCAGGTGAGCGGGGGGGATGGGGGAGAGAAATATTCCTTCCCTTGCCTGCTATATTCTTTCTTCCATCTCTTTCCCCCCCCCTCCCCCCAAAAAAATACCCCCACCCCTGAATACCACGGGTATTGTGAGACTGGAGACACATCCACTGTCCCCAGAAAGTTACACTTCCCTCTTTAAACTGGGAAACCAGCTGCCTGGTCCGTCCGGAGACTTTTTACAATCACCCTCCCAGCATTTATTTCTATTTATTTCCCAAGAAAGATGTGATGAGACTCCCCATTGCAGTTTGTGGGACGGTTTCATTGATTAAAGGTTTAAAGAGACACTAAAAAGCTGGAGAGAGATGGACAGATAGCGGCAGAATGCTGGAGAGACAGAGAGAGAGAGAGGCAAGAATGGAAAGAAGGCAGAAAGGGAGAGAAAGCCTCTCTTTTTCACTACCTCCCTCTCTGTCTTTCTCCCTCTCTCTACTCTCCATCACCCCCCAGTCCCACACTCTTTCTGTACTTCTATCTCTCTCTCATTTTCATCCCAGTCGTTGGGAAGGAGAGAGAGAGAGAAAGAGAGAGAGAGGGTCACACTCAGGAATCTAACAATCACAACCACAGCAAACTGAATTCAAATGGCCCCCTGCGGATTTCATTTCACCCTCATATTTATGTCTTGGCCTAAAATACAGGCTTCATTCCAGAATTATACCCGCTCCAAGTTAAGGGACTTTAATTCCGCGCCATCGAGATTACTTTACAGTCAATGGATACATTTTAAAAGTGACCCCACTATCGTTAATTTTGTGAATTCTGCAGGCAACTTGTGCACAGGGAGATCCCAAAAATGATAACACTTTCATTGTTGAGTTCAGAGTTTCACATTGTGGATTTCTCTATCTCTCTCTTTCTCTCTGTTTCTACACCATTGTTGCACTGTACAATCTGACAGCAGTATTGATTGCACAGTAAGATCCCACATGCAGCAGCAATGTGAACCTAACCAGGCGGGATGCTGTCTTTCCTCTCCCCCCCACCCCCCTCACTCCTGCTACGAGCTCCATTCCCCCCTGGATCTAAACCCCTTCCTCCCCCCTCATCCTGTGTGTGTGGATTGGACCCAGTCTAAAGAATTCCCTTCAATCCTCTGAAAGAGTTAAACTGCCTCTCAAAACTGAGAAAAACCTTTTTAAAACAAAATCCATTGGTACACAGAAAGATCCCAGAAGGTGCAGTCAGCAGTGTTGAGTGTCGTTTAAAATAGCTAACAGGTTATACAGAGAGTGATCGGGGCTCAGACAATGAAATCCAACCCCTCCCTCTCTTTCGGGACACCCAGATTTAAAAGAACCCTGTTATTTTGGGTTCATAAACAAAATTTAGACAGCTTCATATTGCAGATCTTTAATTTACTCTTTGTCACCCACCAAAGGGTTAATGTGTTTGTGTCTAAGTGCAAGGCCGGGGCGGCAATAAAGAGACAACTCACGTGAGTGCGGCCTGTGGAGTAGGCCTCAGTCCATCCACTTGTCCTCTGGAGAATAGCCCTTGTCCAAAGATTCCTGCTCACATTGCAGTCTTCAAAATTCAAATTCCTGGGGAAAAGAGGGAGAAAGTTAACTGAAAGACAGGAAAAATTTGACACTATTTGATAGCGAGATCCCAGGATCCACTTTTCATTTGCATAAATTCTCAGCAATGTTCAAACACAAAAATGGTACAGCTTTCAACCAGAGGCTAAAAGAAGATGAGAGACAATTCCCCCCTTCCCTTATGTTTCTCTCTGTCTCTCGGTCCCTCACTCATTTATATTTCTGTCTCCCTCCCTCACTCACTATCCCTCAGATATTAAAATTACACCTCGGTCAGGGTAATAACCAGACACAACTCACCCTGGGTGAAGCCTGCAGAACAGGCCTCAGCCAGCGCTGAGTTCAAATACTATTGGGAAATGATTAGAAACAGTATTGGTTGAGATCTCCTCAGAGATGTGCGTACAGACCTACCCCCTTACTTTCTGTCATGAATGTTTTGATGTGCCTTCACAGGAGAGGCCAGAGGCATTTGTCCTGTCTATTGTACTGTTAATTCAGGGCCCAGCAACAGATCTAGCAATGTCCTGTCCTTACTTCAGTCTTTATGTTAATATTTAATTGTCCCAGAATTTGTGACTAGTTTGGGTTGTCTATTCGTCTGACTCCCGAGGAAGGCTTTCTATACAATGAGTAAAAACCAGCAAGAATTTCCCCGGACGGACCTGTCTTGGGAGTCTTTGATGGGGACAATCTTATTCTATGTTACTCATAGAAAGATTTCTTCAGTCAGCTGCTGTATAAATTGGGATTCAATTTGAATTTTTCTCACTGTGAGATGAAAAGTTTATTCCTGAATCAATACAGGGTCATCGGCAACAACATAATTTTATTAGACAGTGAGGATCAATGGGGTTTTTCACTGAAATCCTCTGATGTCAATTCCTGAGATTAGAATTTGTAATGAAACAATTTAGATTAAATGAAAACGGTCAGTATGATAACCCCAACTGCTTTCTGTTCATTGATGTTTCACAGCTGGATTCACACAATACAGACAGCAATGTCTCGTAGATTGTGGAAGTGCCACAAATGTTGTCAAATGCAGGACGTGGGGTCCCTCAATGTTTCAATCTTGCTGAGAGACTGTCAGCCCACAGGGACAACATTTCTGTTTAATAGGACTGATGCACAAGTTAAAATAGTTCCGTTTCAAAGTTTAAAATAACCAGTCATTGCTCTGTGCAGCTTTCGGAATCTGTCAGTGGAATTTACTTCACACAGGCAAGTTTAACAAGTGTATGGGGAACTGATTAGAGGTTTTGATGGAGATATTCCTGCATTGTGGAAAGGTGTGAGATCTATTTAGGGTTGGGAAATGGATTGAGGATCAAAGGAAGCAGTTTTTTCTTAACTACATTAGACTGAGAGCCTTGAAGATTCACAACTTCCATGTGCTGTGAGAAAGGATTGATTAACCAAGGCCTATTATTCAAATACTTCAGACAAGTGACAAAGCAACTTGAAATCAGAGCTTAAACTTCATGTTTGAATGTGAAGGGCTGAGTTCATGATTGTAATGAACAAGAGTCCACCCTGGGATTCGGTGCAATTTAAGTTCTGCTTTTCCAAAAAATAAAAATAACTATCTGCAATGAAAAATTCTTTGGACAGGACAGAGGGATTTTGACTCTGTATTTAACCCCAGACAGTATTTGTGTTGTGAGTGTTTGATGGACAGTGTAGATGGAGCTTTACTCTGAAACACTGGAATTCAGTCTCAGGGCTGATTTAATCACATGCTTCAGAATAATAATTGATATTGTACATCTCGTGTGTGTCTCAGTGACAGCTGTGAAACATGTACAGCACAATCTCATCCTGTTTCTGTGTCTCTCTCTGAAATTAGCTGGTCCATTTCCTAAATTACCACTGACTAGATTTCAAAAGGGCTCCATTGCCTGTGAAGCAGTTTGTGATACCCAAAGGTTATGAAAAGTGCTTTAGAAAAGTCTGTCCCCAAGCTGCTGTGAGGATGTTCAGAGTCAGTGTGTGACTTGGGTCACACACAGGCCAGATACACCTCTCCAAGTTAAAGGTGGAGAATGGATCTCGCTCCATTTGAAAGATGTATTGACGCAGCCTGTCTGAGTTTGTGTCTGTGTGTGAGTTTGTGTTTGTCTGTACACGTGTTTGTGTGTCTGGGGTGGGGTGGGAGGTTGTGTGTGTGACTCATTACGCGGCACGGTAGCACAGTGGGTAGCACTGTGGATTCACAGCTCCAGGGTCCCGGGTTCAATTCCTGGCATGTTCTCCCTGTGTCTGCGTGGGTTCCTCCGGGTCACTCTCTCTGTGTCCCTCGCTCTCTCTGTGTCCCTCGCTCTCTCTGTGTCCCTCATTCTCTCTGTGTCCCTCGCTCTCTGTGTCCCTCACTCTCCGTGTCCCTCAATCTCTCTGTGTCCCTCAATCACTGTGTCCCTCAATCACTGTGTCCCTCTCTGTGTCCCTCACTCTCTCTGTGTCCCTCGCTCTCTGTGTCCCTCACTCTCCGTGTCCCTCAATCTCTCTGTGTCCCTCAATCACTGTGTCCCTCAATCACTGTGTCCCTCTCTGTGTCCCTCACTCTCTCTCTGTCCCTCACTCACTGTGTCCCTCACTCTCTCTGTGTCCCTCACTCTCTCTGTGTCCCTCACTCTCTCTGTGTCCCTCACTCACTGTGTCCCTCACTCTCTCTCTGTCCCTCACTCACTGTGTCACTCACTCTCTCTGTGTCCCTCACTCACTGTGTCCCTCAATCTCTCTGTGTCCCTCACTCTCTCTGTGTCCCTCACTCTCTCTGTCCCTCACTCTTTGTGTCCCTCACTCTCTCTGTGTCCCTCGCTCTCTGTGTCCCTCACTCTCTCTCTGTCCCTCACTCTTTGTGTCCATCACTCTCTCTGTGTCCCTCGCTCTCTGTGTCCCTCACTCTCTGTGTCCCTCGCTCTCTGTGTCCCTCTCTGTGTCCCTCACTCTCTCTCTGTCCCTCACTCTTTGTGTCCCTCACTCTCTCTCTGTCCCTCACTCACTGTGTCCCTCACTCTCTCTGTGTCCCTCACTCTCTCTGTGTCCCTCACTCTCTCTGTGTCCGTCACTCTCTGTGTCCCTCACTCTCTCTGTTTCCCTCACTCTCTCTGTGTCCGTCACTCTCTGTGTCCCTCACTCTCTCTGTTTCCCTCACTCTCTGTGTCCCTCACTCTCTCTGTGTCCCTCACTCTCTCTGTGTCCCTCACTCTCTCTCTGTCCCTCACTCACTGTGTCCCTCACTCTCTCTGTGTCCCTCACTCACTGTGTCACTCACTCTCTCTGTGTCCCTCACTCTCTGTGTCCCTCACTCTCTGTGTCCCTCACTCTCTGTGTCCCTCAATCTCTCTGTGTCCCTCACTCTCTCTGTCCCTCACTCTTTGTGTCCCTCACTCTCTCTGTGTCCCTCACTCTCTCTGTGTCCCTCACTCTCTCTGTCCCTCACTCTTTGTGTCCCTCACTCTCTCTGTGTCCCTCACTCTCTCTGTGTCCCTCGCTCTCTCTGTGTCCCTCGCTCTCTGTGTCCCTCACTATCTCTGTTTCCCTCGCTCTCTGTGTCCCTCACTCTCTGTGTCCCTCACTCTCTGTGTCCCTCACTATCTCTGTCCGTCACTCTCTGTGTCCCTCACTCTCTGTGTCCCTCACTCTCTCTGTGTCCCTCACTCTCTCTCTGTCCCTCACTCTCTGTGTCCCTCACTCTCTGTGTCCCTCACTCACTGTGTCCCTCACTCTCTCTGTTTCCCTCACTCTATCTGTCCCTCACTCTCTGTGTCCCTCACTCTCTGTGTCCCTCACTCTCTATGTGTCCCTCACTCTCTCTCTGTCCCTCACTCTCCCTGTGTCCCTCTGTGTCCCTCACTCTCTCTGTCCCTCACTCTCTGTGTCCCTCACTCTCTGTGTCCCTCACTCTCTGTGTCCTTCACTCTCTGTGTCCCTCGCCCTCTGTGTCCCTCACTCTCTGTGTCCCTCGCTCTCTGTGTCGCTCACTCTATCTGTCCCTCACTCTCTGTGTCCCTCACTCTCTGTGTCCCTCACTCACTGTGTCCCTCACTCTCTCTGTTTCCCTCACTCTATCTGTCCCTCACTCTCTGTGTCCCTCACTCTCTGTGTCCCTCACTCACTGTGTCCCTCACTCCCTCTGTGTCCCTCACTCTATCTGTCCCTCACTCTCTGTGTCCCTCACTCTCTGTGTTCCTCACTCTCTGTGTCCCTCACTCACTGTGTCCCTCACTCACTGTGTCCCTCACTCTCTCTGTGTCCCTCACTCTCTCTGTGTTCATCACTCTCTGTGTCCCTCGCTCTCTGTGACCCTCACTCACTGTGTCCCTCACTCTCTCTGTTTCCCTCACTCTCTGTGTCCCTCACTCTCTCTGTGTTCATCACTCTCTGTGTCCCTCACTCTCTGTGTCCCTCGCTCTCTCTGTGTCCCTCGCTCTCTCTGTGTCCCTCACTCTCTGTGTTCCTCACTCTCTGTGTCCCTCACTCACTGTGTCCCTCACTCTCTCTGTTTCCCTCACTCTCTGTGTCCCTCACTCTCTCTGTGTTCCTCAATCTCTGTGTCCCTCACTCACTGTGTCCCTCACTCTCTCTGTTTCCCTCACTCTCTGTGTCCCTCACTCTCTCTGTGTTCATCACTCTCTGTGTCCCTCGCTCTCTCTGTGTCCCTCGCTCTCTCTGTGTCCCTCACTCTCTCTGTGTCCCTCACTCTCTCTGTGTCCCGCACTCTCTGTGTCCCTCACTCTCTCTGTGACCCTCGCTCTCTGTGTCCCTCACTCTCTCTGTCTTCCTCACTCTCTCTCTGTCCCTCACTCTCTGTGTCCCTCACTCTCCGTGTTCCTCACTCTCTGTGTCCCTCACACACTGTGTCCCTCGCTCTATCTGCCCCACACTCCCTCTGTGTCCCACGCGGTCTCTGTGTCCCTCGCTCTCTGTGTCCCTCGCTCTCTGTGTCCCTCACTCTCTGTGTCCCTCGCTCTCTCTGTGTCCCTCGCTCTCTGTGTTCCTCACTCTCTGTGTCCCTCACTCTCTCTGTGTGTCCCTCGTGTTCTCTGTGTCCCTCATTCTCTGTGTCCCTCGCTCTCTCTGTGTGGTACCCTCGCTCTCTGTGTCCCTGGCACTCTCTGTGTCCCTGGCTCTGTCTGTGTCCCTCGCTCTCTCTCTGTGTCCCTCGCTCTCTGTGTCCCTCGCTCTCTGTATCCCTCGCTCTCTCTCTGTGCCTCGATCTCTCTGTGTCCCTCACTCTCTCTGTGTCCCTCCCTTTCTGTGTGTCCCTCGCTCTCTCTGTGTCCCTGGCACTCTCTGTGTCCCTGGCTCTGTCTGTGTCCCTCGCTCTCTCTCTGTGTCCCTCGCTCTCTGTGTCCCTCGCTCTCTGTATCCCTCGCTCTCTCTCTGTGCCTCGATCTCTCTGTGTCCCTCACTCTCTCTGTGTCCCTCCCTTTCTGTGTGTCCCTCGCTCTCTCTGTGTCCCATGCTCTCTCTGTGTCCCTCGCTCTGTCTGAGTCCCTCGGTCTGTGACCCTCGCTCTGTCTGTGTCCCTACCTTCCTGTGTGTCCCTCACTCTCTGTGTCCCTCGCGCTCTCTGTGTCCCTCGCCCTCTCTGTGTCCCTCACTCTCTGTGTCCCTCACTCTCTCTGTGTCCCTCGTTCTCTGTGTCCCTCACACACTGTGTCCCACACTCACTCTGTTTCCCTCACTCTCTGTGTCCCTCACTCTCTCTGTGTCCCTCACTCTCTGTGTCCCTCACTCTCTGTGTCCCTCGCGCTCTCTGTGTCCCTCACTCTCTGTGTCCCTCACTCTCTGTGTCCCTCTCTGTGTCCCTCACTCTCTCTCTGTCCTTCACTCACTGTGTCCCTCACTCTCTCTGTGTCCCTCACTCTCTCTGTGTCCCTCACTCTCTCTGTCCCTCACTCTCTCTGTGTCCCTCGCTCTCTGTGTCCCTCACTCTCTCTGTGTCCCTCACTCTCTCTGTGTCCCTCTCTGTGTCCCTCACTATTTCTGTCCGTCACTCTCTGTGTCCCTCACTCTCTGTGTCCCTCATTCTCTCTGTGTCCCTCGCTCTCTGTGTCCCTCACTCTCTATGTGTCCCTCACTCTCTCTCTGTCCCTCACTCTCCCTGTGTCCCTCTGTGTCCCTCACTCTCTCTGTCCCTCACTCTCTGTGTCCCTCACTCTCTGTGTCCCTCACTCTCTGTGTCCTTCACTCTCTGTGTCCCTCGCTCTCTGTGTCCCTCACTCTCTCTGTGTCCCTCACTCTCTGTGTCCTTCACTCTCTGTGTCCCTCGCTCTCTGTGTCCCTCACTCTCGCTGTGTCCCTCACTCTCTGTGTCCCTCACTCTCTGTGTCGCTCACTCTATCTGTCCCTCACTCTCTGTGTCCCTCACTCTCTGTGTCCCTCACTCACTGTGTCCCTCACTCTCTCTGTTTC
This sequence comes from Scyliorhinus torazame, assembly GCF_047496885.1. NCBI lineage: Eukaryota > Metazoa > Chordata > Chondrichthyes > Carcharhiniformes > Scyliorhinidae > Scyliorhinus > Scyliorhinus torazame. The sequence goes on along the minus strand of NW_027307803.1, from coordinate 506,572 downwards.
CCTCACTCTATCTGTCCCTCACTCTCTGTGTCCCTCACTCTCTGTGTCCCTCACTCACTGTGTCCCTCACTCCCTCTGTGTCCCTCACTCTATCTGTCCCTCACTCTCTGTGTCCCTCACTCTCTGTGTTCCTCACTCTCTGTGTCCCTCACTCACTGTGTCCCTCACTCTCTCTGTTTCCCTCACTCTCTGTGTCCCTCACTCTCTCTGTGTTCATCACTCTCTGTGTCCCTCACTCTCTGTGTCCCTCACTCTCTCTGTGTCCCTCGCTCTCTGTGTCCCTCGCTCTCTCTGTGTCCCTCACTCTCTCTGTGTCCCTCGATCTATGTGTCCCTCACTCTCTCTGTGTCCCGCACTCTCTGTGTCCCTCACACTCTCTGTGACCCTCGCTCTCTGTGTCCCTCACTCTCTCTGTGTCCCTCACTCTCTCTGTGTCCCTCACTCTCTCTGTCCCTCACTCTCTCTGTGTCCCTCGCTCTCTGTGTCCCTCACTCTCTCTGTGTCCCTCACTCTCTCTGTGTCCCTCTCTGTGTCCCTCACTATTTCTGTCCGTCACTCTCTGTGTCCCTCACTCTCTGTGTCCCTCATTCTCTCTGTGTCCCTCGCTCTCTGTGTCCCTCACTCTCTATGTGTCCCTCACTCTCTCTCTGTCCCTCACTCTCCCTGTGTCCCTCTGTGTCCCTCACTCTCTCTGTCCCTCACTCTCTGTGTCCCTCACTCTCTGTGTCCCTCACTCTCTGTGTCCTTCACTCTCTGTGTCCCTCGCTCTCTGTGTCCCTCACTCTCTCTGTGTCCCTCACTCTCTGTGTCCTTCACTCTCTGTGTCCCTCGCTCTCTGTGTCCCTCACTCTCGCTGTGTCCCTCACTCTCTGTGTCCCTCACTCTCTGTGTCGCTCACTCTATCTGTCCCTCACTCTCTGTGTCCCTCACTCTCTGTGTCCCTCACTCACTGTGTCCCTCACTCTCTCTGTTTCCCTCACTCTATCTGTCCCTCACTCTCTGTGTCCCTCACTCTCTGTGTCCCTCACTCACTGTGTCCCTCACTCCCTCTGTGTCCCTCACTCTATCTGTCCCTCACTCTCTGTGTCCCTCACTCTCTGTGTTCCTCACTCTCTGTGTCCCTCACTCACTGTGTCCCTCACTCTCTCTGTTTCCCTCACTCTCTGTGTCCCTCACTCTCTCTGTGTTCATCACTCTCTGTGTCCCTCACTCTCTGTGTCCCTCACTCTCTCTGTGTCCCTCGCTCTCTGTGTCCCTCGCTCTCTCTGTGTCCCTCACTCTCTCTGTGTCCCTCGATCTATGTGTCCCTCACTCTCTCTGTGTCCCGCACTCTCTGTGTCCCTCACACTCTCTGTGACCCTCGCTCTCTGTGTCCCTCACTCTCTCTGTCTTCCTCACTCTCTCTCTGTCCCTCACTCTCTGTGTCCCTCACTCTCTGTGTTCCTCACTCTCTGTGTCCCTCACTCACTGTGTCCCTCACTCACTCTGTTTCCCTCACTCTCTGTGTCCCTCACTCTCTCTGTGTCCCTCACTCTCTGTGTCCCTCACTCTCTGTATCCCTCGCGCTCTCTGTGTCCCTCACTCTCTGTGTCCCTCACACTCTGTGTCCATCACTCTATCTGCCCCACACTCCCTCTGTGTCCCTCACTCTCGCTCTGTCCCTCGCGCTCTCTGTATCCCTCGCGCTCTCTGTGTCCCTCACTCTCTGTGTCCCTCACACTCTGTGTCCATCACTCTATCTGCCCCACACTCCCTCTGTGTCCCTCACTCTCGCTCTGTCCCTCGCGCTCTCTGTGTCCCTCGCGCTCTCTGTGTCCCACGCGCTCTCTGTGTCCCACGCGGTCTCTGTGTCCCTCGCTCTCTGTGTCCCTCGCTCTCTGTGTCCCTCACTCTCTGTGTCCCTCGCTCTCTCTGTGTCCCTCGCTCTCTGTGTTCCTCACTCTCTGTGTCCCTCACTCTCTCTGTGTGTCCCTCGTGTTCTCTGTGTCCCTCATTCTCTGTGTCCCTCGCTCTCTCTGTGTGGTACCCTCGCTCTCTGTGTCCCTGGCACTCTCTGTGTCCCTGGCTCTGTCTGTGTCCCTCGCTCTCTCTCTGTGTCCCTCGCTCTCTGTGTCCCTCGCTCTCTGTATCCCTCGCTCTCTCTCTGTGCCTCGATCTCTCTGTGTCCCTCACTCTCTCTGTGTCCCTCCCTTTCTGTGTGTCCCTCGCTCTCTCTGTGTCCCATGCTCTCTCTGTGTCCCTCGCTCTGTCTGAGTCCCTCGGTCTGTGACCCTCGCTCTGTCTGTGTCCCTACCTTCCTGTGTGTCCCTCACTCTCTCTGTGACCCTCGCGCTCTCTGTGTCGCTCGTGCTCTCTGTGTCCCTCGCTCTGTCTGTGTTCCACACTCTCTGTGTCCCTCACTCTCTCTGTGTGTCCCTCGCTCTCTGTGTCCCTCACTCTCTGTTTCCCTCGCTCTCTGTGTTCCTCACTCTCTGTTTCCCTCGCTCTCTGTGTTCCTCACTCTCTGTGTCCCTCACTCTCTCTGTGTGTCCCTCGCTCTCTGTGTCCCTCACTCTCTGTTTCCCTCGCTCTCTGTGTTCCTCACTCTCTGTTTCCCTCGCTCTCTGTGTTCCACACTCTCTGTGTCCCTCACTCTCTCTGTGTGTCCCTCGCTCTCTGTGTTCCTCACTCTCTGTTTCCCTCGCTCTCTGTGTCCCTCACTCTCTGTGTCCCTCACTCTCTCTGTGACCCTCGCGCTCTCTGTGTCGCTCGTGCTCTCTGTGTCCCTCGCTCTGTCTGTGTTCCACACTCTCTGTGTTCCTCGCTCTCTCTGTGTGTCCCTCGCTCTCTATGTCCCTTGCTCTCTCTGAGTCCCTGGCTCTGTCTGTGTCCCTCGCTCTCTCTGTGTGTCCCTCGCTCTCTGTGTCTCTCTCTCTCTGTGTCCCTCGCTCTCTCTGTGTGTCCCTCGCTCTCTGTGTCTCTCGCTCTCTGTGTCTCTCGCTCTCTGTGTCCCTCACTCTCTGTTTCCCTCGCTCTCTCTGTGTCCCTCGCTCTCTCTGTGTCCCTCACTCTCTCTGTGTCCCTCGCGCTCTCTGTGTGTCCCACACTCTCTGTGTCCCTCGCTCTCTGTGTCCCACACTCTCTGTGTCCCTCACTCTCTCTGTGTGTCCCTCGCTCTCTCTGTTTCCCTCGCTCTCTGTGGTCCTCACTCTCTGTGTCCCTCACTCTCTCTGTGTGACCCTCGCTCTCTGTGTCCCTCGCTCTCTGTGTCCCTCGCTCTCTCTGAGTCCCTCGCTCTCTCTGTGTCCCTCACTCTCTCTGTGTCCCACACTCTCTGTGTCCCTCGCTCTCTCTGTGTGTCCCTCGCTCTCTATGTCCCTCGCTCTCTCTGAGTCCCTGGCTCTGTCTGTGTCCCTTGCTCTCTCTGTGTGTCCCTCGCTCTCTGTGTCTCTCGCTCTCTGTGTCCCTCGCTCTCTCTGTGTCCCTCCCTCTCTCTGTGTCCCTCCCTTTCTGTGTGTCCCTCGCTCTCTCTGTGTCCCTCGATCCCGCTGTGTCCCTCGCTCTCTGTGTCCCTCGCTCTCTCTGTGTCCCACACTCTCTGTGTCCCTCACTCTCTCTCTGTCCCTTGCTCTGTCTGTGTCCCTCGCTCTCTCTGTGTGTCCCTCGCTCTCTGTGTCTCTCGCTCTCTGTGTCTCTCGCTCTCTGTGTCCCTCCCTCTCTCTGTGTCCCTCGCTCTCTCTGTGTCCCTCACTCTCTCTGTGTGTCCCACACTCTCTGTGTCCCTCACTCTCTCTGTGTCCCACACTCTCTGTGTACCTCACTCTCTCTGTGTGTCCCTCGCTCTCTGTGTCCCTCGCTCTCTCTGTGTCCCTCGCTCTCTCTGTCTCCCTAGCTCTCTGTGTTCCACACTCTCTCTGTGTCCCACGCTCTCTGTGTCCCTCGCTCTCTTTGTGTGACCCTCGCACTCTCTGTTTCCCTCGCTCTCTCTGTCTCCCTCGCTCTCTGGGTCCCTCGCTCTCTCTGTGTCCCTCGCTCTCTCTGTGTCCCTCGCTCTCTGTGTCCCTCACTCTCTGTGTCCCTCGCTCTCTGTGTCCCTCACTCTCTCTGTGTGACCCTCGCTCTCTCTGTTTCCCTCGCTCTCTCTGTCTCCCTCGCTCTCTGGGTCCCTCGCTCTCTCTGTGTCCCTCGCTCTCTCTGTGTCCCTCGCTCTCTGTGTCCCTCGCTCTCTCTGAGTCCCTCGCTCTCTCTGTGTCCCTCGCTCTCTCTGTCTCCCACGCTATCTCTGTCTCCCTCGCTCTCTGTGGTCCTCACTCTCTGTGTCCCTCACGCTCTCTGTGTCCCTCGCTCTCTGTGTCCCTCGCTCTCTCTGAGTCCCTCGCTCTCTCTGTGTCCCTCACTCTCTCTGTGTCCCACACTCTCTGTGTCCCTCGCTCTCTCTGTGTCCCTCACTCTCTGTGTCCCTCGCTCTCTGTGTCCCACACTCTTTGTGTCCCACACTCTCTGTGTCCCTCACTCTCTGTGTCCCTCGCTCTCTGTGTCCCTCGCTCTCTCTGTGTCCCTCGCTCTCTGTGTCCCTCGCTCTCTGTGTCCCTCGCTCTCTCTGTGTCCCTCGTGCTCTGTGTCCGTCGCTCTTTGTGTCCCTCGCTCTCTCTGTGTCCCTCGCTCTCTCTGTGTCCGTCGCTCTTTGTGTCCCTCGCTCTTTGTGTCCCATGCTCTCTCTGTGTCCCTCGCGCTCTCTTTGTAGCTCGGTCTGTGACCCTCGCTCTCTCTGTGTCCCTCCCTTTCTGTGTGTCCCTCGCTCTCGCTGTGTCCCTCGCGCTCTCTGTGTCCCTCGCTCTCTCTGTGTCCCTCACTCTCTCTGTGTCCCTCGCTCTCCCTGAGTCGCTCACTCTCTCTGTGTCCCTCGCTCTCTCTGTGTGTCCCTCGCTCTCTCTGTGTCCCTCACTCTCTCTGTGTCCCTCGATCTATGTGTCCCTCACTCTCTCTGTGTCCCGCACTCTCTGTGTCCCTCACACTCTCTGTGACCCTCGCTCTCTGTGTCCCTCACTCTCTCTGTCTTCCTCACTCTCTCTCTGTCCCTCACTCTCTGTGTCCCTCACTCTCTGTGTTCCTCACTCTCTGTGTCCCTCACTCACTGTGTCCCTCACTCACTCTGTTTCCCTCACTCTCTGTGTCCCTCACTCTCTCTGTGTCCCTCACTCTCTGTGTCCCTCACTCTCTGTATCCCTCGCGCTCTCTGTGTCCCTCACTCTCTGTGTCCCTCACACTCTGTGTCCATCACTCTATCTGCCCCACACTCCCTCTGTGTCCCTCACTCTCGCTCTGTCCCTCGCGCTCTCTGTATCCCTCGCGCTCTCTGTGTCCCTCACTCTCTGTGTCCCTCACACTCTGTGTCCATCACTCTATCTGCCCCACACTCCCTCTGTGTCCCTCACTCTCGCTCTGTCCCTCGCGCTCTCTGTGTCCCTCGCGCTCTCTGTGTCCCACGCGCTCTCTGTGTCCCACGCGGTCTCTGTGTCCCTCGCTCTCTGTGTCCCTCGCTCTCTGTGTCCCTCACTCTCTGTGTCCCTCGCTCTCTCTGTGTCCCTCGCTCTCTGTGTTCCTCACTCTCTGTGTCCCTCACTCTCTCTGTGTGTCCCTCGTGTTCTCTGTGTCCCTCATTCTCTGTGTCCCTCGCTCTCTCTGTGTGGTACCCTCGCTCTCTGTGTCCCTGGCACTCTCTGTGTCCCTGGCTCTGTCTGTGTCCCTCGCTCTCTCTCTGTGTCCCTCGCTCTCTGTGTCCCTCGCTCTCTGTATCCCTCGCTCTCTCTCTGTGCCTCGATCTCTCTGTGTCCCTCACTCTCTCTGTGTCCCTCCCTTTCTGTGTGTCCCTCGCTCTCTCTGTGTCCCATGCTCTCTCTGTGTCCCTCGCTCTGTCTGAGTCCCTCGGTCTGTGACCCTCGCTCTGTCTGTGTCCCTACCTTCCTGTGTGTCCCTCACTCTCTCTGTGACCCTCGCGCTCTCTGTGTCGCTCGTGCTCTCTGTGTCCCTCGCTCTGTCTGTGTTCCACACTCTCTGTGTCCCTCACTCTCTCTGTGTGTCCCTCGCTCTCTGTGTCCCTCACTCTCTGTTTCCCTCGCTCTCTGTGTTCCTCACTCTCTGTTTCCCTCGCTCTCTGTGTTCCTCACTCTCTGTGTCCCTCACTCTCTCTGTGTGTCCCTCGCTCTCTGTGTCCCTCACTCTCTGTTTCCCTCGCTCTCTGTGTTCCTCACTCTCTGTTTCCCTCGCTCTCTGTGTTCCACACTCTCTGTGTCCCTCACTCTCTCTGTGTGTCCCTCGCTCTCTGTGTTCCTCACTCTCTGTTTCCCTCGCTCTCTGTGTCCCTCACTCTCTGTGTCCCTCACTCTCTCTGTGACCCTCGCGCTCTCTGTGTCGCTCGTGCTCTCTGTGTCCCTCGCTCTGTCTGTGTTCCACACTCTCTGTGTTCCTCGCTCTCTCTGTGTGTCCCTCGCTCTCTATGTCCCTTGCTCTCTCTGAGTCCCTGGCTCTGTCTGTGTCCCTCGCTCTCTCTGTGTGTCCCTCGCTCTCTGTGTCTCTCTCTCTCTGTGTCCCTCGCTCTCTCTGTGTGTCCCTCGCTCTCTGTGTCTCTCGCTCTCTGTGTCTCTCGCTCTCTGTGTCCCTCACTCTCTGTTTCCCTCGCTCTCTCTGTGTCCCTCGCTCTCTCTGTGTCCCTCACTCTCTCTGTGTCCCTCGCGCTCTCTGTGTGTCCCACACTCTCTGTGTCCCTCGCTCTCTGTGTCCCACACTCTCTGTGTCCCTCACTCTCTCTGTGTGTCCCTCGCTCTCTCTGTTTCCCTCGCTCTCTGTGGTCCTCACTCTCTGTGTCCCTCACTCTCTCTGTGTGACCCTCGCTCTCTGTGTCCCTCGCTCTCTGTGTCCCTCGCTCTCTCTGAGTCCCTCGCTCTCTCTGTGTCCCTCACTCTCTCTGTGTCCCACACTCTCTGTGTCCCTCGCTCTCTCTGTGTGTCCCTCGCTCTCTATGTCCCTCGCTCTCTCTGAGTCCCTGGCTCTGTCTGTGTCCCTTGCTCTCTCTGTGTGTCCCTCGCTCTCTGTGTCTCTCGCTCTCTGTGTCCCTCGCTCTCTCTGTGTCCCTCCCTCTCTCTGTGTCCCTCCCTTTCTGTGTGTCCCTCGCTCTCTCTGTGTCCCTCGATCCCGCTGTGTCCCTCGCTCTCTGTGTCCCTCGCTCTCTCTGTGTCCCACACTCTCTGTGTCCCTCACTCTCTCTCTGTCCCTTGCTCTGTCTGTGTCCCTCGCTCTCTCTGTGTGTCCCTCGCTCTCTGTGTCTCTCGCTCTCTGTGTCTCTCGCTCTCTGTGTCCCTCCCTCTCTCTGTGTCCCTCGCTCTCTCTGTGTCCCTCACTCTCTCTGTGTGTCCCACACTCTCTGTGTCCCTCACTCTCTCTGTGTCCCACACTCTCTGTGTACCTCACTCTCTCTGTGTGTCCCTCGCTCTCTGTGTCCCTCGCTCTCTCTGTGTCCCTCGCTCTCTCTGTCTCCCTCGCTCTCTGTGTTCCACACTCTCTCTGTGTCCCACGCTCTCTGTGTCCCTCGCTCTCTTTGTGTGACCCTCGCACTCTCTGTTTCCCTCGCTCTCTCTGTCTCCCTCGCTCTCTGGGTCCCTCGCTCTCTCTGTGTCCCTCGCTCTCTCTGTGTCCCTCGCTCTCTGTGTCCCTCACTCTCTGTGTCCCTCGCTCTCTGTGTCCCTCACTCTCTCTGTGTGACCCTCGCTCTCTCTGTTTCCCTCGCTCTCTCTGTCTCCCTCGCTCTCTGGGTCCCTCGCTCTCTCTGTGTCCCTCGCTCTCTCTGTGTCCCTCGCTCTCTGTGTCCCTCGCTCTCTCTGAGTCCCTCGCTCTCTCTGTGTCCCTCGCTCTCTCTGTCTCCCACGCTATCTCTGTCTCCCTCGCTCTCTGTGGTCCTCACTCTCTGTGTCCCTCACGCTCTCTGTGTCCCTCGCTCTCTGTGTCCCTCGCTCTCTCTGAGTCCCTCGCTCTCTCTGTGTCCCTCACTCTCTCTGTGTCCCACACTCTCTGTGTCCCTCGCTCTCTCTGTGTCCCTCACTCTCTGTGTCCCTCGCTCTCTGTGTCCCACACTCTTTGTGTCCCACACTCTCTGTGTCCCTCACTCTCTGTGTCCCTCGCTCTCTGTGTCCCTCGCTCTCTCTGTGTCCCTCGCTCTCTGTGTCCCTCGCTCTCTGTGTCCCTCGCTCTCTCTGTGTCCCTCGTGCTCTGTGTCCGTCGCTCTTTGTGTCCCTCGCTCTCTCTGTGTCCCTCGCTCTCTCTGTGTCCGTCGCTCTTTGTGTCCCTCGCTCTTTGTGTCCCATGCTCTCTCTGTGTCCCTCGCGCTCTCTTTGTAGCTCGGTCTGTGACCCTCGCTCTCTCTGTGTCCCTCCCTTTCTGTGTGTCCCTCGCTCTCGCTGTGTCCCTCGCGCTCTCTGTGTCCCTCGCTCTCTCTGTGTCCCTCACTCTCTCTGTGTCCCTCGCTCTCCCTGAGTCGCTCACTCTCTCTGTGTCCCTCGCTCTCTCTGTGTGTCCCTCGCTCTCTGTGTCTCTCTCTCTCTGTGTCCCTCGCTCTCTCTGTGTGTCCCTCGCTCTCTGTGTCTCTCGCTCTCTGTGTCTCTCGCTCTCTGTGTCCCTCGCTCTCTCTGTGTCCCTCGCTCTCTCTGTGTCCCTCACTCTCTCTGTGTCCCTCGCGCTCTCTGTGTGTCCCACACTCTCTGTGTCCCTCGCTCTCTGTGTCCCACACTCTCTGTGTCCCTCACTCTCTCTGTGTGTCCCTCGCTCTCTCTGTTTCCCTCGCTCTCTGTGGTCCTCACTCTCTGTGTCCCTCACTCTCTCTGTGTGACCCTCGCTCTCTGTGTCCCTCGCTCTCTGTGTCCCTCGCTCTCTCTGAGTCCCTCGCTCTCTCTGTGTCCCTCACTCTCTCTGTGTCCCACACTCTCTGTGTCCCTCGCTCTCTCTGTGTCCCTCGCTCTCTGTGTTCCTCACTCTCTGTGTCCCTCGCTCTCTCTGTGTGTCCCTCGCTCTCTTTGTCCCTCGCTCTCTCTGAGTCCCTGGCTCTGTCTGTGTCCCTTGCTCTCTCTGTGTGTCCCTCGCTCTCTGTGTCTCTCGCTCTCTGTGTCCCTCGCTCTCTCTGTGTCCCTCCCTCTCTCTGTGTCCCTCCCTTTCAGTGTGTCCCTCGCTCTCTCTGTGTCCCTCGTTCTCGCTGTGTCCCTCGCTCTCTGTGTCCCTCGCTCTCTCTGTGTCCCACACTCTCTGTGTCCCTCACTATCTCTGTGTCCCTTGCTCTGTCTGTGTCCCTCGCTCTCTCTGTGTGTCCCTCGCTCTCTGTGTCTCTCGCTCTCTGTGTCTCTCGCTCTCTGTGTCCCTCCCTCTCTCTGTGTCCCTCGCTCTCTCTGTGTCCCTCACTCTCTCTGTGTGTCCCACACTCTCTGTGTCCCTCACTCTCTCTGTGTCCCACACTCTCTGTGTCCCTCACTCTCTCTGTGTGTCCCTCGCTCTCTGTGTCCCTCGCTCTCTCTGTGTCCCTCGCTCTCTCTGTCTCCCTCGCTCTCTGTGTTCCACACTCTCTGTGTCCCTCACTCTCTCTGTGTGACCCTCGCTCTCTCTGTTTCCCTCGCTCTCTCTGTCTCCCTCGCTCTCTGGGTCCCTCGCTCTCTCTGTGTCCCTCGCTCTCTCTGTGTCCCTCGCTCTCTGTGTCCCTCGCTCTCTCTGAGTCCCTCGCTCTCTCTGTGTCCCTCGCTCTCTCTGTGTCCCACGCTCTCTCTGTGTCCCTCGCTCTCTGTGGTCCTCACTCTCTGTGTCCCTCACTCTCTCTGTGTGACCCTCGCTCTCTGTGTCCCTCGCTCTCTGTGTCCTTCGCTCTCTCTGAGTCCCTCGCTCTCTCTGTGTCCCTCACTCTCTCTGTGTCCCACACTCTCTGTGTCCCTCGCTCTCTCTGTGTCCCTCGCTCTCTCTGTGTCCCTCGCTCTCTCTGTGTCCCTCGCTCTCTGTGTCCCTCACTCTCTGTTTCCCTCGCTCTCTGTGTTCCTCACTCTCTGTTTCCCTCGCTCTCTGTGTTCCACACTCTCTGTGTCCCTCACTCTCTCTGTGTGTCCCTCGCTCTCTGTGTCCCTCACTCTCTGTGTCCCTCACTCTCTCTGTGACCCTCGCGCTCTCTGTGTCGCTCGTGCTCTCTGTGTCCCTCGCTCTGTCTGTGTTCCACACTCTCTGTGTTCCTCGCTCTCTCTGTGTGTCCCTCGCTCTCTATGTCCCTTGCTCTCTCTGAGTCCCTGGCTCTGTCTGTGTCCCTCGCTCTCTCTGTGTGTCCCTCGCTCTCTGTGTCTCTTTCTCTCTGTGTCCCTCGCTCTCTCTGTGTGTCCCTCGCTCTCTGTGTCTCTCGCTCTCTGTGTCTCTCGCTCTCTGTGTCCCTCACTCTCTGTTTCCCTCGCTCTCTCTGTGTCCCTCGCTCTCTCTGTGTCCCTCACTCTCTCTGTGTCCCTCGCGCTCTCTGTGTGTCCCACACTCTCTGTGTCCCTCGCTCTCTGTGTCCCACACTCTCTGTGTCCCTCACTCTCTCTGTGTGTCCCTCGCTCTCTCTGTTTCCCTCGCTCTCTGTGGTCCTCACTCTCTGTGTCCCTCACTCTCTCTGTGTGACCCTCGCTCTCTGTGTCCCTCGCTCTCTGTGTCCCTCGCTCTCTCTGAGTCCCTCGCTCTCTCTGTGTCCCTCACTCTCTCTGTGTCCCACACTCTCTGTGTCCCTCGCTCTCTCTGTGTGTCCCTCGCTCTCTATGTCCCTCGCTCTCTCTGAGTCCCTGGCTCTGTCTGTGTCCCTTGCTCTCTCTGTGTGTCCCTCGCTCTCTGTGTCTCTCGCTCTCTGTGTCCCTCGCTCTCTCTGTGTCCCTCCCTCTCTCTGTGTCCCTCCCTTTCTGTGTGTCCCTCGCTCTCTCTGTGTCCCTCGTTCCCGCTGTGTCCCTCGCTCTCTGTGTCCCTCGCTCTCTCTGTGTCCCACACTCTCTGTGTCCCTCACTCTCTCTCTGTCCCTTGCTCTGTCTGTGTCCCTCGCTCTCTCTGTGTGTCCCTCGCTCTCTGTGTCTCTCGCTCTCTGTGTCTCTCGCTCTCTGTGTCCCTCCCTCTCTCTGTGTCCCTCGCTCTCTCTGTGTCCCTCACTCTCTCTGTGTGTCCCACACTCTCTGTGTCCCTCACTATCTCTGTGTCCCACACTCTCTGTGTCCCTCACTCTCTCTGTGTGTCCCTCGCTCTCTGTGTCCCTCGCTCTCTCTGTGTCCCTCGCTCTCTCTGTCTCCCTCGCTCTCTGTGTTCCACACTCTCTCTGTGTCCCACGCTCTCTGTGTCCCTCGCTCTCTTTGTGTGACCCTCGCACTCTCTGTTTCCCTCGCTCTCTCTGTCTCCCTCGCTCTCTGGGTCCCTCGCTCTCTCTGTGTCCCTCGCTCTCTCTGTGTCCCTCGCTCTCTGTGTCCCTCACTCTCTGTGTCCCTCGCTCTCTGTGTCCCTCACTCTCTCTGTGTGACCCTCGCTCTCTCTGTTTCCCTCGCTCTCTCTGTCTCCCTCGCTCTCTGGGTCCCTCGCTCTCTCTGTGTCCCTCGCTCTCTCTGTGTCCCTCGCTCTCTGTGTCCCTCGCTCTCTCTGAGTCCCTCGCTCTCTCTGTGTCCAACAAAGAACAAAGAACAAAGAAATGTACAGCACAGGAACAGGCCCTTCGGCCCTCCAAGCCCGTGCCGACCATACTGCCCGACTAAACTACAATCTTCTACACTTCCTGGGTCCGTATCCTTCTATTCCCATCCTATTCATATATTTGTCAAGATGCCCCTTAAATGTCCCTATCGTCCCTGCCTCCACTACCTCCTCCGGTAGTGAGTTCCAGGCACCCACTACCCTCTGCGTAAAAAACTTGCCTCGTACATCTACTCTAAACCTTGCCCCTCTCACCTTAAACCTATGCCCCCTAGTAATTGACCCCTCTACCCTGGGGAAAAGCCTCTGACTATCCACTCTGTCTATGCCCCTCATAATTTTGTATACCTCTATCAGGTCGCCCCTCAACCTCCTTCGTTCCAGTGAGAACAAACCGAGTTTATTCAATCGCTCCTCATAGCTTATGCCCTCCATACCAGGCAACATTCTGGTAAATCTCTTCTGCACCCTCTCTAAAGCCTCCACATCCTTCTGGTAGTGTGGCGACCAGAATTGAACACTATACTCCAAGTGTGGCCTAACTAAGGTTCTATACAGCTGCAACATGACTTGCCAATTCTTATACTCAATGCCCCGGCCAATGAAGGCAAGCATGCCGTATGCCTTCTTGACTACCTTCTCCACCTGTGTTGCTCCTTTCAATGACCTGTGGACCTGTACTCCTAGATCTCTTTGACTTTCAATACTCTTGAGGGTTCTACCATTCACTGTATATTCCCTACCTGCATTAGACCTTCCAAAATGCATTACCTCACATTTGTCCAGGTTAAACTCCATCTGCCATCTCTCCGCCCAAGTCTCCAGACAATCTAAATCCTGCTGTATCCTCAGACAGTCCTCATCGCTATCCGCAATTCCACCAACCTTTGTGTCGTCTGCAAACTTACTAATCAGACCAGTTACATTTTCCTCCAAATAATTTATATATACTACAAAGAGCAAAGGTCCCAGCACTGATCCCTGTGGAACACCACTGGTCACAGCCCTCCAATTAGAAAAGCATCCCTCCATTGCTACCCTCTGCCTTCTATGGCCTAGCCAGTTCTGTATCCACCTTGCCAGCTCACCCCTGATCCCGTGTGACTCCACCTTTTGTACCAGTCTACCATGAGGGACCTTGTCAAAGGCCTTACTGAAGTCCATATAGACAACATCTACTGCCCTACCTGCATCAATCATATTAGTGACCTCCTCGAAAAACTCTATCAAATTAGTGAGACACGACCTCCCCTTCACAAAACCGTGCTGCCTCTCACTAATACGTCCATTTGCTTCCAAATGGGAGTAGATCCTGTCTCGAAGAATTCTCTCCAGTAATTTCCCTACCACTGAAGTAAGGCTCACCGGCCTGTAGTTCCCGGGATTATCCCTGCCACCCTTCTTAAACAGAGGAACAACATTGGCTATTCTCCAGTCCTCCGGGACATCCCCTGAAGACAGCGAGGATCTGTGTCCCTCGCTCTCTCTGTCTCCCACGCTCTCTCTGTCTCCCTCGCTCTCTGTGGTCCTCACTCTCTGTGTCCCTCACGCTCTCTGTGTCCCTCGCTCTCTGTGTCCCTCGCTCTCTCTGAGTCCCTCGCTCTCTCTGTGTCCCTCACTCTCTCTGTGTCCCACACTCTCTGTGTCCCTCGCTCTCTCTGTGTCCCTCACTCTCTGTGTCCCTCGCTCTCTGTGTCCCACACTCTCTGTGTCCCTCGCTCTCTGTGTCCCTCGTGCTCTGTGTCCCTCGCTCTTTGTGTCCCACACTCTCTGTGTCCCTCACTCTCTGTGTCCCTCGCTCTCTGTGTCCCTCGCTCTCTCTGTGTCCCTCGCTCTCTGTGTCCCTCGCTCTCTGTGTCCCTCGCTCTCTCTGTGTCCCTCGTGCTCTGTGTCCGTCGCTCTTTGTGTCCCTCGCTCTCTCTGTGTCCCTCGCTCTCTCTGTGTCCGTCGCTCTTTGTGTCCCTCGCTCTTTGTGTCCCATGCTCTCTCTGTGTCCCTCGCTCTCTCTGTGTCCCTCGCTCTCTGTGTCCCTCGCTCTCTCTGTCTCCCTCGCTCTCTGTGGTCCTCACTCTCTGTGTCCCTCACTCTCTCTGTGTGACCCTCGCTCTCTGTGTCCCTCGCTCTCTGTGTCCTTCGCTCTCTCTGAGTCCCTCGCTCTCTCTGTGTCCCTCACTCTCTCTGTGTCCCACACTCTCTGTGTCCCTCGCTCTCTCTGTGTCCCTCGCTCTCTCTGTGTCCCTCGCTCTCTCTGTGTCCCTCGCTCTCTGTGTCCCTCACTCTCTGTTTCCCTCGCTCTCTGTGTTCCTCACTCTCTGTTTCCCTCGCTCTCTGTGTTCCACACTCTCTGTGTCCCTCACTCTCTCTGTGTGTCCCTCGCTCTCTGTGTCCCTCACTCTCTGTGTCCCTCACTCTCTCTGTGACCCTCGCGCTCTCTGTGTCGCTCGTGCTCTCTGTGTCCCTCGCTCTGTCTGTGTTCCACACTCTCTGTGTTCCTCGCTCTCTCTGTGTGTCCCTCGCTCTCTATGTCCCTTGCTCTCTCTGAGTCCCTGGCTCTGTCTGTGTCCCTCGCTCTCTCTGTGTGTCCCTCGCTCTCTGTGTCTCTCTCTCTCTGTGTCCCTCGCTCTCTCTGTGTGTCCCTCGCTCTCTGTGTCTCTCGCTCTCTGTGTCTCTCGCTCTCTGTGTCCCTCACTCTCTGTTTCCCTCGCTCTCTCTGTGTCCCTCGCTCTCTCTGTGTCCCTCACTCTCTCTGTGTCCCTCGCGCTCTCTGTGTGTCCCACACTCTCTGTGTCCCTCGCTCTCTGTGTCCCACACTCTCTGTGTCCCTCACTCTCTCTGTGTGTCCCTCGCTCTCTCTGTTTCCCTCGCTCTCTGTGGTCCTCACTCTCTGTGTCCCTCACTCTCTCTGTGTGACCCTCGCTCTCTGTGTCCCTCGCTCTCTGTGTCCCTCGCTCTCTCTGAGTCCCTCGCTCTCTCTGTGTCCCTCACTCTCTCTGTGTCCCACACTCTCTGTGTCCCTCGCTCTCTCTGTGTGTCCCTCGCTCTCTATGTCCCTCGCTCTCTCTGAGTCCCTGGCTCTGTCTGTGTCCCTTGCTCTCTCTGTGTGTCCCTCGCTCTCTGTGTCTCTCGCTCTCTGTGTCCCTCGCTCTCTCTGTGTCCCTCCCTCTCTCTGTGTCCCTCCCTTTCTGTGTGTCCCTCGCTCTCTCTGTGTCCCTCGTTCCCGCTGTGTCCCTCGCTCTCTGTGTCCCTCGCTCTCTCTGTGTCCCACACTCTCTGTGTCCCTCACTCTCTCTCTGTCCCTTGCTCTGTCTGTGTCCCTCGCTCTCTCTGTGTGTCCCTCGCTCTCTGTGTCTCTCGCTCTCTGTGTCTCTCGCTCTCTGTGTCCCTCCCTCTCTCTGTGTCCCTCGCTCTCTCTGTGTCCCTCACTCTCTCTGTGTGTCCCACACTCTCTGTGTCCCTCACTCTCTCTGTGTCCCACACTCTCTGTGTCCCTCACTCTCTCTGTGTGTCCCTCGCTCTCTGTGTCCCTCGCTCTCTCTGTGTCCCTCGCTCTCTCTGTCTCCCTCGCTCTCTGTGTCCCTCGCTCTCTCTGTTTCCCTCGCTCTCTCTGTCTCCATCGCTCTCTGGGTCCCTCGCTCTCTCTGTGTCCCTCGCTCTCTCTGTGTCCCTCGCTCTCTGTGTCCCTCACTCTCTGTGTCCCTCGCTCTCTGTGTCCCTCACTCTCTCTGTGTGACCCTTGCTCTCTCTGTTTCCCTCGCTCTCTCTGTCTCCCTCGCTCTCTGGGTCCCTCGCTCTCTCTGTGTCCCTCGCTGTCTCTGTGTCCCTCGCTCTCTGTGTCCCTCGCTCTCTCTGAGTCCCTCGCTCTCTCTGTGTCCCTCGCTCTCTCTGTGTCCCACGCTCTCTCTGTCTCCCTCGCTCTCTGTGGTCCTCACTCTCTGTGTCCCTCACGCTCTCTGTGTCCCTCGCTCTCTGTGTCCCTCGCTCTCTCTGAGTCCCTCGCTCTCTCTGAGTCCCTCACTCTCTCTGTGTCCCACACTCTCTGTGTCCCTCGCTCTCTCTGTGTCCCTCACTCTCTGTGTCCCTCGCTCTCTGTGTCCCACACTCTCTGTGTCCCTCGCTCTCTGTGTCCCTCGTGCTCTGTGTCCCTCGCTCTTTGTGTCCCACACTCTCTGTGTCCCTCACTCTCTGTGTCCCTCGCTCTCTGTGTCCCTCGCTCTCTCTGTGTCCCTCGCTCTCTGTGTCCCTCGCTCTCTGTGTCCCTCGCTCTCTCTGTGTCCCTCGTGCTCTGTGTCCGTCGCTCTTTGTGTCCCTCGCTCTCTGTGTGTCCCTCGCTCTCTCTGTGTCCCACACTCTCTGTGTCCCTCACTATCTCTGTGTCCCTTGCTCTGTCTGTGTCCCTCGCTCTCTCTGTGTGTCCCTCGCTCTCTGTGTCTCTCGCTCTCTGTGTCTCTCGCTCTCTGTGTCCCTCCCTCTCTCTGTGTCCCTCGCTCTCTCTGTGTCCCTCACTCTCTCTGTGTGTCCCACACTCTCTGTGTCCCTCACTCTCTCTGTGTCCCACACTCTCTGTGTCCCTCACTCTCTCTGTGTGTCCCTCGCTCTCTGTGTCCCTCGCTCTCTCTGTGTCCCTCGCTCTCTCTGTCTCCCTCGCTCTCTGTGTTCCACACTCTCTGTGTCCCTCACTCTCTCTGTGTGACCCTCGCTCTCTCTGTTTCCCTCGCTCTCTCTGTCTCCCTCGCTCTCTGGGTCCCTCGCTCTCTCTGTGTCCCTCGCTCTCTCTGTGTCCCTCGCTCTCTGTGTCCCTCGCTCTCTCTGAGTCCCTCGCTCTCTCTGTGTCCCTCGCTCTCTCTGTGTCCCACGCTCTCTCTGTGTCCCTCGCTCTCTATGTCCCTTGCTCTCTCTGAGTCCCTGGCTCTGTCTGTGTCCCTCGCTCTCTCTGTGTGTCCCTCGCTCTCTGTGTCTCTTTCTCTCTGTGTCCCTCGCTCTCTCTGTGTGTCCCTCGCTCTCTGTGTCTCTCGCTCTCTGTGTCCCTCGCTCTCTGTGTCCCTCGCTCTCTCTGTGTGACCCTCGCACTCTCTGTTTCCCTCGCTCTCTCTGTCTCCCTCGCTCTCTGGGTCCCTCGCTCTCTCTGTGTCCCTCGCTCTCTCTGTGTCCCTCGCTCTCTGTGTCCCTCACTCTCTGTGTCCCTCGCTCTCTGTGTCCCTCACTCTCTCTGTGTGACCCTTGCTCTCTCTGTTTCCCTCGCTCTCTCTGTCTCCCTCGCTCTCTGGGTCCCTCGCTCTCTCTGTGTCCCTCGCTCTCTCTGTGTCCCTCGCTCTCTGTGTCCCTCGCTCTCTCTGAGTCCCTCGCTCTCTCTGTGTCCCTCGCTCTCTGTGTCCCACGCTCTCTCTGTCTCCCTCGCTCTCTGTGGTCCTCACTCTCTGTGTCCCTCACGCTCTCTGTGTCCCTCGCTCTCTGTGTCCCTCGCTCTCTCTGAGTCCCTCGCTCTCTCTGTGTCCCTCACTCTCTCTGTGTCCCACACTCTCTGTGTCCCTCGCTCTCTCTGTGTCCCTCACTCTCTGTGTCCCTCGCTCTCTGTGTCCCACACTCTCTGTGTCCCTCGCTCTCTGTGTCCCTCGTGCTCTGTGTCCCTCGCTCTTTGTGTCCCACACTCTCTGTGTCCCTCACTCTCTGTGTCCCTCGCTCTCTGTGTCCCTCGCTCTCTCTGTGTCCCTCGCTCTCTGTGTCCCTCGCTCTCTGTGTCCCTCGCTCTCTCTGTGTCCCTCGTGCTCTGTGTCCGTCGCTCTTTGTGTCCCTCGCTCTCTGTGTGTCCCTCGCTCTCTCTGTGTCCGTCGCTCTTTGTGTCCCTCGCTCTTTGTGTCCCATGCTCTCTCTGTGTCCCTCGCGCTCTCTTTGTAGCTCGGTCTGTGACCCTCGCTCTCTCTGTGTCCCTCCCTTTCTGTGTGTCCCTCGCTCTCGCTGTGTCCCTCGCGCTCTCTGTGTCCCTCGCTCTCTCTGTGTCCCTCACTCTCTCTGTGTCCCTCGCTCTCCCTGAGTCGCTCACTCTCTCTGTGTCCCTCGCTCTCTCTGTGTGTCCCTCGCTCTCTGTGTCTCTCTCTCTCTGTGTCCCTCGCTCTCTCTGTGTGTCCCTCGCTCTCTGTGTCTCTCGCTCTCTGTGTCTCTCGCTCTCTGTGTCCCTCGCTCTCTCTGTGTCCCTCTCTCTCTCTGTGTCCCTCACTCTCTCTGTGTCCCTCGCGCTCTCTGTGTGTCCCACACTCTCTGTGTCCCTCGCTCTCTGTGTCCCACACTCTCTGTGTCCCTCACTCTCTCTGTGTGTCCCTCGCTCTCTCTGTTTCCCTCGCTCTCTGTGGTCCTCACTCTCTGTGTCCCTCACTCTCTCTGTGTGACCCTCGCTCTCTGTGTCCCTCGCTCTCTGTGTCCCTCGCTCTCTCTGAGTCCCTCGCTCTCTCTGTGTCCCTCACTCTCTCTGTGTCCCACACTCTCTGTGTCCCTCGCTCTCTCTGTGTCCCTCGCTCTCTGTGTTCCTCACTCTCTGTGTCCCTCGCTCTCTCTGTGTGTCCCTCGCTCTCTATGTCCCTCGCTCTCTCTGAGTCCCTGGCTCTGTCTGTGTCCCTTGCTCTCTCTGTGTGTCCCTCGCTCTCTGTGTCTCTCGCTCTCTGTGTCCCTCGCTCTCTCTGTGTCCCTCCCTCTCTCTGTGTCCCTCCCTTTCTGTGTGTCCCTCGCTCTCTCTGTGTCCCTCGTTCTCGCTGTGTCCCTCGCTCTCTGTGTCCCTCGCTCTCTCTGTGTCCCACACTCTCTGTGTCCCTCCCTCTCTCTGTGTCCCTTGCTCTGTCTGTGTCCCTCGCTCTCTCTGTGTGTCCCTCGCTCTCTGTGTCTCTCGCTCTCTGTGTCTCTCGCTCTCTGTGTCCCTCCCTCTCTCTGTGTCCCTCGCTCTCTCTGTGTCCCTCACTCTCTCTGTGTCCCTCGCTCTCTCTGTCTCCCTCGCTCTCTGTGTTCCACACTCTCTGTGTCCCTCACTCTCTCTGTGTGACCCTCGCTCTCTCTGTTTCCCTCGCTCTCTCTGTCTCCCTCGCTCTCTGGGTCCCTCGCTCTCTCTGTGTCCCTCGCTCTCTCTGTGTCCCTCGCTCTCTGTGTCCCTCGCTCTCTCTGAGTCCCTCGCTCTCTCTGTGTCCCTCGCTCTCTCTGTGTCCCTCGCTCTCTCTGTGTCCCTCGCTCTCTGTGTCCCTCGCTCTCTCTGAGTCCCTCGCTCTCTCTGTGTCCCTCGCTCTCTCTGTGTCCCACGCTCTCTCTGTCTCCCTCGCTCTCTGTGGTCCTCACTCTCTGTGTCCCTCACTCTCTCTGTGTGACCCTCGCTCTCTGTGTCCCTCGCTCTCTGTGTCCTTCGCTCTCTCTGAGTCCCTCGCTCTCTCTGTGTCCCTCACTCTCTCTGTGTCCCACACTCTCTGTGTCCCTCGCTCTCTCTGTGTCCCTCGCTCTCTCTGTGTCCCTCGCTCTCTCTGTGTCCCTCGCTCTCTGTGTCCCTCACTCTCTGTGTCCCTCGCTCTCTGTGTCCCTCGCTCTCTCTGTGTCCCTCGCTCTCTCTGTGTCCCACACTCTCTGTGTCCCTCGCTCTCTGTGTCCCTCGCTCTCTGTGTCCCTCACTCTCTCTGTGTCCCTCGCTCTCTCTGTGTCCCTCGCTCTCTGTGTCCCTCGCTCTCTGTGTCCCTCGCTCTCTGTGTCCCTCACTCTCTGTGTCCCTCGCTCTCTGTGTCCCTCGCTCTCTCTGTGTCCCTCGCTCTTTGTGTCCCACACTCTCTGTGTCCCTCACTCTCTGTGTCCCTCGCTCTCTGTGTCCCTCACTCTCTCTGTGTCCCTCGCTCTCTCTGTGTCCCTCGCTCTCTGTGTCCCTCGCTCTCTGTGTCCCTCGCTCTCTCTGTGTCCCTCGTGCTCTGTGTCCGTCGCTCTTTGTGTCCCTCGCTCTCTCTGTGTCCCTCGCTCTCTCTGTGTCCGTCGCTCTTTGTGTCCCTCGCTCTTTGTGTCCCATGCTCTCTCTGTGTCCCTCGCGCTCTCTTTGTAGCTCGGTCTGTGACCCTCGCTCTCTCTGTGTCCCTCCCTTTCTGTGTGTCCCTCGCTCTCGCTGTGTCCCTCGCGCTCTCTGTGTCCCTCGCTCTCTCTGTGTCCCTCACTCTCTCTGTGTCCCTCGCTCTCCCTGAGTCGCTCACTCTCTCTGTGTCCCTTGCTCTCTCTGTGTCCCTCGCTCTCTGTGTCCCACGCTCTCTCTGTGACCCTCCCTCTCTGTGTTCCTCACTCTCTGTGTCCCTCACTCTCTCTGTGCCCCTCACTCTCTGTGACCCTCACTCTCTCTGTGTCCCTCACTCTCTCTCTGTCCCTCACTCTCTCTCTGGCCCTCACTCTCTGTGTCGGTGACTCTCTCTGTGTCCCTCGCTCTCTGTGTCCCTCGCTCTCTGTGTCCCTCACACTCTCTGTGTCCCTCGCTCTATGTGTCTCTCGCTCTCTGAGTCCCACACTCTCTGTGTCCCTCGCTCTCTGTGTCCCTCGTGCTCTGTGTCCCTCGCTCTTTGTGTCCCTCGCTCACTCTGTGTCCCTCGCGCTCTGTGTGTAGCTCGGTCTGTGACCCTTGCTCTGTCTGTGTCCCTCCCTTTCTGTGTGTCCCTCGCTCTCGCTGTGTCCCTCGCGCTCTCTGTGTCCCTCGCTCTCACTGTGTCCCTCACTCTCTCTGTGTCCCTCGCTCTCCCTGAGTCGCTCACTCTCTCTGGGTCCCTTGCTCTCTCTGTGTCCCTCGCTCTCTGTGTCCCTCGCTCTCTCTGTCTCCCTCCCTCTCTCTGTGTCCCTCGCTCTCCCTGTGTCACTCACTCTCGGTGTCCCGCACACTCTCTGTTTCCCTCACTCTCTGTGTTTCTCACTCTCTGTGTCCCTCACTCTCTCTGTACCCCTCACACTCTGCGACCCTCACTCTCTCTGTGTCCCTCACTCTCTCTCTGTCCCTCACTCTCTCTCTGGCCCTCACTCTCTGTGTCCTTGACTCTCTCTGTGTCCCTCGCTCACTGTGTCCTTCGCTCTCTGTGTCCCTCACTCTCTGTGTCTCTCGCTCTCTCTGTGTGTCCCTCCCTCTCTGTGTCCCTCACCCTCTGTGCCCCTCACTCTCTATGTGTCCCTCACTCTCTGTGTCCCTCGCGTTCTCTGCGTCCCTCGCACTCTCTGGGTCCGTCGCTCCCTATGGGTCCCTCACTCTCTCTGTGTCCCTCACTCTCTCTGTCCCTCACTCTCTGTGTCCCTCGCTCTCTGTGTCATTCGCTCTCTCTGTGTTCCTCGCTCTCTGTGTGTCCCTCACTCTCTCTGTGTCCCTCACTCTCTCTGTGTCCCACACTCTCTCTGTGTGTCCCTCGCTCTCTGTGTCCCTCGCTCTCTCTGTGTGTCCCTCGCTCTCTGTGTCCCTCGCTCTCTGTGTCCCTCGCTCTCTCTGTGTACCTGGCTCTGTCTGTGTGTCCCTCACTCTCTGTGTCTCACACTCTCTCTCTCTGTGTCACTCACTCTCTCTGTGTCCCACACTCTCTCTGTGTGTCCCTCACTCTCTGTGTCACTCACTCTCTCTGTGTCCCACACTCTCTCTGTGTGTCCCTCGCTCTCTGTGCCCCTCGCTCTCTGTGTCCTCACTCTCTCTGTGTCCCTCGCGCTCTCTGTGTCCCTCGCTATCTCTGTGTGTCCCTCGCTCTCTGTGTCCCTCGCTCTCTGTGTCCTCGCTGTCTCTGTGTCACTCGCGCTCTCTGTGTCCCTCACTTCTCTGTGTCCCTCCCTTTCTGTGTGTCCCTCGCTCTGTGTCGTTCACTCTCTCTGTGTCGCTCACTCTCTCTGTGTCCCTCGCTCTCTCTGTGTCCCTCGCTCTCTCTGTGTCCCTCGCTCTCTGTGTTCCACACTCTCTGTGTCCCTCACTCTCTCTGTGTGTCCCTCGCTCTCTGTTTCCCTCGCTCTCTCTGTTTCCCTCGCTCTCTGTGTTCCTCACTCTCTGTGTCCCTCACTCTCTCTGTGTGACCCTCGCTCTCTGTGTCCCTCGCTCTCTGTGTCCCTCGCTCTCTGTGTCCCTCGCTCTCTCTCTGTGTCCCTGGCTCTGTCTGTGTCCCTCGCTCTCTCTGTGTGTCCCTCGCTCTCTGTGTCCCTCGCTCTCTCTGTGTCCCTCACTCTCTCTGTGTCCCACACTCTCTGTGTCCCTCGCTCTCTGTGTCCCTCGCGCTCTCTGTGTCCCTCGCGCTCTCTGTGTCACCTTCTCTCTGTGTCCCACACTCTCTCAGTGTGTCCCTCACTCTCTGTATCCTTCACTCTCTAAGTGTCCCTCGCTCTCTGTGTCCCTTGCTCTCTGTGACCCTCGCTCTCTCTGTGTCCCCCACTCTCTCTCTGTCCCTCGCGGTCTCTGTGTCCCTCCCAGTGTCTGTGTCCCTCGCGCTCTCTGTGTCCCTCGCGCTCTCTGTGTCCCTCGCGCTCTCTGTGTCACTCGTGCTCTCTGTGTCCTTCGCTCTCTCTGTGTCCCTCGCTCTCTCTGTCCCTCGCTCTCTCTCTGCCCCTCGCTCTCTCTGATCCCTCGCTCGCTGTGTGTCCCTCGCTCTCTCTGTGTCCCTGGCTCTCTGTGTCCCTCGCTCTCTCTCTGCCCCTCGCTCTCTCTGTGTCCCTCGATCGCTCTGTGTCCCTTGCTCGCTGTGTCCCTCGCGCTCTCTGTGTCCCTCGAGCTCTCTGTTTCCCTCGCTATCTCTGTGTCCCTCGCTCTCTCTGTGTCCCTCACTCTCTATATCCCTCACTCTCTCTGTGTCCCTCGCTCTCTGTGTCCCTCGCTCTCTGTGTTTCCCTCGCTCTCCTGTGTCCCTCGCTCTCTGTGTGTCCCTCGCTCTTTCTGTGTCCCCCGCTCTCTGTGTCCCTCGCTCTCTGTGTCCCTCGCGCTCTCTGTGTCCCTCGCGCTCGCATTGTCCCTCAGGCTCTGTGTCCCACACTCTCTCTGTGTCCCTCACTCTCTGTATCCCTCACTCTCTCTGTGTCCCTCGCTCTTTGTGTCCCTCGCTCTCTGTGTGTCCCTCGCTCTCTCTGTGTCCCTCGCTCTCTGTGTGTCCCTCGCTCTTTCTGTGTCCCCCGCTCTCTGTGTCCCTCGCGCTCTCTGTGTCGCTCGTGCTCTCTGTGTCCCTCGCTCTCTGTGTCCCTCGCTCTCTGTTTGTCCCTCGCTCTCTCTGTGTCCCTCGCTCTCTCTGTGACCCTCGCTCTCTGTGTCCCTCGCGCTCTCTGTGGCCCTCGCGCTCTCTGTGTCCCACGCGCTCTCTGTGTCCTTCGCGCTCTCTGTGTCCCTCGCTCTCTGTGTCCCTCACTCTCTGTGTGCCTCTCTCACTCTGTGTCCCTCGCTCTCTGTGTCCCACACTCTCTGTGTCCCTCGCTCTCGGTGTCCCTCGCGCTCACTGTGTCCCTCACGCTCTCTGTGTCCCTGGCTCTCTGTGTCCCTGGCTCTCTCTGTGTCCCTCGCTCTCTGTGTCCCACACTCTCTGTGTCCCTCACGCTCTCTGTGTCCCTCGCGCACTCTGTGTCCCTGGCTCTCTCTGTGTCCCTCGCTCACTGTGTCCCTCGCTCTCTGTGTCCCTCGCTCTCTCTGTGTCCCTCGCTCTCTCTGTGTCCCTCGCTCTCTGTGTCCCTCACTCTCTGTGTCCCTCACTCTCTGTGTCCCTCGCTCTCTGTGTCCCTCACTCTCTGTGTCCCTCGCTCTCTCAGTGTCCCTCACTCTCCCTGTGTCCCTCGCTCTCTGTGTCCCTCGCTCTCTGTGTCCCCCGCTCTCTCTCTGTCCCCGACTCTCTCTGTCCCTCGCGCTCTCTGTGTCCCTCGCCCTCTCTGTTTCGCTCGCGCTCTCTGTGTCACTCGCGCTCTCTGTGTCCCTCCCTCTGTGTTCCTCACTCTCTGTGTCCCTCACTCTCTCTGTGCCCCTCACTCTCTGTGTCCCTCACTCTCTCTCTGTCCCTCACTCTCTCTCTGGCCGTCACTCTCTGTGTCGGTGACTCTCTCTGTGTCCCTCGCTCTCTGTGTCCCTCGCTCTCTGTGTCCCTCACTCTCTCTGTGTCCCACACTCTCTGTGTCCCTCGCTCTCTCCGTGTGTCCCTCGCTCTCTGTGTCCCTCACTCTTTGTGCCCCTCATGCTCTGTGCTATTCGCTCTCTGTGTCCCTCGCTCTCTGTGTCCCACACTCTCTGTGTCCCTCGCTCTCACTGTGTCCCACACTCTCTGTGTCCCTGGCTCTGTCTGTGTTCCTCGCTCTCTCTGTGTGTCCCTCGCTCTCTGTGTCCCTCGCTCTCTCTGTGTCCCTCGCTCTCTCTGTGTCCCTCACTCTCACTGTGTCCCACACTCTCTGTGTCCCTCGCTCTCTGTGTCCCTCACTCCGCACAGAGAGTGACCCAAGCCGGAATCGAACCTGTGATCCTGGAGCAGTGAAACAATTGAGCTATCCACAAGGCTACCGTGCTGTCCCTCTCTCTCTCGCTGTGTCCCTCCCTCACTCGGTGTGCTCCTCTCTCTCTTGCTGTGCCCCTCTCTCTCCCGCTGTGGTCCTCTCTCACTCGCTGTGTCCCTCTCTCTCTCGCTGTGTCCCTCACTCTCTCGCCGTGTACCCGTCCCTCTCGCTGTGTCCCCCTCTCTCTCGTTGTGTCCCTCTCTCTCTCGCTGTGTCCCTTGCTCTCTGTGTCCCTTGCTCTCTGTGTCCCTTGCTCTCTCTGTGTCCCCCTCTCTCGTTGTGTCCCTCTCTCTCTCTCGTTGTGTCCATTGCTCCCTGTGTCCCTCACTCTCTGTGTCCCTCGCTCTCTCTGTGTCCCTCGCTCCTTCTGTGTCCCCCACTCTCTGTGTCCCTCACTCTCTGTGTCCCTCGCTCTCTCTGTGTCCCTCACTCTCTGTGTCCCTCACTCTCTGTGTCCCTCGCTCTCGGTGTCCCTCGCGCTCACTGTGTCCCTCACGCTCTCTGTGTCCCTCGCGCACTCTGTGTCCCTGGCTCTCTCTGTGTCCCTCGCTCACTGTGTCCCTCGCTCTCTGTGTCCCTCGCTCTCTCTGTGTCCCTCGCTCTCTCTGTGTCCCTCGCTCTCTGTGTCCCTCACTCTCTGTGTCCCTCGCTCTCTGTGTCCTTCGCTCTCTGTGTCCCTCGCTCTCTCAGTGTCCCTCACTCTCCCTGTGTCCCTCGCTCTCTGTGTCCCTCGCTCTCTGTGTCCCCCGCTCTCTCTCTGTCCCCCACTCTCTGTGTCACTCGCGCTCTCTGTGTCCCTCGCCCTCTCTGTGTCGCTCGCGCTCTCTGTGTCACTCGCGCTCTCTGTGTCCCTCCCTCTGTGTTCCTCACTCTCTGTGTCCCTCACTCTCTCTGTGCCCCTCACTCTCTGTGTCCCTCACTCTCTCTGTGTCCCTCACTCTCTCTCTGTCCCTCACTCTATCTCTGGCCCTCACTCTCTGTGTCGGTGACTCCCTCTGTGTCCCTCGCTCTCTGTGTCCCTCACTCTCTCTGTGTCCCTCTCTGTGTCCCTCACTATCTCTGTCCGTCACTCTCTGTGTCCCTCACTCTCTGTGTCCCTCATTCTCTCTGTGTCCCTCGCTCTCTGTGTCCCTCGCTCTCTGTGTCCCTCGTTCTCTCTGTGTCCCTCACTCACTGTGTCCCTCACTCTCTATGTGTCCCTCACTCTCTCTCTGTCCCTCACTCTCCATGTGTCCCTCTGTGTCCCTCACTCTCTGTGTCCCTCACTCTCTGTGTCCCTCACTCTCTGTGTCCTTCACTCTCTGTGTCCCTCGCTCTCTGTGTCCCTCACTCTCTCTGTGTCCCTCACTCTCTGTGTCCTTCACTCTCTGTGTCCCTCACTCTCGCTGTGTCCCTCACTCTCTGTGTCCCTCACTCTCTGTGTCGCTCACTCTATCTGTCCCTCACTCTCTGTGTCCCTCACTCTCTGTGTCCCTCACTCACTGTGTCCCTCACTCTCTCTGTTTCCCTCACTCTATCTGTCCCTCACTCTCTGTGTTCCTCACTCTCTGTGTCCCTCACTCACTGTGTCCCTCACTCTCTCTGTTTCCCTCACTCTCTGTGTCCCTGACTCTCTGTGTCCCTCACTCTCTGTGTGTTCATCACTCTCTGTGTCCCTCACTCTCTCTGTGTTCATCACTCTCTGTGTCCCTCACTCTCTGTGTCCCTCACTCTCTCTGTGTCCCTCGCTCTCTGTGTCCCTCGCTCTCTCTGTGTCCCTCACTCTCTCTGTTTCCCTCGATCTATGTGTCCCCCACTCTCTGTGTCCCTCACTCTCTGTGTCCCTCGCTCTCTCTGTGTCCCTCACTCTCTGTGTCCCTCACTCTCTGTGTCCCTCGCTCTCGGTGTCCCTCGCGCTCACTGTGTCCCTCACGCTCTCTGTGTCCCTCGCGCACTCTGTGTCCCTGGCTCTCTCTGTGTCCCTCGCTCACTGTGTCCCTCGCTCTCTGTGTCCCTCGCTCTCTCTGTGTCCCTCGCTCTCTCTGTGTCCCTCGCTCTCTGTGTCCCTCACTCTCTGTGTCCCTCGCTCTCTGTGTCCTTCGCTCTCTGTGTCCCTCGCTCTCTCAGTGTCCCTCACTCTCCCTGTGTCCCTTGCTCTCTGTGTCCCTCGCTCTCTGTGTCCCCCGCTCTCTCTCTGTCCCCCACTCTCTGTGTCACTCGCGCTCTCTGTGTCCCTCGCCCTCTCTGTGTCGCTCGCGCTCTCTGTGTCACTCGCGCTCTCAGTGTCCCTCCCTCTGTGTTCCTCACTCTCTGTGTCCCTCACTCTCTCTGTGCCCCTCACTCTCTGTGTCCCTCACTCTCTCTCTGTCCCTCACTCTCTCTCTGGCCCTCACTCTCTGTGTCGGTGACTCTCTCTGTGTCCCTCGCTCTCTGTGTCCCTTGCTCTCTGTGTCCCTCACTCTCTCTGTGTCCCTCTCTGTGTCCCTCACTATCTCTGTCCGTCACTCTCTGTGTCCCTCACTCTCTGTGTCCCTCATTCTCTCTGTGTCCCTCGCTCTCTGTGTCCCTCGCTCTCTGTGTCCCTCGTTCTCTCTGTGTCCCTCACTCACTGTGTCCCTCACTCTCTATGTGTCCCTCACTCTCTCTCTGTCCCTCACTCTCCATGTGTCCCTCTGTGTCCCTCACTCTCTCTGTCCCTCACTCTCTGTGTCCCTCACTCTCTGTGTCCCTCACTCTCTGTGTCCTTCACTCTCTGTGTCCCTCGCTCTCTGTGTCCCTCACTCTCTCTGTGTCCCTCACTCTCTGTGTCCTTCACTCTCTGTGTCCCTCGCTCTCTGTGTCCCTCACTCTCGCTGTGTCCCTCACTCTCTGTGTCCCTCACTCTCTGTGTCGCTCACTCTATCTGTCCCTCACTCTCTGTGTCCCTCACTCTCTGTGTCCCTCACTCACTGTGTCCCTCACTCTCTCTGTTTCCCTCACTCTATCTGTCCCTCACTCTCTGTGTTCCTCACTCTCTGTGTCCCTCACTCACTGTGTCCCTCACTCTCTCTGTTTCCCTCACTCTCTCTGTTTCCCTCACTCTCTGTGTCCCTGACTCTCTGTGTCCCTCACTCTCTGTGTGTTCATCACTCTCTGTGTCCCTCACTCTCTCTGTGTTCATCACTCTCTGTGTCCCTCACTCTCTGTGTCCCTCACTCTCTCTGTGTCCCTCGCTCTCTGTGTCCCTCGCTCTCTCTGTGTCCCTCACTCTCTCTGTTTCCCTCGATCTATGTGTCCTTCACTCTCTCTGTGTCCCGCACTCTCTGTGTCCCTCACTCTCTCTGTGACCCTCGCTCTCTGTGTCCCTCACTCTCTCTGTCTTCCTCACTCTCTCTCTGTCCCTCACTCTGTGTCCCTCACTCTCTGTGTTCCTCACTCTCTGTGTCCCTCACTCACTGTGTCCCTCACTCACTCTGTTTCCCTCACTCTCTGTGTCCCTCACTCTCTCTGTGTCCCTCACTCTCTGTGTCCCTCACTCTCTGTATCCCTCGCGCTCTCTGTGTCCCTCACTCTCTGTGTCTCTCACACTCTGTGTCCATCACTCTATCTGCCCCACACTCCCTCTGTGTCCCTCACTCTCGCTCTGTACCTCGCGCTCTCTGTATCCTCGCGCTCTCTGTGTCCCTCACTCTCTGTGTCCCTCACACTCTGTGTCCATCACTCTATCTGCCCCACACTCCCTCTGTGTCCCTCACTCTCTCTCTGTCCCTCGCGCTCTCTGTGTCCCTCGCGCTCTCTGTGTCCCACCTGTTCTCTGTGTCCCACGCGGTCTCTGTGTCCCTCGCTCTCTGTGTCCCTCGCTCTCTGTGTCCCTCACTCTCTGTGTCCCTCACTCACTCTGTGTCCCTCGCTCTCTCTGTGTCCCTCGCTCTCTGTGTTCCTCACTCTCTGTGTCCCTCACTCTCTCTGTGTGTCCCTCGTGCTCTCTGTGTCCCTCATTCTCTGTGTCCCTCGCTCTCTCTGTGTGGTACCCTCGCTCTCTGTGTCCCTCGCTCTCTCTGTGTCCCTCGCTCTCTGTGTCCCTCGCTCTCTGTATCCCTCGCTCTCTCTTTGTCACTCACTCTCTCTGTGTCCCTCCCTTTCTGTGTGTCCCTCGCTCACTCTGTGTCCCTCGCTCTCTGTATCCCTCGCTCTCTCTGTGTCACTCACTCTCTCTCTGTGTCCCTCGCTCTCTGTGTCCCTCGCTCTCTGTATCCCTCGCTCTCTCTGTGTCACTCACTCTCTCTGTGTCCCTACCTTTCTGTGTGTCCCTCGCGCTTTCTGTGACCCTCGCGCTCTCTGTGTCGCTCGTGCTCTCTGTGTCCCTCGCTCTGTCTGTGTCCCTCGCTCTGTGTCCCTCGCTCTCTCTGTTTCCCTCGCTCTCTGTGTTCCTCACTCTCTGTGTCCCGCGCTCTCTCTGTGTGTCCCTCGCTCTCTGTGTCCCTCGCTCTCTGTGGCCCTCGCTCTCTCTGTGTGTCCCTCACTCTCTCTGTGCCCCTCGCTCTCTCTGTTTCCCTCGCTCTCAGTGTTCCTCACTCACTGTGTCCCTCGCTCTCTCTGTGTGTCCCTCGCTCTCTGTGTCACTCATTCTCTCTGTGTCCCACACTCTCTGTGTCCCTCACTCTCTCTGTGTGTCCCTCGCTCTCTGTGTCCCTCGCTCTCTCTGTTTCCCTCGCTCTCTGTGGTCCTCACTCTCTGTGTCCCTCACTCTCTCTGTGTGACCCTCGCTCTCTGTGTCCCTCGCTCTCTGTGTCCCTCGCTCTCTCTGAGTCCCTCGCTCTCTCTGTGTCCCTCACTCTCTCTGTGTCCCACACTCTCTGTGTCCCTGGCTCTCTCTGTGTCCCTCACTCTCTGTGTCCCTCGCTCTCTGTGTCCCACACTCTCTGTGTCCCTCGCTCTCTGTGTCCCTCGTGCTCTGTGTCCCTCGCTCTTTGTGTCCCACACTCTCTGTGTCCCTCACTCTCTGTGTCCCTCGCTCTCTGTGTCCCTCGCTCTCTCTGTGTCCCTCGCTCTCTGTGTCCCTCGCTCTCTGTGTCCCTCGCTCTCTCTGTGTCCCTCGTGCTCTGTGTCCGTCGCTCTTTGTGTCCCTCGCTCTCTCTGTGTCCGTCGCTCTCTCTGTGTCCGTCGCTCTTTGTGTCCCTCGCTCTCTGTGTCCCTCGTGCTCTGTGCCCGTCGCTCTTTGTGTCCCTCTCTCTCTCTGTGTCCCTCGCTCTCTCTGTGTCCGTCGCTCTCTGTGTCCCTCGCTCTCTCTGTGTCCCTGGTGCTCTGTGTCCCTCGCTCTTTGTGTCCCATGCTCTCTCTGTGTCCCTCGCGCTCTCTTTGTAGCTCGGTCTGTGACCCTCGCTCTGTCTGTGTCCCTCCCTTTCTGTGTGTCCCTCGCTCTCGCTGTGTCCCTCGCGCTCTCTGTGTCCCTCGCTCTCCCTGTGTCCGTCGCTCTTTGTGTCCCTCGCTCTTTGTGTCCCATGCTCTCTCTGTGTCCCTCGCGCTCTCTTTGTAGCTCGGTCTGTGACCCTCGCTCTGTCTGTGTCCCTCCCTTTCTGTGTGTCCCTCGCTCTCGCTGTGTCCCTCGCGCTCTCTGTGTCCCTCGCTCTCTCTGTGTCCCTCACTCTCTCTGTGTCCCTCGCTCTCCCTGAGTCGCTCACTCTCTCTGTGTCCCTTGCTCTCTCTGTGTCCCTCGCTCTCTGTGTCCCTCGCTCTCTCTGTGACCCTCCCTCTCTGTGTTCCTCACTCTCTGTGTCCCACACTCTCTGTGTCCCTCGCTCTCTCCGTGTGTCCCTCACTCTCTGTGTCCCTTGCCCTTTCTGTCCCTCGCTCTCTGTGTCCCTCACTCTTTGTGTCCCTCATGCTCTGTGCTACTCGCTCTCTGTGTCCCTCGCACTCTGTGTCCCACACTCTCTGTGTCCCTCGCTCTATGTGTCCCTCACTCTCTGTGTCCCTCACTCTCTGTGTCCCTCGCTCTCTGAGTCCCACACTCTCTGTGTCCCTCGCTCTCTGTGTCCCTCGTGCTCTGTGTCCCTCGCTCTTTGTGTCCCTCGCTCACTCTGTGTCCCTCGCGCTCTGTGTGTAGCTCGGTCTGTGACCCTTGCTCTGTCTGTGTCCCTCCCTTTCTGTGTGTCCCTCGCTCTCGCTGTGTCCCTCGCGCTCTCTGTGTCCCTCGCTCTCTCTGTGTCCCTCACTCTCTCTGTGTCCCTCGCTCTCCCTGAGTCGCTCACTCTCTCTGGGTCCCTTGCTCTCTCTGTGTCCCTCGCTCTCTCTGTGTCCCTCGCTCTCTCTGTCTCCCTCCCTCTCTCTGTGTCCCTCGCTCTCTCTGTGTCACTCACTCTCGGTGTCCCGCACACTCTCTGTGTCCCTCACTCTCTGTGTTCCTCACTCTCTGTGTCCCTCACTCTCTCTGTACCCCTCACACTCTTTGACCCTCACTCTCTCTGTGTCCCTGACTCTCTCTGTGTCCCTCGCTCACTGTGTCCCTCGCTCTCTGTGTCCCTCCCTCTCTCTGTGTCCCTCGCTCTCCCTGTGTCACTCACTCTCGGTGTCCCGCACACTCTCTGTGTCCCTCACTCTCTGTGTTCCTCACTCTCTGTGTCCCTCACTCTCTCTGTACCCCTCACACTCTTTGACCCTCACTCTCTCTGTGTCCCTGACTCTCTCTGTGTCCCTCGCTCACTGTGTCCCTCGCTCTCTGTGTCCCTCACTCTCTGTGTCTCTCGCTCTCTCTGTGTGTCCCTCCCTCTCTGTGTCCCTCACCCTCTGTGCCCCTCACTCTCTATGTGTCCCTCACTCTCTGTGTCCCTCGCGTTCTCTGCGTCCCTCGCACTCTCTGGGTCCGTCGCTCCCTATGGGTCCCTCACTCTCTGTGTCCCTCGCTCTCTGTGTCCCTCGCTCTCTGTGTCATTCGCTCTCTCTGTGTTCCTCGCTCTCTGTGTGTCCCTCACTCTCTCTGTGTCCCTCACTCTCTCTGTTCCCACACTCTCTCTGTGTGTCCCTCGCTCTCTGTGTCCCTCGCTCTCTCTGTGTGTCCCTCGCTCTCTGTGTCCCTCGCTCTCTGTGTCCCTCGCTCTTTCTGTGTACCTGGCTCTGTCTGTGTGTCCCTCACTCTCTGTGTCCCACACTCTCTCTCTCTGTGTCACTCACTCTCTCTGTGTCCCACACTCTCTCTGTGTGTCCCTCACTCTCTGTGTCCCTCGCTATCTCTGTGTGTCCCTCGCTCTCTGTGTCCCTCGCTCTCTGTGTCCTCGCTCTCTCTGTGTCACTCGCGCTCTCTGTGTCCCTCACTTCTCTGTGTCCCTCCCTTTCTGTGTGTCCCTCACTCTCTCTGTGTCCCTCGCGCTCTCTGTGTCCCTCACTCTCTCTGTGTCCCTCACTCTCTCTGTGTCCCTCGCTCTCTCTCTGTCCCTCGCTCTCTCTGTGTCCCTCGCTCTCTGTGTTCCTCACTCTCTGTGTCCCTCACTCTCTCTGTGTGACCCTCGCTCTCTGTGTCCCTCGCTCTCTGTGTCACTCGCTCTCTGTGTCCCTGGCTCTGTCTGTGTCCCTCGCTCTCTCTGTGTGTCCCTCGCTCTCTGTGTCCCTCGCTCTCTCTGTGTCCCTCACTCTCTCTGTGTCCCACACTCTCTGTGTCCCTCGCTCTCTGTGTCCCTCGCGCTCTCTGTGTCCCTCGCGCTCTCTATGTCACCTTCTCTCTGTGTCCCACACTCTCTCAGTGTGTCCCTCACTCTCTGTATCCTTCACTCTCTAAGTGTCCCTCGCTCTCTGTGTCCCTTGCTCTCTGTGACCCTCGCTCTCTCTGTGTCCCCCACTCTCTCTCTGTCCCTCGCGGTCTCTGTGTCCCTCCCGGTGTCTGTGTCGCTCGCGCTCTCTGTGTCCCTCGCGCTCTCTGTGTCCCTCGCGCTCTCTGTGTCCCTCGCGCTCTCTGTGTCACTCGTGCTCTCTGTGTCCTTCGCTCTCTCTGTGTCCCTCGCTCTCTCTGTCCCTCGCTCTCTCTCTGCCCCTCACTCTCTGTGTCACTCGTGCTCTCTGTGTCCTTCGCTCTCTCTGTGTCCCTCGCTATCTCTGTCCCTCGCTCTCTCTCTGCCCCTCGCTCTCTCTGATCCCTCGCTCGCTGTGTGTCCCTCGCTCTCTCTGTGTCCCTGGCTCTCTGTGTCCCTCGCTCTCTCTCTGCCCCTCGCTCTCTCTGTGTCCCTCGATCGCTCTGTGTCCCTTGCTCTCTGTGTCCCTCGCGCTCTCTGTGTCCCTCGCGCTCTCTGTCTCCCTCGCTATCTCTGTGTCCCTCGCTCTCTCTGTGTCCCTCACTGTCTATACCCCTCGCTCTTTCTGTGTCCCCCGCTCTCTGTGTCCCTCGCTCTCTGTGTCCCTCGCGCTCTCTGTGTCCCTCGCGCTCGCATTGTCCCTCGCGCTCTGTGTCCCACACTCTCTCTGTGTCCCTCACTCTCTGTATCCCTCACTCTCTCTGTGTCCCTCGCTCTCTGTGTCCCTCGCTCTCTGTGTGTCCCTCGCTCTCTCTGTGTCCCTCGCTCTCTGTGTGTCCCTCGCTCTTTCTGTGTCCCCCGCTCTCTGTGTCCCTCGCGCTCTCTGTGTCGCTCGTGCTCTCTGTGTCACTCGCTCTCTGTGTCCCTCGCTCTCTGTTTGTCCCTATCTCTCTCTGTGTCCCTCGCTCTCTCTGTGACCCTCGCTCTCTGTGTCCCTCGCGCTCTCTGTGTCCCTCGCGCTCTCTGTGTCCCACGCGCTCTCTGTGTCCGTCGCGCTCTCTGTGTCCCTCGTTCTCTGTGTCCCTCGCTCTCTGTGTCCCTCACTCTCTGTGTCCCTCTCTCACTCTGTGTCCCTCGCTCTCTGTGTCCCACACTCTCTGTGTCCCTCGCTCTCGGTGTCCCTCGCGCTCACTGTGTCCCTCACGCTCTCTGTGTCCCTCGCGCACTCTGTGTCCCTGGCTCTCTCTGTGTCCCTCGCTCACTGTGTCCCTCGCTCTCTGTGTCCCTCGCTCTCTCTGTGTCCCTCGCTCTCTCTGTGTCCCTCGCTCTGTGTCCCTCACTCTCTGTGTCCCTCACTCTCTGTGTCCCTCGCTCTCTGTGTCCCTCGCTCTCTGTGTCCCTCACTCTCTGTGTCCCTCGCTCTCTCAGTGTCCCTCACTCTCCCTGTGTCCCTCGCTCTCTGTGTCCCTCGCTCTGTGTCCCCCGCTCTCTCTCTGTCCCCCACTCTCTCTGTCCCTCGCGCTCTCTGTGTCCCTCGCCCTCTCTGTGTCGCTCGCGCTCTCTGTGTCACTCGCGCTCTCTGTGTCCCTCCCTCTGTGTTCCTCACTCTCTGTGTCCCTCACTCTCTCTGTGCCCCTCACTCTCTGTGTCCCTCACTCTCTCTCTGTCCCTCACTCTCTCTCTGGCCCTCACTCTCTGTGTCGGTGACTCCCTCTGTGTCCCTCGCTCTCTGTGTCCCTCGCTCTCTGTGTCCCTCACTCTCTCTGTGTCCCACACTCTCTGTGTCCCTCGCTCTCTCCGTGTGTCCCTCGCTCTCTGTGTCCCTCACTCTTTGTGCCCCTCATGCTC
Source organism: Scyliorhinus torazame (assembly GCF_047496885.1). Taxonomy (NCBI): domain Eukaryota; kingdom Metazoa; phylum Chordata; class Chondrichthyes; order Carcharhiniformes; family Scyliorhinidae; genus Scyliorhinus; species Scyliorhinus torazame. The sequence continues at coordinate 472,898 of NW_027307803.1, read as the reverse complement.
TGTGCTATTCGCTCTCTGTGTCCCTCGCTCTCTGTGTCCCTCGCTCTCTGTGTCCCTCGCTCTCTGTGTGTCCCTCGCTCTCTCTGTGTCCCTCGCTCTCTGTGTCCCTCGCTCTCTGTTTGTCCCTCGCTCTCTCTGTGTCCCTCGCTCTCTCTGTGACCCTCGCTCTCTGTGTCCCTCGCGCTCTCTGTGTCCCTCGCGCTCTCTGTGTCCCACGCACTCTCTGTGTCCGTCGCGCTCTCTGTGTCCCTCACTCTCTGTGTCCCTCTCTCACTCTGTGTCCCTCGCTCTCTGTGTCCCACACTCTCTGTGTCCCTCGCTCTCGGTGTCCCTCGCGCTCACTGTTTCCCTCACGCTCTCTGTGTCCCTCGCGCACTCTGTGTCCCTGGCTCTCTCTGTGTCCCTCGCTCACTGTGTCCCTCGCTCTCTGTGTCCCTCGCTCTCTCTGTGTCCCTCGCTCTCTGTGTCCCTCACTCTCTGTGTCCCTCACTCTCTGTGTCCCTCGCTCTCTGTGTCCCTCGCTCTCTGTGTCCCTCGCTCTCTCAGTGTCCCTCACTCTCCCTGTGTCCCTCGCTCTCTGTGTCCCTCGCTCTCTGTGTCCCCCGCTCTCTCTCTGTCCCCCACTCTCTCTGTCCCTCGCGCTCTCTGTGTCCCTCGCTCTCTGTGTCCCTCGCTCTCTGTGTCCCTCGCGCTCTCTGTGTCCCTCGCCCTCTCTGTGTCGCTCGCGCTCTCTGTGTCACTCGCGCACTCTGTGTCCCTCCCTCTGTGTTCCTCACTCTCTGTGTCCCTCACTCTCTCTGTGCCCCTCCCTCTCTGTGTCCCTCACTCTCTCTCTGTCCCTCACTATCTCTCTGGCCCTCACTCTCTGTGTCGGTGACTCTCTCTGTGTCCCTCGCTCTCTGTGTCCCTCGCTCTCTGTGTCCCTCACTCTCTCTGTGTCCCACACTCTCTGTGTCCCTCGCTCTCTCCGTGTGTCCCTCGCTCTCTGTGTCCCTCACTCTTTGTGCCCCTCATGCTCTGTGCTATTCGCTCTCTGTGTCCCTCGCTCTCTGTGTCCCACACTCTCTGTGTCCCTCGCTCTCACTGTGTCCCACACTCTCTGTGTCCCTGGCTCTGTCTGTGTCCCTCGCTCTCTCTGTGTGTCCCTCGCTCTCTGTGTCCCTCGCTCTCTCTGTGTCCCTCGCTCTCTCTGTGTCCCTCACTCTCACTGTGTCCCACACTCTCTGTGTCCCTCGCTCTCTGTGTCCCTCACTCCGCACAGAGAGTGACCCAAGCCGGAATCGAACCTGTGATCCTGGAGCAGTGAAACAATTGTGCTATCCACAAGGCTACCGTGCTGTCCCTCTCTCTCTCGCTGTGTCCCTCCCTCACTCGGTGTGCTCCTCTCTCTCTCGCTGTGCCCCTCTCTCTCTCGCTGCGGTCCTCTCTCACTCGCTGTATCCCTCTCTCTCTCGCTGTGTCCCTCCCTCACTCGGTGTGCTCCTCTCTCTCTCGCTGTGCCCCTCTCTCTCTCGCTGTGGTCCTCTCTCACTCGCTGTGTCCCTCTCTCTCTCGCTGTGTCCCTCACTCTCTCGCCGTGTACCCGTCCCTCTCGCTGTGTCCCCCTCTCTCTCGTTGTGTCCCTCTCTCTCTCGCTGTGTCCCTTGCTCTCTGTGTCCCTTGATCTCTGTGTCCCTCGCGCTCTCTGTCTCCCTCGCTATCTCTGTGTCCCTCGCTCTCTCTGTGTCCCTCACTGTCTATACCCCTCACTCTCTCTGTGTCCCTCGCTCTCTGTGTCCCTCGCTCTCTGTGTTTCCCTCGCTCTCTCTGTGTCCCTCGCTCTCTGTGTGTCCCTCGCTCTTTCTGTGTCCCCCGCTCTCTGTGTCCCTCGCTCTCTGTGTCCCTCGCGCTCTCTGTGTCCCTCGCGCTCGCATTGTCCCTCGCGCTCTGTGTCCCACACTCTCTCTGTGTCCCTCACTCTCTGTATCCCTCACTCTCTCTGTGTCCCTCGCTCTCTGTGTCCCTCGCTCTCTGTGTGTCCCTCGCTCTCTCTGTGTCCCTCGCTCTCTGTGTGTCCCTCGCTCTTTCTGTGTCCCCCGCTCTCTGTGTCCCTCGCGCTCTCTGTGTCGCTCGTGCTCTCTGTGTCACTCGCTCTCTGTGTCCCTCGCTCTCTGTTTGTCCCTATCTCTCTCTGTGTCCCTCGCGCTCTCTGTGTCCCTCGCGCTCTCTGTGTCCCACGCGCTCTCTGTGTCCGTCGCGCTCTCTGTGTCCCTCGTTCTCTGTGTCCCTCGCTCTCTGTGTCCCTCACTCTCTGTGTCCCTCTCTCACTCTGTGTCCCTCGCTCTCTGTGTCCCACACTCTCTGTGTCCCTCGCTCTCGGTGTCCCTCGCGCTCACTGTGTCCCTCACGCTCTCTGTGTCCCTCGCGCACTCTGTGTCCCTGGCTCTCTCTGTGTCCCTCGCTCACTGTGTCCCTCGCTCTCTGTGTCCCTCGCTCTCTCTGTGTCCCTCGCTCTCTCTGTGTCCCTCGCTCTGTGTCCCTCACTCTCTGTGTCCCTCACTCTCTGTGTCCCTCGCTCTCTGTGTCCCTCGCTCTCTGTGTCCCTCACTCTCTGTGTCCCTCGCTCTCTCAGTGTCCCTCACTCTCCCTGTGTCCCTCGCTCTCTGTGTCCCTCGCTCTGTGTCCCCCGCTCTCTCTCTGTCCCCCACTCTCTCTGTCCCTCGCGCTCTCTGTGTCCCTCGCCCTCTCTGTGTCGCTCGCGCTCTCTGTGTCACTCGCGCTCTCTGTGTCCCTCCCTCTGTGTTCCTCACTCTCTGTGTCCCTCACTCTCTCTGTGCCCCTCACTCTCTGTGTCCCTCACTCTCTCTCTGTCCCTCACTCTCTCTCTGGCCCTCACTCTCTGTGTCGGTGACTCCCTCTGTGTCCCTCGCTCTCTGTGTCCCTCGCTCTCTGTGTCCCTCACTCTCTCTGTGTCCCACACTCTCTGTGTCCCTCGCTCTCTCCGTGTGTCCCTCGCTCTCTGTGTCCCTCACTCTTTGTGCCCCTCATGCTCTGTGCTATTCGCTCTCTGTGTCCCTCGCTCTCTGTGTCCCTCGCTCTCTGTGTCCCTCGCTCTCTGTGTGTCCCTCGCTCTCTCTGTGTCCCTCGCTCTCTGTGTGTCCCTCGCTCTTTCTGTGTCCCCCGCTCTCTGTGTCCCTCGCGCTCTCTGTGTCGCTCGTGCTCTCTGTGTCCCTCGCTCTCTGTGTCCCTCGCTCTCTGTTTGTCCCTCACTCTCTGTGTCCCTCGCTCTCTCTGTGTCCCTCGCTCTCTCTGTGACCCTCGCTCTCTGTGTCCCTCGCGCTCTCTGTGTCCCTCGCGCTCTCTGTGTCCCACGCGCTCTCTGTGTCCGTCGCGCTCTCTGTGTCCCTCACTCTCTGTGTCCCTCTCTCACTCTGTGTCCCTCGCTCTCTGTGTCCCACACTCTCTGTGTCCCTCGCTCTCGGTGTCCCTCGCGCTCACTGTTTCCCTCACGCTCTCTGTGTCCCTCGCGCACTCTGTGTCCCTGGCTCTCTCTGTGTCCCTCGCTCACTGTGTCCCTCGCTCTCTGTGTCCCTCGCTCTCTCTGTGTCCCTCGCTCTCTGTGTCCCTCACTCTCTGTGTCCCTCACTCTCTGTGTCCCTCGCTCTCTGTGTCCCTCGCTCTCTGTGTCCCTCGCTCTCTCAGTGTCCCTCACTCTCCCTGTGTCCCTCGCTCTCTGTGTCCCTCGCTCTCTGTGTCCCCCGCTCTCTCTCTGTCCCCCACTCTCTCTGTCCCTCGCGCTCTCTGTGTCCCTCGCTCTCTGTGTCCCTCGCTCTCTGTGTCCCTCGCGCTCTCTGTGTCCCTCGCCCTCTCTGTGTCGCTCGCGCTCTCTGTGTCACTCGCGCACTCTGTGTCCCTCCCTCTGTGTTCCTCACTCTCTGTGTCCCTCACTCTCTCTGTGCCCCTCCCTCTCTGTGTCCCTCACTCTCTCTCTGTCCCTCACTATCTCTCTGGCCCTCACTCTCTGTGTCGGTGACTCTCTCTGTGTCCCTCGCTCTCTGTGTCCCTCGCTCTCTGTGTCCCTCACTCTCTCTGTGTCCCACACTCTCTGTGTCCCTCGCTCTCTCCGTGTGTCCCTCGCTCTCTGTGTCCCTCACTCTTTGTGCCCCTCATGCTCTGTGCTATTCGCTCTCTGTGTCCCTCGCTCTCTGTGTCCCACACTCTCTGTGTCCCTCGCTCTCACTGTGTCCCACACTCTCTGTGTCCCTGGCTCTGTCTGTGTCCCTCGCTCTCTCTGTGTGTCCCTCGCTCTCTGTGTCCCTCGCTCTCTCTGTGTCCCTCGCTCTCTCTGTGTCCCTCACTCTCACTGTGTCCCACACTCTCTGTGTCCCTCGCTCTCTGTGTCCCTCACTCCGCACAGAGAGTGACCCAAGCCGGAATCGAACCTGTGATCCTGGAGCAGTGAAACAATTGTGCTATCCACAAGGCTACCGTGCTGTCCCTCTCTCTCTCGCTGTGTCCCTCCCTCACTCGGTGTGCTCCTCTCTCTCTCGCTGTGCCCCTCTCTCTCTCGCTGCGGTCCTCTCTCACTCGCTGTATCCCTCTCTCTCTCGCTGTGTCCCTCCCTCACTCGGTGTGCTCCTCTCTCTCTCGCTGTGCCCCTCTCTCTCTCGCTGTGGTCCTCTCTCACTCGCTGTGTCCCTCTCTCTCTCGCTGTGTCCCTCACTCTCTCGCCGTGTACCCGTCCCTCTCGCTGTGTCCCCCTCTCTCTCGTTGTGTCCCTCTCTCTCTCGCTGTGTCCCTTGCTCTCTGTGTCCCTTGATCTCTGTGTCCCTTGCTCTCTCTGTGTCCCCCTCTCTCGTTGTGTCCCTCTCTCTCTCTCGTTGTGTCCATTGCTCCCTGTGTCCCTCACTCTCTGTGTCCCTCGCTCTCTCTGTGTCCCTCGCTCTCTCTGTGTCCCCCACTCTCTGTGTCCCTCGCTCTCTGTGTCCCTCGCTCTCTCTGTGTCCCTCGCTCTCTCTGTGTCCCTCTTCCTCCATGTGTCCCTCGCTCTCTCTGTGTCCCTCGCTCTCTCTGTGTCCATCGCTCTCTCTCTGTCCCTCTTCCTCCATGTGTCCCTCGCTCTCTCTGTGTCCCTCGCTCTCTCTGTGTCCATCGCTCTCTCTGTGTCCCTCGCTCTCTCTGTGTCCATCGCTCTCTCTCTGTCCCTCTTCCTCCATGTGTCCCTCGCTCTCTCTGTGTCCCTCGCTCTCTCTGTGTCCATCGCTCTCTCTCTTTCCCTCTTCCTCCATGTGTGCCTCGCTCTCTCTGTGTCCCTCGCTCTAGCTGTGTCCCTCGCTCTCGCTGTGTCCCTCGCTCTCTCTGTGTCCCTCGCTCTAGCTGTGTCCCTCGCTCTCGCTGTGTCCCTCGCTCTCTCTGTGTCCCTCGCTCTAGCTGTGTCCCTCGCTCTCGCTGTGTCCCTCGCTCTCGCTGTGTCTCTCGCTCTCTTTCTTTGTCCCTCGTTCTCGCTGTGTCCCTTGCTCTCTGTCCCTTGCTCTCTGTGTCCCTCGCTCTCGCTGTGTCCCTTGCTCTCTGTCCCTTGCTCTCTGTGTCCCTCGCTCTCTCTGTGTCCATCGCTCTCTCTGTGTCCCTCTCCCTCCATGTGTCCCTCGCTCTCTCTGTGTCCCTCGCTCTCTCTGTGTCCCTCTCGCTCCATGTGTCCATCGCTCTCTCTGTGTCCCTCGCTCTCGCTGTGGCCCTCGCTGTGTCCCTCGCTCTCTCTGTGTCCCTCACTCTCTCTGTGTCCATCGCTCTCTCTGTGTCCCTCTCCCTCCATGTGTCCCTCGCTCTCTCTGTGTCCCTCGCTCTCTCTGTGTCCGTCTCGCTCCATGTGTCCATCGCTCTCTCTGTGTCCCTCGCTCTCGCTGTGGCCCTCGCTGTGTCCTTCGCTCTCTCTGTGTCCCTCGCTCTCTCTGTGTCCATCGCTCTCCCTGTGTCCCTCTCCCTCCATGTGTCCCTCGCTCTCTCTGTGTCCCTCGCTCTCTCTGTGTCCCTCACTCTCTCTGTGTCCCTCGCTCTCCCTGTGTCCCTCACTCTCTTTGTGTCCCTCGCTCTCGCTGTGTCCCTCGCTCTCTCTGTGTCCCTCGCTCTCTCTGTGTCCCTCGCTCTCTGTGTCCCTCGTTCTCTCTGTGCGTCCCTCGCTCTCAGTGTCCCTCACTCTCTCTGTGTCCCTCACTCTCTCTGTGTCCCTCGCTCTCTCTGTGTCCCTCACTCTCTCTGTGTTCCACACTCTCTCTCTGTCCCTCGCTCTCTGTGCCCCTCGCGCTCTCTGTGTCACTCGCTCTCTGTGTCCCTCACTCTCTGTGTCCCTTGCTCTTTCTGTGTCCCTCGCTCTCTGTGTCCCTCGCTCTCTGTGTCCCTCACTCTCTGTGTCCCTTGCTCTCTGTGTCACTCGCTCTCTGTGTCCCTCGCTCTCTGTGTCCCTCGCGCTCTCTGTGTCACTCGCTCTCTGTGTCCCTCGCGCTCTCTGTGTCCCTCGCTCTCTGTGTCCCTTGCTCTCTGTGTCACTCGCTCTCTGTGTCCCTCGCTCTCTGTGTCCCTGGCTCCCTCTGTGTCCCTCACTCACTCTGTGTCCCTCGCTCTCTGTGTCCCCCACTCTCTCTCTGTCCCTCGCGGTCTCTGTGTCCCTCCCGGTGTCTGTGTCGCTCGCACTCTCTGTGTCCCTCGCGCTCTCTGTGTCCCTCGCGCTCTCTGTGTCCCTCGCGCTCTCTGTGTCACTCGTGCTCTCTGTGTCCTTCGCTCTCTCTGTGTCCCTCGCTCTCCCTGTGTCGCTCGCTCTCTGTACCCCTCGCTCTCTGTGTCACTCGCTCTCTGTGTCCCTCGCTCTCTGTGTCCCTCGCTCTCTGTGTCCCACACTCTCTGTGTCCCTCGCTCTCTCTGTGTCCCTCGCTCTCTCTGTGTCCCTCGCTCTCTCTCTGCCCCTCGCGCTCTCTGTGTCCCTCGCTCTCGCTGTGTCCCTCACTCTCTCTGTGTCTCTCGCTCCCTGTGTCCCTCGCTCTCTCTCTGCCCCTCGCTCTCTCTGTGTCCCTCGCTCGCTGTGTGTCCCTCGCTCTCTCTGTGCCCCTGGCTCTCTGTGTCCCTCGCTCTCTCTCTGCCCCTCGCTCTCTCTGTGTCCCTCGCTCTCTGTGTGTCCCTCGCTCTCTCTGTGTCCCTCGCTCTCTGTGTGTCCCTCGCTCTCTCTGTGGCCCTCGCTCTCTGTGCCCCTCACTCTCTGTGTCCCTCGCACTCTCTGTGTCCTTCGCTCTCTCTGTGTCCCTCGCTCTCTGTGTCCCTCGCTCTCTGTGTCCCACACTCTCTGTGTCCCTTGCCCTTTGTGTCCCTCGCTCTCTGTGTCCCTCACTCTTTGTGTCCCTCATGCTCTGTGCTACTCGCTCTCTGTGTCCCTCGCTCTCTGTGTCCCACACTCTCTGTGTCCCTCGCTCTGTGTGTCCCTCGCTCTCTCTGTGTCCCTCGCTCTCCCTGTGTCGCTCACTCTCGGTGTCCCTCACTCTTTCTGTGTCCCTTGCTCTCTCTGTGTCCCTCGCTCTCTGTGTCCCTCGCTCTCTCTGTGTCCCTCGCTCTCCCTGTGTCGCTCACTCTCGGTGTCCCTCACTCTTTCTGTGTCCCTTGCTCTCTCTGTGTCCCTCACTCTCTGTGTTCCTCACTCTCTGTGTCCCTCACTCTCTCTGTGCCCCTCACTCTCTGTGACCCTCACTCTCTCTGTGTCCCTGACTCACTCTGTGTCCCTCACTCTCTCTATGGCCCTCACTCTCTGTGTCCCTGACTCTTTCTGTGTCCCTCGCTCTCTATGTCCCTCGCTCTCTGTGTCCCTCACTCTCTCTGTGTCCCTCACTCTCTGTGTCTCTCGCTCTCTCTGTGTGTCCCTCGCTCTCTGTGTCCCTCACTCTCTGTGCCCCTCACTCTCTCTGTGTCCCTCACTCTCTGTGTCCCTCGCGCTCTCTGCGTCCCTCGCTCTCTCTGGGTCCCTCGCTCCCTCTGGGTCCCTCACTCTCTCTGTGTCCCTCACTCTCTGTGTCCCTCGCTCTCTGTGTCCCTCGCTCTCTGTGTCATTCGCTCTCTCTGTGTTCCTCGCTCTCTGTGTGTCCCTCACTCTCTCTGTGTCTCTCACTCTCTCTGTGTCCCACACTCTCTCTGTGTGCCCCTCGCTCTCTGTGTCCCTCGCTCTCTCTGTGTGTCCCTCGCTCTCTCTGTGTCCCTGGCTCTGTCTGTGTGTCCCTCACTCTCTCTCTGTGTCACTCACTCTCTCTGTGTCCCACACTCTCTCTGTGTGTCCCTCACTCTCTGTGTCCCTCGCTATCTCTGTGTGTCCCTCGCTCTCTGTGTCTCTCGCTCTCTGTGTCCTCGCTCTCTCTGTGTCCCACACTCTCTCAGTGTGTCCCTCACTCTCTGTATCCTTCACTCTCTAAGTGTCCCTCGCTCTCTGTGTCCCTTGCTCTCTGTGTCACTCGCTCTCTGTGTCCCACACTCTCTCAGTGTGTCCCTCACTCTCTGTATCCTTCACTCAATAAGTGTCCCTCGCTCTCTGTGTCCCTTGCTCTCTGTGACCCTCGCTCTCTCTGTGTCCCCCACTCTCTCTCTGTCCCTCGCGGTCTCTGTGTCCCTCCCGGTGTCTGTGTCGCTCGCGCTCTCTGTGTCCCTCGCGCTCTCTGTGTCACTCGTGCTCTCTGTGTCCTTCGCTCTCTGTGTCCCTCGCTCTCTGTGTCCCTCGCTCTCTCTCTGCCCCTCGCTCTCTCTGTGTCCCTCGCTCGCTGTGTGTCCCTCGCTCTCTCTGTGCCCCTGGCTCTCTGTGTCCCTCGCTCTCTCTCTGCCCCTCGCTCTCTCTGTGTCCCTCGCTCTCTGTGTGTCCCTCGCTCTCTCAGTGTCCCTCGCTCTCTGTGTGTCCCTCGCTCTCTCTGTGTCCCTCGCTCTCTGTGCCCCTCACTCTCTGTGTCCCTCGCTCTCTGTGTCCCTCACTCTTTGTGTCCCTCATGCTCTGTGCTACTCGCTCTCTGTGTCCCTCGCTCTCTGTGTCCCAGACTCTCAGTGTCCCTCGCTCTGTGTGTCCCTCGCTCTCTCTGTGTCCCTCGCTCTCCCTGTGTCGCTCACTCTCGGTGTCCCTCACTCTTTCTGTGTCCCTTGCTCTCTCTGTGTCCCTCGCTCTCTGTGTCCCTTGCTCTCTCTGTGTCCCTCCCTCTCTCTGTGCCGCTCGCTCTCCCTGTGTCGCTCACTCTCGGTGTCCCTCACTCTCTCTGTGTCCCTCACTCTCTGTGTTCCTCACTCTCTGTGTCCCTCACTCTCTCTGTGCCCCTCACTCTCTGTGACCCTCACTCTCTCTGTGTCCCTCACTCACTCTGTGTCCCTCACTCTCTCTATGGCCCTCACTCTCTGTGTCCCTGACTCTTTCTGTGTCCCTCGCTCTCTATGTCCCTCGCTCTCTGTGTCCCTCACTCTCTCTGTGTCCCTCACTCTCTGTGTCTCTCGCTCTCTCTGTGTGTCCCTCGCTCTCTGTGTCCCTCACTCTCTGTGCCCCTCACTCTCTCTGTGTCCCTCACTCTCTGTGTCCCTCGCGCTCTCTGCGTCCCTCGCTCTCTCTGGGTCCCTCGCTCCCTCTGGGTCCCTCACTCTCTCTGTGTCCCTCACTCTCTGTGTCCCTCGCTCTCTGTGTCCCTCGCTCTCTGTGTCAATCGCTCTCTCTGTGTTCCTCGCTCTCTGTGTGTCCCTCACTCTCTCTGTGTCTCTCACTCTCTCTGTGTCCCACACTCTCTCTGTGTGTCCCTCGCTCTCTGTGTCCCTCGCTCTCTCTGTGTGTCCCTCGCTCTCTCTGTGTCCCTGGCTCTGTCTGTGTGTCCCTCACTCTCTCTCTGTGTCACTCACTCTCTCTGTGTCCCACACTCTCTCTGTGTGTCCCTCACTCTCTGTGTCCCTCGCTATGTCTGTGTGTCCCTCGCTCTCTGTGTCCCTCGCTCTCTGTGTCCTCGCTCTCTCTGTGTCACTCGCGCTCTCTGTGTCCCTCACTCTCCCTGTGTCCCTCCCTTTCTGTGTGTTCCTCGCTCTCTCTGTGTCCCTCGCTCTGTCTGTGTCCCTCGCTCTGTCTGTGTCCCTCGCTCTGTGTCCCTCACTCTCTCTGTGTCCCTCACTCTCTCTGTGTCCCTCGCTCTCTCTGTGTCCCTAGCTCTCTGTGTTCCACACACTCTGTGTCACTCACTCTCTCTGTGTGTCCCTCGCTCTCTGTGTCCCACGCTCTCTCTGTTTCCCTCGCTCTCTGTGTTCCTCACTCTCTGTGTCCCTCACTCTCTCTGTGTTTCCCTCGCTCTCTGTGTCCCTCGCTCTCTGTGTCCCTCGTTCTCTCTGTGCGTCCCTGCTCTCTATGTCCCTCGCTCTCTCTGTGTCCCTTGCTCTCTCTGTGTCCCTCGCTCTCTGTGTCCCTCGCTCTCTCTGTGTGTCCCTCGCTCTCTGTGTCCCTCACTCTCTGTGTCCCTCGCTCTCTCTGTGTCCCTCGCTCTCTCTGTGTCCCTCACTCTCTCTGTGTGTCCCTCGCTCTCTGTGTCCCACTCTCTCTGTGTTCCACACTCTCTGTGTCCCTCGCTCTCTGTGCCCCTCGTGCTCTCTGTGTCCCTCGCGCTCTCTGTGTCACTCGTTCTCTGTGTTCTACACTCTCTCTGTGTCCCACACTCTCTCTGCCCCTTGCTCTCTCTGTGTCCCTCGATCGCTCTGTGTCCCACACTCTCTGTGTCCCTCGCTCTCTGTGTCCCTCGCTCTCTGTGTCCTCGCTCTCTCTGTGTCCCTCGCTATCTCTGTGTGTCCCTCGCTCTCTGTGTCCTCGCTCTCTCTGTGTCCCCCACTCTCTCTCTGTCCCTCGCGGTCTCTGTGTCCCTCCCGGTGTCTGTGTCGCTCGCGCTCTCTGTGTCCCTCGCGCTCTCTGTGTCACTCGTGCTCTCTGTGTCCTTCGCTCTCTGTGTCCCTCGCTCTCTGTGTCCCTCGCTCTCTCTCTGCCCCTCGCTCTCTCTGTGTCCCTCGCTCGCTGTGTGTCCCTCGCTCTCTCTGTGCCCCTGGCTCTCTGTGTCCCTCGCTCTCTCTCTGCCCCTCGCTCTCTCTGTGTCCCTCGCTCTCTGTGTGTCCCTCGCTCTCTCAGTGTCCCTCGCTCTCTGTGTGTCCCTCGCTCTCTCTGTGTCCCTCGCTCTCTGTGCCCCTCACTCTCTGTGTCCCTCGCACTCTCTGTGTCCTTCGCTCTCTCTGTGTCCCTCGCTCTCTGTGTCCCTCGCTCTCTGTGTCCCTCGCTCTCTGTGTCCCTTGCCCTTTGTGTCCCTCGCTCTCTGTGTCCCTCACTCTTTGTGTCCCTCATGCTCTGTGCTACTCGCTCTCTGTGTCCCTCGCTCTCTGTGTCCCAGACTCTCAGTGTCCCTCGCTCTGTGTGTCCCTCGCTCTCTCTGTGTCCCTCGCTCTCCCTGTGTCGCTCACTCTCGGTGTCCCTCACTCTTTCTGTGTCCCTTGCTCTCTCTGTGTCCCTCGCTCTCTGTGTCCCTTGCTCTCTCTGTGTCCCTCCCTCTCTCTGTGCCGCTCGCTCTCCCTGTGTCGCTCACTCTCGGTGTCCCTCACTCTCTCTGTGTCCCTCACTCTCTGTGTTCCTCACTCTCTGTGTCCCTCACTCTCTCTGTGCCCCTCACTCTCTGTGACCCTCACTCTCTCTGTGTCCCTCACTCACTCTGTGTCCCTCACTCTCTCTATGGCCCTCACTCTCTGTGTCCCTGACTCTTTCTGTGTCCCTCGCTCTCTATGTCCCTCGCTCTCTGTGTCCCTCACTCTCTCTGTGTCCCTCACTCTCTGTGTCTCTCGCTCTCTCTGTGTGTCCCTCGCTCTCTGTGTCCCTCACTCTCTGTGCCCCTCACTCTCTCTGTGTCCCTCACTCTCTGTGTCCCTCGCGCTCTCTGCGTCCCTCGCTCTCTCTGGGTCCCTCGCTCCCTCTGGGTCCCTCACTCTCTCTGTGTCCCTCACTCTCTGTGTCCCTCGCTCTCTGTGTCCCTCGCTCTCTGTGTCAATCGCTCTCTCTGTGTTCCTCGCTCTCTGTGTGTCCCTCACTCTCTCTGTGTCTCTCACTCTCTCTGTGTCCCACACTCTCTCTGTGTGTCCCTCGCTCTCTGTGTCCCTCGCTCTCTCTGTGTGTCCCTCGCTCTCTCTGTGTCCCTGGCTCTGTCTGTGTGTCCCTCACTCTCTCTCTGTGTCACTCACTCTCTCTGTGTCCCACACTCTCTCTGTGTGTCCCTCACTCTCTGTGTCCCTCGCTATGTCTGTGTGTCCCTCGCTCTCTGTGTCCCTCGCTCTCTGTGTCCTCGCTCTCTCTGTGTCACTCGCGCTCTCTGTGTCCCTCACTCTCCCTGTGTCCCTCCCTTTCTGTGTGTTCCTCGCTCTCTCTGTGTCCCTCGCTCTGTCTGTGTCCCTCGCTCTGTCTGTGTCCCTAGCTCTCTGTGTTCCACACACTCTGTGTCACTCACTCTCTCTGTGTGTCCCTCGCTCTCTGTGTCCCACGCTCTCTCTGTTTCCCTCGCTCTCTGTGTTCCTCACTCTCTGTGTCCCTCACTCTCTCTGTGTTTCCCTCGCTCTCTGTGTCCCTCGCTCTCTGTGTCCCTCGTTCTCTCTGTGCGTCCCTGCTCTCTATGTCCCTCGCTCTCTCTGTGTCCCTTGCTCTCTCTGTGTCCCTCGCTCTCTGTGTCCCTCGCTCTCTCTGTGTGTCCCTCGCTCTCTGTGTCCCTCACTCTCTGTGTCCCTCACTCTCTCTGTGTCCCTCGCTCTCTCTGTGTCCCTCACTCTCTCTGTGTGTCCCTCGCTCTCTGTGTCCCACTCTCTCTGTGTTCCACACTCTCTGTGTCCCTCGCTCTCTGTGCCCCTCGTGCTCTCTGTGTCCCTCGCGCTCTCTGTGTCACTCGTTCTCTGTGTTCTACACTCTCTCTGTGTCCCACACTCTCTCTGCCCCTTGCTCTCTCTGTGTCCCTCGATCGCTCTGTGTCCCACACTCTCTGTGTCCCTCGCTCTCTGTGTCCCTCGCTCTCTGTGTCCTCGCTCTCTCTGTGTCCCTCGCTATCTCTGTGTGTCCCTCGCTCTCTGTGTCCTCGCTCTCTCTGTGTCACTCGCGCTCTCTGTGTCCCTCACTCTCTGTGTTCTACACTCTCTCTGTGTCCCACACTCTCTGTGTCCCTCGTTCTCTGTGTCCTCGCTCTCTCTGTGTCCCTCGCTATCTCTGTGTGTCCCTCGCTCTCTGTGCCCCTCGCTCTCTCTGTGTGTCCCTCGCTCTCTGTGTCCCTCGCTCTCTGTGTCCTCGCTCTCTGTGTCCCTCACTCTCTGTGTTCTACACTCTCTCTGTGTCCCACACTCTCTGTGTCCCTCGCTCTCTGTGTCCTCGCTCTCTCTGTGTTCTACACTCTCTCTGTGTCCCACACTCTCTGTGTCCCTCGCTCTCTGTGTCCTCGCTCTCTCTGTGTCACTCGCGCTCTCTGTGTCCCTCACTCTCTGTGTCCTCGCTCTCTGTGTCCTCGCTCTCTCTGTGTCCCTCACTCTCTGTGTTCTACACTCTCTCTGTGTCTCTCGCTCTCTGTGTCCTCGCTCTCTCTGTGTCCCTCACTCTCTCTGTGTCCCTCACTCCCTCTGTGTCCCTCACTCTCTCTGTGTCCCTCGCTCTCTCTGTATCCCTCGCTCTCTCTGTGTCCCTCGCTCTCTGTGTTCCACACTCTCTGGGTCCCTCACTCTGTGTGTCCCTCGCTTACTGTGTCCCTCGCTCTCTCTGTTTCCCTCGCTCTCTGTGTTCCTCACTCTCTGTGTCTCTCACTCTCTCTGTGTTTCCCTCGCTCTCTGTGTCCCTCGCTCTCTGTGTCCCTCGTTCTCTCTGTGCGTCCCTCGCTCTCTATGTCCCTCGCTCTCTCTGTGTCCCTTGCTCTGCCTGTGTCCCTCGCTCTCTCTGTGTGTCCCTCGCTCTCAGTGTCCCTCGTTCTCTGTGTCCCTCGCTCTCTCTGTGTCCCTCGCTCTCTCTGTGTCCCTCACTCTCTCTGTGTTCCACACTCTCTGTGTCCCTCGCTCTCTGTGTCCCTCGCGCTCTCTGTGTCCCTCGCGCTCTCTGTGTCCCTAGCGCTCTCTGTGTCCCTCGCGCTCTCTGTGCCCCTCGCGCTCTCTGTGTCCCTAGCGCTCTCTGTGTCCCTCGCGCTCTCTGTGCCCCTCGCGCTCTCTGTGTCCCTCGCGCTCTCTGTGTCCCTCGCGCTCTCTGTGCCCCTCGCGCTCTCTGTGTCCCTAGCGCTCTCTGTGTCCCTCGCTCTCTGTGTCACTCGCTCTCTGTGTCCCACACTCTCTCAGTGTGTCCCTCACTCTCTGTATCCTTCACTCTCTAAGTGTCCCTCGCTCTCTGTGTCCCTTGCTCTCTGTGACCCTCGCTCTCTGTGTGTCCCCCACTCTCTCTCTGTCCCTCGCGCTCTCTGTGTCCCTCCCGGTGTCTGTGTCCCTCACTCTCTGTGTCCCTCGCTCTCTCTGTGTCCTTCGCTCTCTGTGTCCCTCGCTCTCTGTGTCCCTCGCTCTCTGTGTCCCTCGCTCTCTGTGTCCCTTGCTCTCTGTGTCACTCGCTCTCTGTGTCCCTCGCGCTTTCTGTGTCACTCGCTCTCTGTGTCACACACTCTCTCAGTGTGTCCCTCACTCTCTGTATCCTTCACTCTCTAAGTGTCCCTCGCTCTCTGTGTCCCTTGCTCTCTGTGACCCTCGCTGTCTCTGTGTCGCCCACTCTCTCTCTGTCCCTCGCGGCCTCTGTGTCCCTCCCGGTGTCTGTGTCGCTCGCACTCTCTGTGTCCCTCGCGCTCTCTGTGTCACTCGTGCTCTCTGTGTCCTTCGATCTCTGTGTCTATCGCTCTCTGTGTCCCTCGCTCTCTCTCTGCCCCTCGCTCTCTCTGTGTCCCTCGCTCGCTGTGTGTCTCTCGCTCTCTCTGTGTCCCTGGCTCTCTGTGTCCCTTGCTCTCTCTCTGCCCCTCGCTCTCTCTGTGTCCCTCGCTCTCTATGTGTCCCTCGCTCTCTCTGTGTCCCTCGCTCTCTGTGTCCCTCGCGCTTTCTGTGTCCCTCGCTCTCTGTGTCCCTCACTCTCTGTGTCCCTCGCACTCTCTGTGTCCTTCGCTCTCTGTGTGTCCCTCACTCTCTGGGTCCCTCGCTCTCTGTGTGTCGCTCGCTCTCTCTGTGTCCCTCGCTCTCTGTGTCCCTCACTCTCTGTGTCCCTCGCACTCTCTGTGTCCTTCGCTCTCTCTGTGTCCCTCGCTCTCTGTGTCCCACACTCTCTGTGACCGACACTCTCTGTGTCCCTTGCCCTTTGTGTCCCTCGCTCTCTGTGTCCCTCACTCTTTGTGTCCCTCATGCTCTGTGCTACTCGCTCTCTGTGTCCCTCGCTCTCTGTGTCCCACACTCTCTGTGTCCCACACTCTCTGTGTCCCTCACTCTCTGTGTCCCTCACACTCTGTGTCCCTCGCTCTCTGTGTCCCACACTCTCTGTGTCCCTCGCTCTCCCTTTGTCGCTCACTCTCCGTGTCCCTCACTCTCTCTGTGTCCCTTGCTCTCTCTGTGCCCCTCGCTCTATGTGTCCCTCGCTCTCTCTGTGTCCCTCCATCTCTCTGTGTCCCTCGCTCTCCCTGTGTCGCTCACTCTCGGTGTCCCTCACTCTCTCTGTGTCCCTCACTCTCTGTGACCCTCACTCTCTCTGTGTCCCTCACTCACTCTCTGTCCCTCACTCTCTCTGTGGCCCTCACTCTCTGTGTCCCTGACTCTTTCTGTGTCCCTCGCTCTCTGTGTCCCTCGCTCTCTGTGTCCCTCACTCTCTGTGTCTCTCGCTCTCTCTGTGGGTCCCTCGCTCTCTGTGTCCCTCACTCTCTCTGCCCCTCACTCTCTCTGTGTCCCTCACTCTCTGTGTCCCTCGCACTCTCTGCGTCCCTCGCTCTCTCTGGGCCCCTCGCTCCCTCTGGGTCCCTCACTCTATCTGTGTCCCTCACTCTCTGTGTCCCTCGCTCTCTGTGTCCATCGCTTTCTGTGTCCCTCACTCTCTCTGTGTCTCTCAATCTCTCTGTGTGTCCCTCGCTCTCTGTGTCCCTCGCTCTCTCTGTGTGTCCCTCGCTCTCTGTGTCCCTCGCTCTCTCTGTGTCCATGGCTCTGTCTGTGTGTCCCTCACTCTCTGTGTCCCACACTCTCTCTGTGTGTCCCTCGCTCTCTGTGTCCCTCGCTCTCTCTGTGTGTCCCTCGCTCTCTGTGTCCCTCGCTCTCTCTGTGTCCCTGGCTCTGTCTGTGTGTCCCTCACTCTCTGTGTCCCACACTCTCTCTCTGTGTCATTCACTCTCTCTGTGTCCCACACTCTCTCTGTGTGTCCCTCACTCTCTGTGTCCCTCGCTATCTCTGTGTGTCCCTCGCTCTCTGTGTCCCTCGCTCTCTGTGTCCTCGCTCTCTCTGTGTCACACGCGCTCTCTGTGTCCCTCACTCTCTCTGTGTCCCTCCCTTTCTGTGTGTCCCTCGCTCTCACTGTGTCCCTCGCTCTGTCTGTGTCCCTCGCTCTGTCTGTGACCCTCGCTCTGTGTCCCACACTCTCTCTCTGTCCCTCACTCTCTCTGTGTCCCTGGCTCTCTCTGTGTCCCTCGCTCTCTCTGTGTCCCTCGCTCTCTGTGTTCCACACTCTCTGTGTCCCTCACTCTCTCTGTGTGTCCCTCGCTCTCTCTGTTTCCCTCGCTCTCTGTGTTCCTCACATTCTGTGTCCCTCACTCTCTCTGTGTCCCTTGCTCTGTCTGTGTCCCTCGCTCTCTCTGTGTGTCCCTCGCTCTCTGTGTCGCTCGCTCTCTGTGTCCCTCGCTCTCTGTGTCCCTCGCTCTCTGTGTCCCTCGCTCTCTGTGTCCCTCGCGCTCTCTGTGTCCCTCGCTCTCTCTGTGTGTCCCTCGCTCTCTGTGTCCCTCGCGCTCTCTGTGCCCCTCGCTCTCTCTCTGTGTCCCTCGCTCTCTGTGTCCCTCGCGCTCTCTGTGTCCCTTGCGCTCTCTGTGTCACTCGCTCTCTGTGTCCCACACTCTCTCAGTGTGTCCCTCGCTCTCTCTGTGTCCCTCACTCTCTGTATCCTTCACTCTCTAAGTGTCCCTCACTCTCTGTGTCCCTTGCTCTCTGTGACCCTCGCTCTCTGTGTCCCTCACTCTCTCTGTGTCCCTCATTCTCTGTGTCTCTCGCTCTCTCTGTGTGTCCCTCGCTCTCTGTGTCCCTCACTCTCTGTGCCCCTCACTCTCTCTGTGTCCCTCACTCTCTGTGTCCCTCGCGCTCTCTGCGTCCCTCGCTCTCTCTGGGTCCCTCGCTCCCTCTGGGTCCCTCACTCTCCCTGTGTCCCTCACTTTCTGTGTCCCTCACTTTCTGTGTCCCTTGCTCTCTGTGTCCCTCACTCTCTCTGTGTCCCTCACTCTCTCTGTGTCCCTCACTTTCTGTGTCCCTTGCTCTCTGTGTCCCTCACTCTCGCTGTGTCCCTCGCTCTCTCTGTGTCATTCGCTCTCTCTGTGTCCCTCACTCTCTGTGTCCCTTGCTCTCTGTGTCCCTCGCTCTCTGTGTCCGTCACTCTCTCTGTGTCCCTCGCTCTCTCTGTGTCCCTTGCTCTCTGTGTCCCTCGCTCTCTGTGTTCCTCGCTCTCCTTGTGTCCCTCAGTCTCTCTGTGTCTCTCACTCTCTCTGTGTCCCACACTCTCTCTGTGTGTCCCTCGCTCTCTGTGTCCCTCGCTCTCTCTGTTTGTCCCTCGCTCTCTGTGTCCCTCGCTCTCTGTGTCCCTCGCTCTCTGTGTCCCTCACTCTCTCTGTGTCCCTCACTCTCTGTGTCTCTCGCTCTCTCTGTGTGTCCCTCGCTCTCTGTGTCCCTCACTCTCTGTGCCCCTCACTCTCTCTGTGTCCCTCACTCTCTGTGTCCCTCGCGCTCTCTGCGTCCCTCGCTCTCTCTGGGTCCCTCGCTCCCTCTGGGTCCCTCACTCTCTCTGTGTCCCTCACTCTCTGTGTCCCTCGCTCTCTGTGTCCCTCACTCTCTCTGTGTCCCACACTCTCTGTGTCCCTCGCTCTCTCCGTGTGTCCCTCGCTCTCTGTGTCCCTCACTCTTTGTGCCCCTCATGCTCTGTGCTATTCGCTCTCTGTGTCCCTCGCTCTCTGTGTCCCACACTCTCTGTGTCCCTCGCTCTCACTGTGTCCCACACTCTCTGTGTCCCTGGCTCTGTCTGTGTCCCTCGCTCTCTCTGTGTGTCCCTCGCTCTCTGTGTCCCTCGCTCTCTCTGTGTCCCTCGCTCTCTCTGTGTCCCTCACTCTCACTGTGTCCCACACTCTCTGTGTCCCTCGCTCTCTGTGTCCCTCACTCCGCACAGAGAGTGACCCAAGCCGGAATCGAACCTGTGATCCTGGAGCAGTGAAACAATTGAGCTATCCACAAGGCTACCGTGCTGTCCCTCTCTCTCTCGCTGTGTCCCTCCCTCACTCGGTGTGCTCCTCTCTCTCTTGCTGTGCCCCTCTCTCTCCCGCTGTGGTCCTCTCTCACTCGCTGTGTCCCTCTCTCTCTCGCTGTGTCCCTCACTCTCTCGCCGTGTACCCGTCCCTCTCGCTGTGTCCCCCTCTCTCTCGTTGTGTCCCTCTCTCTCTCGCTGTGTCCCTTGCTCTCTGTGTCCCTTGCTCTCTGTGTCCCTTGCTCTCTCTGTGTCCCCCTCTCTCGTTGTGTCCCTCTCTCTCTCTCGTTGTGTCCATTGCTCCCTGTGTCCCTCACTCTCTGTGTCCCTCGCTCTCTCTGTGTCCCTCGCTCCTTCTGTGTCCCCCACTCTCTGTGTCCCTCACTCTCTGTGTCCCTCGCTCTCTCTGTGTCCCTCACTCTCTGTGTCCCTCACTCTCTGTGTCCCTCGCTCTCGGTGTCCCTCGCGCTCACTGTGTCCCTCACGCTCTCTGTGTCCCTCGCGCACTCTGTGTCCCTGGCTCTCTCTGTGTCCCTCGCTCACTGTGTCCCTCGCTCTCTGTGTCCCTCGCTCTCTCTGTGTCCCTCGCTCTCTCTGTGTCCCTCGCTCTCTGTGTCCCTCACTCTCTGTGTCCCTCGCTCTCTGTGTCCCTCGCTCTCTGTGTCCCCCGCTCTCTCTCTGTCCCCCACTCTCTGTGTCACTCGCGCTCTCTGTGTCCCTCGCCCTCTCTGTGTCGCTCGCGCTCTCTGTGTCACTCGCGCTCTCTGTGTCCCTCCCTCTGTGTTCCTCACTCTCTGTGTCCCTCACTCTCTCTGTGCCCCTCACTCTCTGTGTCCCTCACTCTCTCTCTGTCCCTCACTCTATCTCTGGCCCTCACTCTCTGTGTCGGTGACTCTCTCTGTGTCCCTCGCTCTCTGTGTCCCTCGCTCTCTGTGTCCCTCACTCTCTCTGTGTCCCTCTCTGTGTCCCTCACTATCTCTGTCCGTCACTCTCTGTGTCCCTCACTCTCTGTGTCCCTCATTCTCTCTGTGTCCCTCGCTCTCTGTGTCCCTCGCTCTCTGTGTCCCTCGTTCTCTCTGTGTCCCTCACTCACTGTGTCCCTCACTCTCTATGTGTCCCTCACTCTCTCTCTGTCCCTCTGTGTCCCTCACTCTCTGTGTCCCTCACTCTCTGTGTCCCTCACTCTCTGTGTCCCTCACTCTCTGTGTCCTTCACTCTCTGTGTCCCTCGCTCTCTGTGTCCCTCACTCTCTCTGTGTCCCTCACTCTCTGTGTCCTTCACTCTCTGTGTCCCTCGCTCTCTGTGTCCCTCACTCTCGCTGTGTCCCTCACTCTCTGTGTCCCTCACTCTCTGTGTCGCTCACTCTATCTGTCCCTCACTCTCTGTGTCCCTCACTCTCTGTGTCCCTCACTCACTGTGTCCCTCACTCTCTCTGTTTCCCTCACTCTATCTGTCCCTCACTCTCTGTGTTCCTCACTCTCTGTGTCCCTCACTCACTGTGTCCCTCACTCTCTCTGTTTCCCTCACTCTCTGTGTCCCTGACTCTCTGTGTCCCTCACTCTCTGTGTGTTCATCACTCTCTGTGTCCCTCACTCTCTCTGTGTTCATCACTCTCTGTGTCCCTCACTCTCTGTGTCCCTCACTCTCTCTGTGTCCCTCGCTCTCTGTGTCCCTCGCTCTCTCTGTGTCCCTCACTCTCTCTGTTTCCCTCGATCTATGTGTCCCCCACTCTCTGTGTCCCTCACTCTCTGTGTCCCTCGCTCTCTCTGTGTCCCTCACTCTCTGTGTCCCTCACTCTCTGTGTCCCTCGCTCTCGGTGTCCCTCGCGCTCACTGTGTCCCTCACGCTCTCTGTGTCCCTCGCGCACTCTGTGTCCCTGGCTCTCTCTGTGTCCCTCGCTCACTGTGTCCCTCGCTCTCTGTGTCCCTCGCTCTCTCTGTGTCCCTCGCTCTCTCTGTGTCCCTCGCTCTCTGTGTCCCTCACTCTCTGTGTCCCTCGCTCTCTGTGTCCTTCGCTCTCTGTGTCCCTCGCTCTCTCAGTGTCCCTCACTCTCCCTGTGTCCCTTGCTCTCTGTGTCCCTCGCTCTCTGTGTCCCCCGCTCTCTCTCTGTCCCCCACTCTCTGTGTCACTCGCGCTCTCTGTGTCCCTCGCCCTCTCTGTGTCGCTCGCGCTCTCTGTGTCACTCGCGCTCTCAGTGTCCCTCCCTCTGTGTTCCTCACTCTCTGTGTCCCTCACTCTCTCTGTGCCCCTCACTCTCTGTGTCCCTCACTCTCTCTCTGTCCCTCACTCTCTCTCTGGCCCTCACTCTCTGTGTCGGTGACTCTCTCTGTGTCCCTCGCTCTCTGTGTCCCTCGCTCTCTGTGTCCCTCACTCTCTCTGTGTCCCTCTCTGTGTCCCTCACTATCTCTGTCCGTCACTCTCTGTGTCCCTCACTCTCTGTGTCCCTCATTCTCTCTGTGTCCCTCGCTCTCTGTGTCCCTCGCTCTCTGTGTCCCTCGTTCTCTCTGTGTCCCTCACTCACTGTGTCCCTCACTCTCTATGTGTCCCTCACTCTCTCTCTGTCCCTCACTCTCCATGTGTCCCTCTGTGTCCCTCACTCTCTCTGTCCCTCACTCTCTGTGTCCCTCACTCTCTGTGTCCCTCACTCTCTGTGTCCTTCACTCTCTGTGTCCCTCGCTCTCTGTGTCCCTCACTCTCTCTGTGTCCCTCACTCTCTGTGTCCTTCACTCTCTGTGTCCCTCGCTCTCTGTGTCCCTCACTCTCGCTGTGTCCCTCACTCTCTGTGTCCCTCACTCTCTGTGTCGCTCACTCTATCTGTCCCTCACTCTCTGTGTCCCTCACTCTCTGTGTCCCTCACTCACTGTGTCCCTCACTCTCTCTGTTTCCCTCACTCTATCTGTCCCTCACTCTCTGTGTTCCTCACTCTCTGTGTCCCTCACTCACTGTGTCCCTCACTCTCTCTGTTTCCCTCACTCTCTCTGTTTCCCTCACTCTCTGTGTCCCTGACTCTCTGTGTCCTCACTCTCTGTGTGTTCATCACTCTCTGTGTCCCTCACTCTCTCTGTGTTCATCACTCTCTGTGTCCCTCACTCTCTGTGTCCCTCACTCTCTCTGTGTCCCTCGCTCTCTGTGTCCCTCGCTCTCTCTGTGTCCCTCACTCTCTCTGTTTCCCTCGATCTATGTGTCCTTCACTCTCTCTGTGTCCCGCACTCTCTGTGTCCCTCACTCTCTCTGTGACCCTCGCTCTCTGTGTCCCTCACTCTCTCTGTCTTCCTCACTCTCTCTCTGTCCCTCACTCTGTGTCCCTCACTCTCTGTGTTCCTCACTCTCTGTGTCCCTCACTCTCTGTGTCCCTCACTCACTGTGTCCCTCACTCACTCTGTTTCCCTCACTCTCTGTGTCCCTCACTCTCTCTGTGTCCCTCACTCTCTGTGTCCCTCACTCTCTGTATCCCTCGCGCTCTCTGTGTCCCTCACTCTCTGTGTCTCTCACACTCTGTGTCCATCACTCTATCTGCCCCACACTCCCTCTGTGTCCCTCACTCTCGCTCTGTCCCTCGCGCTCTCTGTATCCTCGCGCTCTCTGTGTCCCTCACTCTCTGTGTCCCTCACACTCTGTGTCCATCACTCTATCTGCCCCACACTCCCTCTGTGTCCCTCACTCTCTCTCTGTCCCTCGCGCTCTCTGTGTCCCTCACTCTCTGTGTCCCTCGCGCTCTCTGCGTCCCTCGCTCTCTCTGGGTCCCTCGCTCCCTCTGGGTCCCTCACTCTCTCTGTGTCCCTCACTCTCTGTGTCCCTCGCTCTCTGTGTCCCTCACTCTCTCTGTGTCCCACACTCTCTGTGTCCCTCGCTCTCTCCGTGTGTCCCTCGCTCTCTGTGTCCCTCACTCTTTGTGCCCCTCATGCTCTGTGCTATTCGCTCTCTGTGTCCCTCGCTCTCTGTGTCCCACACTCTCTGTGTCCCTCGCTCTCACTGTGTCCCACACTCTCTGTGTCCCTGGCTCTGTCTGTGTCCCTCGCTCTCTCTGTGTGTCCCTCGCTCTCTGTGTCCCTCGCTCTCTCTGTGTCCCTCGCTCTCTCTGTGTCCCTCACTCTCACTGTGTCCCACACTCTCTGTGTCCCTCGCTCTCTGTGTCCCTCACTCCGCACAGAGAGTGACCCAAGCCGGAATCGAACCTGTGATCCTGGAGCAGTGAAACAATTGAGCTATCCACAAGGCTACCGTGCTGTCCCTCTCTCTCTCGCTGTGTCCCTCCCTCACTCGGTGTGCTCCTCTCTCTCTTGCTGTGCCCCTCTCTCTCCCGCTGTGGTCCTCTCTCACTCGCTGTGTCCCTCTCTCTCTCGCTGTGTCCCTCACTCTCTCGCCGTGTACCCGTCCCTCTCGCTGTGTCCCCCTCTCTCTCGTTGTGTCCCTCTCTCTCTCGCTGTGTCCCTTGCTCTCTGTGTCCCTTGCTCTCTGTGTCCCTTGCTCTCTCTGTGTCCCCCTCTCTCGTTGTGTCCCTCTCTCTCTCTCGTTGTGTCCATTGCTCCCTGTGTCCCTCACTCTCTGTGTCCCTCGCTCTCTCTGTGTCCCTCGCTCCTTCTGTGTCCCCCACTCTCTGTGTCCCTCACTCTCTGTGTCCCTCGCTCTCTCTGTGTCCCTCAGTCTCTGTGTCCCTCACTCTCTGTGTCCCTCGCTCTCGGTGTCCCTCGCGCTCACTGTGTCCCTCACGCTCTCTGTGTCCCTCGCGCACTCTGTGTCCCTGGCTCTCTCTGTGTCCCTCGCTCACTGTGTCCCTCGCTCTCTGTGTCCCTCGCTCTCTCTGTGTCCCTCGCTCTCTCTGTGTCCCTCGCTCTCTGTGTCCCTCACTCTCTGTGTCCCTCGCTCTCTGTGTCCTTCGCTCTCTGTGTCCCTCGCTCTCTCAGTGTCCCTCACTCTCCCTGTGTCCCTCGCTCTCTGTGTCCCTCGCTCTCTGTGTCCCCCGCTCTCTCTCTGTCCCCCACTCTCTGTGTCACTCGCGCTCTCTGTGTCCCTCGCCCTCTCTGTGTCGCTCGCGCTCTCTGTGTCACTCGCGCTCTCTGTGTCCCTCCCTCTGTGTTCCTCACTCTCTGTGTCCCTCACTCTCTCTGTGCCCCTTACTCTCTCCCTCTCTCTGTGCCCTCTCTCCCTCTCAGCCTCTCTCCCTCTCAGCCTCTCTCCCTCTCAGTCTCTCTCCCTCTCAGTCTCTCTCCCTCTCAGCCCCTCTCCCTCTCAGCCCCTCTCCCTCTCAGCCTCTCTCCCTCTCAGCCTCTCTCCCTCTCAGCCTCTCTCCCTCTCAGCCTCTCAGCCCCTCTCCCTATCAACCCCTCTCAGCCCCTCTCCCTCTCAGCCTCTCTCCCTCTCAGCCCCTCTCCCTCTCAGCCCCTCTCCCTCTCAGCCCCTCTCCCTCTCAGTCTCTCTCCCTCTCAGCCCCTCTCCCTCTCAGCCTCTCTCCCTCTCAGCCTCTCAGCCCCTCTCCCTCTCAGCCTCTCTCCCTCTCAGCCCCTCTCCCTCTCAGCCCCTCTCCCTCTCAGCCCCTCTCCCTCTCAGTCTCTCTCCCTCTCAGCCCCTCTCCCTCTCACTCTCTCTCCCTCTCAGTCTCTCTCCCTCTCAGCCCCTCTCCCTCTCAGCCTCTCTCCCTCTCAGCCTCAGCCCCTCTCCCTCTCAGTCTCTCTCCCTCTCAGCCTCTCTCCCTCTCAGTCTCTCTCCCTCTCAGCCCCTCTCCCTCTCAGCCTCTCTCCCTCTCAGCCCCTCTCCCTCTCAGTCTCTCTCCCTCTCAGCCTCTCTCCCTCTCAGCCCCTCTCCCTCTCAGCCCCTCTCCCTCTCAGCCCCTCTCCCTCTCAGCCTCTCTCCCTCTCAGCCTCTCTCCCTCTCAGCCTCTCTCCCTCTCAGCCTCTCACCCCCTCTCCCTCTCAGCCTCTCTCCCTCTCAGCCTCTCTCCCTCTCAGCCTCTCTCCCTCTCAGCCTCTCTCCCTCTCAGCCTCTCTCCCTCTCAGTCTCTCTCCCTCTCAGCCCCTCTCCCTCTCAGCCTCTCTCCCTCTCAGCCCCTCTCCCTCTCAGCCCCTCTCCCTCTCAGCCTCTCTCCCTCTCGGTCCCTCTCCCTCTCAGCCCCTCTCCCTCTCAGCCTCTCTCCCTCTCAGCCCCTCTCCCTCTCAGCCCTTCTCCCTCTCAGCCTCTCAGCCCCTCTCCCTCTCAGCCTCTCTCCCTCTCAGCCCCTCTCCCTCTCAGTCTCTCTCCCTCTCAGCCCCTCTCCCTCTCAGTCTCTCTCCCTCTCAGTCTCTCTCCCTCTCAGTCCCTCTCCCTCTCAGCCCCTCTCCCTCTCAGCCTCTCTCCCTCTCAGCCCCTCTCCCTCTCAGTCTCTCTCCCTCTCAGTCTCTCTCCCTCTCAGTCCCTCTCCCTCTCAGCCTCTCTCCCTCTCAGCCCCTCTCCCTCAGCCCCTCTCCCTCTCAGCCCCTCTCCCTCTCAGCCCCTCTCCCTCTCAGCCCCTCTCCCTCTCAGCCCCTCTCCCTCTCAGTCCCTCTCCCTCTCAGCCTCTCTCCCTCTCAGCCCCTCTCCCTCTCAGCCTCTCTCCCTCTCAGCCCCTCTCCCTCTCCCTCTCAGCCCCTCTCCCTCTCCCTCTCAGCCTCTCTCCCTCTCAGTCTCTCTCTCTCAGCCCCTCTCCCTCTCAGCCCCTCTCCCTCTCAGCCCCTCTCCCTCTCAGTCTCTCTCCCTCTCAGCCTCTCTCTATCTCAGCCCCTCTCCCTCTCAGCCTCTCTCCCTCTCAGCCCCTCTCCCTCTCAGCCCCTCTCCCTCTCAGCCTCTCTCCCTCTCAGCCCCTCTCCCTCTCAGCCCCTCTCCCTCTCAGCCCCTCTCCCTCTCAGCCCCTCTCCCTCTCAGTCTCTCTCCCTCTCCCTCTCAGCCTCTCTCCCTCTCAGCCCCTCTCTCTCAGCCCCTCTCCCTCTCAACCCCTCTCCCTCTCAGCCCCTCTCCCTCTCAGCCCCTCTCCCTCTCAGCCTCTCTCCCTCTCAGCCCCTCTCCCTCTACGCCCCTCTCCCTCTCAGCCCCTCTCCCTCTCAGCCCCTCTCCCTCTCAGCCCCTCTCCCTCTCAGCCCCTCTCCCTCTCAGCCCCTCTCCCTCTCATTCTCTCTCCCTCTCTCCCTCTGCCTCTATCTTCTGTCTCTGTCTCCCTCTCTCTGACTGCCTGATTCTGTTAGTCTCTGTTTTCCTCTCTCCCTCTGCCTCTATCTTCTGTCTCTGTCTGTGTCTCTCCCCCTGTCGGTCTGTCTCTCCCTCTCTCTGACTGCCTGGTTCTGTTAGTCTCTGTTTTCCTCTCTCCCTCTGCCTCTATCTTCTGTCTCTGTCTGTGTCTCTCCCCCTGTCGGTCTGTCTCTCCCTCTCTCTGACTGCCTGGTTCTGTTAGTCAATGTTTTCCTCTCTCCCTCTGCCTCTATCTTCTGTCTCTGTCTGTCTCTCTCCCCCTGTCGGTCTGTCTCTCCGGCTCTCTGACTGCCTGGTTCTGTTAGTCTCTGTTTTCCTCTCTCCCTCTGCCTCTATCTTCTGTCTCTGTCTGTCTCTCTCCCCCTGTCGGTCTGTCTCTCTCTCTCTCTGACTGCCTGGTTCTGTTAGTCTCTGTTTTCCTCTCTCCCTCTGCCTCTATCTTCTGTCTCTGTCTGTCTCTCTCCCCCTGTCGGTCTGTCTCTCTCTCTCTCTGACTGCCTGGTTCTGTTAGTCTCTGTTTTCCTCTCTCCCTCTGCCTCTATCTTCTGTCTCTGTCTGTGTCTCTCCCCCTGTCGGTCTGTCTCTCCCTCTCTCTGACTGCCTGGTTCTGTTAGTCTCTGTTTTCCTCTCTCCTTCTGCCTCTATCTTCTGTCTCTGTCTCTCTCTCCCCCTGTCGGTCTGTCTCTCCCTCTCTCGGACTGCCTGGTTCTGTTAGTCACTGTTTTCCTCTCTCCCTCTGCCTCTATCTTCTGTCTCTGTCTGTGTCTCTCCCCCTGTCGGTCTGTCTCTCCCTCTCTCTGACTGCCTGGTTCTGTTAGTCACTGTTTTCCTCTCTCCCTCTGCCTCTATCTTCTGTCTCTGTCTCTCTCCCCCTGTCGGTCTGTCTCTCTCTCTCTCTGACTGCCTGGTTCTGTTAGTCACTGTTTTCCTCTCTCCCTCTGCCTCTATCTTCTGTCTCTGTCTGTGTCTCTCCCCCTGTCGGTCTGTCTCTCCCTCTCTCTGACTGCCTGGTTCTGTTAGTCTCTGTTTTCCTCTCTCCCTCTGCCTCTATCTTCTGTCTCTCTCCCCCTGTCGGTCTGTCTCTCTCTCTCTCTGACTGCCTGGTTCTGTTAGTCACTGTTTTCCTCTCTCCCTCTGCCTCTATCTTCTGTCTCTGTCTGTGTCTCTCCCCCTGTCGGTCTGTCTCTCCCTCTCTCTGACTGCCTGGTTCTGTTAGTCTCTGTTTTCCTCTCTCCCTCTGCCTCTATCTTCTGTCTCTCTCCCCCTGTCGGTCTGTCTCTCCCTCTCTCTGACTGCCTGGTTCTGTTAGTCACTGTTTTCCTCTCTCCCTCTGCCTCTATCTTCTGTCTCTGTCTGTGTCTCTCCCCCTGTCGGTCTGTCTCTCCCTCTCTCGGACTGCCTGGTTCTGTGAGTCTCTGTTTTCCTCTCTCCCTCTGCCTCTATCTTCTGTCTCTGTCTGTGTGTCTCCCCCTGTCGGTCTGTCTCTCCCTCTCTCTGACTGCCTGGTTCTGTTAGTCACTGTTTTCCTCTCTCCCTCTGCCTCTATCTTCTGTCTCTGTCTGTGTCTCTCCCCCTGTCGGTCTGTCTCTCCCTCTCTCTGACTGCCTGGTTCTGTTAGTCACTGTTTTCCTCTCTCCCTCTGCCTCTATCTTCTGTCTCTGTCTGTGTCTCTCCCCCTGTCGGTCTGTCTCTCCCTCTCTCTGACTGCCTGATTCTGTTAGTCTCTGTTTTCCTCTCTCCCTCTGCCTCTATCTTCTGTCTCTGTCTGTGTCTCTCCCCCTGTCGGTCTGTCTCTCCCTCTCTCTGACTGCCTGGTTCTGTTAGTCTCTGTTTTCCTCTCTCCCTCTGCCTCTATCTTCTGTCTCTGTCTGTGTCTCTCCCCCTGTCGGTCTGTCTCTCCCTCTCTCTGACTGCCTGGTTCTGTTAGTCACTGTTTTCCTCTCTCCCTCTGCCTCTATCTTCTGTCTCTGTCTGTGTCTCTCCCCCTGTCGGTCTGTCTCCCTCTCTCTGACTGCCTGGTTCTGTTAGTCTCTGTTTTCCTCTCTCCCTCTGCCTCTATCTTCTGTCTCTGTCTGTGTCTCTCCCCCTGTCGGTCTGTCTCTCCCTCTCTCTGACTGCCTGGTTCTGTTAGTCTCTGTTTTCCTCTCTCCCTCTGCCTCTATCTTCTGTCTCTGTCTGTGTCTCTCCCCCTGTCGGTCTGTCTCTCCCTCTCTCTGACTGCCTGGTTCTGTTAGTCTCTGTTTTCCTCTCTCCCTCTGCCTCTATCTTCTGTCTCTGTCTGTGTCTCTCCCCCTGTCGGTCTGTCTCTGTCTCCCTCTCTCTGACTGCCTGGTTCTGTTAGTCTCTGTTTTCCTCTCTCCCTCTGCCTCTATCTTCTGTCTCTGTCTCCCTCTCTCTGACTGCCTGGTTCTGTTAGTCACTGTTTTCCTCTCTCCCTCTCTATCTCTGCCTCTATCTTCTGTCTCTGTCTGTGTCTCTCCCCCTGTAGGTCTGTCTCTCCCTCTCTCTGACTGCCTGGTTCTGTTAGTCTCTGTTTTCCTCTCTCCCTCTGCCTCTATCTTCTGTCTCTGTCTGTGTCTCTCCCCCTGTCGGTCTGTCTCTCCCTCTCTCTGACTGCCTGGTTCTGTTAGTCACTGTTTTCCTCTCTCCCTCTGCCTCTATCTTCTGTCTCTGTCTCCCTCTCTCTGACTGCCTGGTTCTGTTAGTCACTGTTTTCCTCTCTCCCTCTGCCTCTATCTTCTGTCTCTGTCTCCCTCTCTCTGACTGCCTGGTTCTGTTAGTCACTGTTTTCCTCTCTCCCTCTGCCTCTATCTTCTGTCTCTGTCTCCCTCTCTCTGACTGCCTGGTTCTGTTAGTCACTGTTTTCCTCTCTCCCTCTGCCTCTATCTTCTGTCTCTGTCTGTGTCTCTCCCCCTGTCGGTCTGTCTCTCCCTCTCTCTGACTGCCTGGTTCTGTTAGTCACTGTTTTCCTCTCTCCCTCTGCCTCTATCTTCTGTCTCTGTCTCCCTCTCTCTGACTGCCTGGTTCTGTGAGTCACTGTTTTCCTCTCTCCCTCTGCCTCTATCTTCTGTCTCTGTCTGTCTCTCTCCCCCTGTCGGTCTGTCTCTCCCTCTCTCTGACTGCCTGGTTCTGTTAGTCACTGTTTTCCTCTCTCCCTCTGCCTCTATCTTCTGTCTCTGTCTGTGTCTCTCCCCCTGTCGGTCTGTCTCTCCCTCTCTCTGACTGCCTGGTTCTGTTAGTCTCTGTTTTCCTCTCTCCCTCTGCCTCTATCTTCTGTCTCTGTCTGTGTCTCTCCCCCTGTCGGTCTGTCTCTCCCTCTCTCTGACTGCCTGGTTCTGTTAGTCTCTGTTTTCCTCTCTCCTTCTGCCTCTATCTTCTGTCTCTGTCTCTCTCTCCCCCTGTCGGTCTGTCTCTCCCTCTCTCGGACTGCCTGGTTCTGTTAGTCACTGTTTTCCTCTCTCCCTCTGCCTCTATCTTCTGTCTCTGTCTGTGTCTCTCCCCCTGTCGGTCTGTCTCTCCCTCTCTCTGACTGCCTGGTTCTGTTAGTCTCTGTTTTCCTCTCTCCCTCTGCCTCTATCTTCTGTCTCTCTCCCCCTGTCGGTCTGTCTCTCCCTCTCTCTGACTGCCTGGTTCTGTTAGTCACTGTTTTCCTCTCTCCCTCTGCCTCTATCTTCTGTCTCTGTCTGTGTCTCCCCCTGTCGGTCTGTCTCTCCCTCTCTCTGACTGCCTGGTTCTGTTAGTCTCTGTTTTCCTCTCTCCCTCTGCCTCTATCTTCTGTCTCTGTCTGTGTCTCTCCCCCTGTCGGTCTGTCTCTCCCTCTCTCTGACTGCCTGGTTCTGTTAGTCTCTGTTTTCCTCTCTCCCTCTGCCTCTATCTTCTGTCTCTGTCTGTCTCTCTCCCCCTGTCAGTCTGTCTCTCCCTCTCTCTGACTGCCTGGTTCTGTTAGTCACTGTTTTCCTCTCTCCCTCTGCCTCTATCTTCTGTCTCTGTCTGTGTCTCTCCCCCTGTCGGTCTGTCTCTCCCTCTCTCTGACTGCCTGATTCTGTTAGTCTCTGTTTTCCTCTCTCCCTCTGCCTCTATCTTCTGTCTCTGTCTGTGTCTCTCTCCCTGTCGGTCTGTCTCTCCCTCTCTCTGACTGCCTGGTTCTGTTAGTCTCTGTTTTCCTCTCTCCCTCTGCCTCTATCTTCTGTCTCTGTCTGTGTCTCTCCCCCTGTCGGTCTGTCTCTCCCTCTCTCTGACTGCCTGGTTCTGTGAGTCTCTGTTTTCCTCTCTCCCTCTGCCTCTATCTTCTGTCTCTGTCTGTCTCTCTCCCCCTGTCGGTCTGTCTCTCTCTCTCTCTGACTGCCTGGTTCTGTTAGTCACTGTTTTCCTCTCTCCCTCTGCCTCTATCTTCTGTCTCTGTCTGTGTCTCTCCCCCTGTCGGTCTGTCTCCCTCTCTCTGACTGCCTGGTTCTGTTAGTCTCTGTTTTCCTCTCTCCCTCTGCCTCTATCTTCTGTCTCTGTCTGTGTCTCTCCCCCTGTCGGTCTGTCTCTCCCTCTCTCTGACTGCCTGGTTCTGTTAGTCTCTGTTTTCCTCTCTCCCTCTGCCTCTATCTTCTGTCTCTGTCTGTGTCTCTCCCCCTGTCGGTCTGTCTCTCCCTCTCTCTGACTGCCTGGTTCTGTTAGTCTCTGTTTTCCTCTCTCCCTCTGCCTCTATCTTCTGTCTCTGTCTGTGTCTCTCCCCCTGTCGGTCTGTCTCTGTCTCCCTCTCTCTGACTGCCTGGTTCTGTTAGTCTCTGTTTTCCTCTCTCCCTCTGCCTCTATCTTCTGTCTCTGTCTCCCTCTCTCTGACTGCCTGGTTCTGTTAGTCACTGTTTTCCTCTCTCCCTCTCTATCTCTGCCTCTATCTTCTGTCTCTGTCTGTCTCTCTCCCCCTGTAGGTCTGTCTCTCCCTCTCTCTGACTGCCTGGTTCTGTTAGTCACTGTTTTCCTCTCTCCCTCTGCCTCTATCTTCTGTCTCTGTCTCCCTCTCTCTGACTGCCTGGTTCTGTTAGTCACTGTTTTCCTCTCTCCCTCTGCCTCTATCTTCTGTCTCTGTCTCCCTCTCTCTGACTGCCTGGTTCTGTGAGTCACTGTTTTCCTCTCTCCCTCTGCCTCTATCTTCTGTCTCTGTCTGTCTCTCTCCCCCTGTCGGTCTGTCTCTCCCTCTCTCTGACTGCCTGGTTCTGTTAGTCACTGTTTTCCTCTCTCCCTCTGCCTCTATCTTCTGTCTCTGTCTGTGTCTCTCCCCCTGTCGGTCTGTCTCTCCCTCTCTCTGACTGCCTGGTTCTGTTAGTCTCTGTTTTCCTGTCTCCCTCTGCCTCTATCTTCTGTCTCTGTCTCCCTCTCTCTGACTGCCTGGTTCTGTTAGTCACTGTTTTCCTCTCTCCCTCTCTATCTCTGCCTCTATCTTCTGTCTCTGTCTGTCTCTCTCCCCCTGTAGGTCTGTCTCTCCCTCTCTCTGACTGCCTGGTTCTGTTAGTCACTGTTTTCCTCTCTCCCTCTGCCTCTATCTTCTGTCTCTGTCTCCCTCTCTCTGACTGCCTGGTTCTGTTAGTCACTGTTTTCCTCTCTCCCTCTGCCTCTATCTTCTGTCTCTGTCTGTGTCTCTCCCCCTGTCGGTCTGTCTCTCCCTCTCTCTGACTGCCTGGTTCTGTTAGTCTCTGTTTTCCTCTCTCCCTCTGCCTCTATCTTCTGTCTCTGTCTCCCTCTCTCTGACTGCCTGGTTCTGTTAGTCACTGTTTTCCTCTCTCCCTCTCTATCTCTGCCTCTATCTTCTGTCTCTGTCTGTCTCTCTCCCCCTGTAGGTCTGTCTCTCCCTCTCTCTGACTGCCTGGTTCTGTTAGTCACTGTTTTCCTCTCTCCCTCTGCCTCTATCTTCTGTCTCTGTCTGTGTCTCTCCCCCTGTCGGTCTGTCTCTCCCTCTCTCTGACTGCCTGGTTCTGTTAGTCACTGTTTTCCTCTCTCCCTCTGCCTCTATCTTCTGTCTCTGTCTCCCTCTCTCTGCTGCCTGATTCTGTGAGTCACTGTTTTCCTCTCTCCCTCTGCCTCTATCTTCTGTCTCTGTCTGTGTCTCTCCCCCTGTCGGTCTGTCTCTCCCTCTCTCTGACTGCCTGGTTCTGTTAGTCACTGTTTTCCTCTCTCCCTCTGCCTCTATCTTCTGTCTCTGTCTGCCTCTCTCTGACTGCCTGATTCTGTTAGTCTCTGTTTTCCTCTCTCCCTCTGCCTCTATCTTCTGTCTCTGTCTGTGTCTCTCCCCCTGTCGGTCTGTCTCTCCCTCTCTCTGACTGCCTGATTCTGTTAGTCACTGTTTTCCTCTCTCCCTCTGCCTCTATCTTCTGTCTCTGTCTGTGTCTCTCCCCCTGTCGGTCTGTCTCTCCCTCTCTCTGACTGCCTGGTTCTGTTAGTCACTGTTTTCCTCTCTCCCTCTGCCTCTATCTTCTGTCTCTCTCCCCCTGTCGGCCTGTCTCTACCTCTCTACCTGTCTTGACTACCTGTCTCTCTTTACATCTCTCTCACTCCCTCTGTCTCTGCCTGCCTGTCTGTGTGTCATTGTGTCACTCTCTTTCTGCCTGTCTCTGTGTGTAATGTGTGTCACATGTCTTAAAGGGCTCAACACAGCTGACATTGCAATAAATCCAGGTTTGAGTGAAATGCACAGGAAATATTTGGATTTGAGTTTTAGTGATGTACTGACTTTGCATTTTCCCCTTTCTCTCTGCCTATTTCTGTCCCTCTGTCTGTTTCTCTCTCTCTGTCTGTTTCTGTCTCTCTCTCCCTCCCATCTTTGTCTTCAGCTTGTGAAGTATCAGAGAGAGATAGACAGAGTGAGACAGAGAGAGAGAGAGAGAAGCCAGAGGGGCAGGGAGAGGGAAGAGGAGATTGTTGGATGGGGGTCTCTGCTGCACAGCCAGGGCACAGACCCCCACCTCCCCACCCCACATTCCTCACCCCTCCATGGTGTCCACACCTTAAACCTCAATCGACAGTGAGAAAGGGCGGGGGGAGAAACAGGGTGAGGGAGAACCAAACTGAGAGGGGGTGGGGAACGTTGGGGACTCAGTTGGGGTAATCGATACTGGATCTTGGAGCGGTTGAGTCCTCCTCCGTTGTGGGGCTGCCCGTGGGATCCTGCTGTGCAGAATGGTCTTCATTGTAACTTTAGTCATTAGTACATTGACTGGTGTTTTGGGTTTTAGTTCTGTAATCATGAAAATTAAACACGTCCAGTGTGGTGGGACACTTATTCTAAATGGGATGACAGGAGATTTTCCGAGGACATTTTAATCCAGCTCTCACAAAGGGCCTGGAACGGAAAAGGCCGCGATTGGGGCCTGGTTCAATTTACCAATCGCACAGTGCCCGTGTTTTACTGGAATTAATGGGAAAGGAGAGAGAGAATGGGAAAGGAGAGAGAGAATGGGAAAGGAGAGAATGGGAAAGGAGAGAGAGAATGGGAAAGGAGAGAGAGAGAGAATGGGAAAGGAGAGAGAAATGGGATAGGAGAGAGAGAATGGGATAGGAGAGAGAGAATGGGAAAGAAGAGAGAATGGGAAAGGAAAGAGAGAAAGGAAAATGAGAGAGAGAAAGGAAAATGAGAGAGAGAAAGGAAAAGGAGAGAGAGAAGTGGGAAAGGAGAGAGAGAATGGGAAAGGAAAGAGAGAAAGGAAAATGAGAGAGAGAAAGGAAAATGAGAGAAAGGAAAAGGAGAGAGAGAATAGGAAAAGAAGAGAGAATGGGAAAGGAGAGAGAGAATGGGAAAGGAGAGAGAAAATGGGATAGGAGAGAGAGAATGGGAAAGAAGAGAGAATGGGAAAGGAAAGAGAGAAAGGAAAATGAGAGAGAGAAAGGAAAATGAGAGACAGAAAGGAAAAGGAGAGAGAGAAGTGGGAAAGGAGAGAGAGAATGGGAAAGGAAAGAGAGAAAGGAAAATGAGAGAGAGAAAGGAAAATGAGAGAAAGGAAAAGGAGAGAGAGAATAGGAAAAGAAGAGAGAATGGGAAAGGAGAGAGAGAATGGGAAAGGAGAGAGAGAATGGGATAGGAGAGAGAGAATGGGAAAGAAGAGAGAATGGGAAAGGAAAGAGAGAAAGGAAAATGAGAGAGAGAAAGGAAAATGAGAGAGAGAAAGGAAAAGGAGAGAGAGAAGTGGGAAAGGAGAGAGAGAATGGGAAAGGAAAGAGAGAAAGGAAAATGAGAGAGAGAAAGGAAAATGAGAGAAAGGAAAAGGAGAGAGAGAATAGGAAAAGAAGAGAGAATGGGAAAGGAGAGAGAGAATGGGAAAGGAGAGAGAGAATGGGATAGGAGAGAGAGAATGGGAAAGAAGAGAGAATGGGAAAGGAGAGAGAGAATGGGAAAGGAGAGAGAGAATGTGAAAGGAGAGAATGGGAAAGGAGAGAGAGAGAGAATGGGAAAGGAGAGAGAGAATGGGAAAGGAGAGAGAATGGGAAAGGAGAGAGAATGGGAAAGGAGAGAGAGAATGGGAAAGGAGAGAGAGAATGGGAAAGGAGAGAATGGGAAAGGAGAGAGAGAATGGGAAAGGAGAGAGAATGGGAAAGGAGAGAGAATGGGAAAGGAGAGAGAGAATGGGAAAGGAGAGAATGGGAAAGGAGAGAGAGAGAGAATGGGAAAGGAGAGAGAGAGAGAATGGGAAAGGAGAGAGAGAATGGGAAAGGAGAGAGAGAATGGAAAAGGAAAGAGAGAAAGGAAAATGAGAGAGAGAAAGGAAAAGGAGAGAGAGAATGGGAAAGGAGAGAGAATGGGAAAGGAGAGAATGGGAAAGGAGAGAGAGAATGGGAAAGGAGAGAGAGAGAGAATGGGAAAGGAGAGAGAGAATAGGAAAAGAAGAGAGAATGGGAAAGGAGAGAGAGAATGGGAAAGGAGAGAGAGAATGGGAAAGGAGAGAGAGAGAGAATGGGAAAGGAGAGAGAGAATGGGAAAGGAGAGAGAGAGAGAATGGGAAAGGAGAGAGAGAGAGAATGGGAAAGGAGAGAGAATGGGAAAGGAGAGAGAGAATGGGAAAGGAGAGAATGGGAAAGGAGAGAGAGAGAGAATGGGAAAGGAGAGAGAGAGAGAATGGGAAAGGAGAGAGAGAATGGGAAAGGAGAGAGAGAATGGAAAAGGAAAGAGAGAAAGGAAAATGAGAGAGAGAAAGGAAAAGGAGAGAGAGCATTTGAAAGGAGAGAGAGAAAGGGAAAGGAGAGAGAGAAAGGGAAAGGAGAGAGAATGGGAAAGGAGAGAATGGGAAAGGAGAGAGGGAGAGAATGGGAAAGGAGGGAGAGAATGGAAAAGGAAAGAGAGAAAGGAAAATGAGAGAGAGAAAGGAAAAGGAGAGAGAGCATGGGAAAGGAGAGAGAGAAAGGGAAAGGAGAGAGAGAGAATGGGAAAGGAGAGAGAGAAAGGGAAAGGAGAGAGAGAGAGAATACAGTAAAGGGGGAGGGAGGGAGAGAAGGGGACGGAGATTGGTAATGGTGCCTTGGAGTCTTGCTGGGCAGAGATGACCCGGAAAGTGCCTCCCGAAAGAAGCAGCCGCTGGGTTTTAAATCCATCCCCCACTTGTGAAGCTGCTGGGAGAGGGACGGGAATTGAAAGTTGTTTAAGGTGACGTTTTATTCCTGGATAATTCTGCTGCCAGTTTTCCCCACACGGGGATGAATTGAGGGATTCAGTGCAATGTGCAGGAAGCATTTTGAGTTTATTGAGGTGTTGACTGGATTTCTCTCTCTCTCTGTCTGCCTGTCCACATTTGTGAATCTGAGAATTTTGTGTTTATAAAGATCCACCCTGGATAATGTTGCTGTGCAGCTTGTTTTAAAGAAGGATACAGCTCTGGAGAGGATCAGAGGATGTGGGGGGGGGGGGACACACAGGTTACTGAGTCGGATGGTCAGCCGTGATGATGAATGGCAGAGCAGCTTGGAAGGGCCGAATGGCCTGCTCCTGGTTTCAGTGTTTAAATTGTTCCCCTGTCCGTGAGCAGGTTGTGTGTGTGTGTGGGATCGAGCTGTGTACTCGCCTGGCTCCCTATTACTTACAAACACCCGCGAGCTGACTGTAAATGTAAAAGATTGAGGGAAAGAGGGAGGCTGGGAGAGGGAGAGGCAGGCAGAGAGAGAGAGAGATGGGGAAATGGAGGGAGGGAAGGGCAGCTGAACAGGGAGGGGCTGGGAGGGGGTGTGAGGGGCTCAGGAAGGGTAGTGGAAAGAGACAGAGTGTAAGGAGGGGGGCCCCCTCTCCCTCTCAGCCCCTCTCCCTCTCCCTCTCAGTCCCTCTCCCTCTCAGCCCCTCTCCCTCTCAGCCCCTCTCCCTCTCAGCCTCTCTCCCTCTCAGCCCCTCTCCCTCTCAGCCCCTCTCCCTCTCAGCCCATCTCCCTCTCAGCCTCTCTCCCTCTCAGCCCCTCTCCCTCTCAGTCTCTCTCCCTCTCAGCCCCTCTCCCTCTCAGCCCCTCTCCCTCTCAGCCCCTCTCCCTCTCAGCCCCTCTCCCTCTCAGCCCATCTCCCTCTCAGCCTCTCTCCCTCTCAGCCCCTCACCCTCTCAGCCTCTCTCTCCCTCTCAGCCCCTCTCCCTCTCAGCCCCTCTCCCTCTCAGCCTCTCTCCCTCTCAGCCCCTCACCCTCTCAGCCTCTCTCTCCCTCTCAGCCTCTCTCTCCCTCTCAGCCCCTCTCCCTCTCAGCCCCTCTCCCTCTCAGCCTCTCTCCCTCTCAGCCTCTCTCTCCCTCTCAGCCCCTCTCTCTCTCAGCCCCTCTCCCTCTCAGCCCCTCTCCCTCTCAGCCCCTCTACCTCTCAGCCCCTCTCCCTCTCAGCCCCTCTCCCTCTCAGCCCCTCTCCCTCTCAGTCTCTCTCCCTCTCAGCCTCTCTCCCTCTCAGCCCCTCTCCCTCTCAGTCTCTCTCCCTCTCAGCCCCTCTCCCTCTCAGCCCCTCTCCCTCTCAGCCCCTCTCCCTCTCAGCCCCTCTCCCTCTCAGTCTCTCTCCCTCTCAGCCTCTCTCCCTCTCAGCCCCTCTCCCTCTCAGCCCCTCTCCCTCTCAGCCCCTCTCCCTCTCAGCCCCTCTCCCTCTCAGTCTCTCTCCCTCTCAGCCTCTCTCCCTCTCAGCCTCTCTCCCTCTCAGCCCCTCTCCCTCTCAGCCTCTCTCCCTCTCAGCCTCTCTCTCCCTCTCAGCCCCTCTCTCTCTCAGCCCCTCTCCCTCTCTCCCTCTCAGCCCCTCTCCCTCTCAGCCCCTCTCCCTCTCAGCCCCTCTCCCTCTCAGCCCCTCTCCCTCTCAGTCCCTCTCCCTCTCAGCCTCTCTCCCTCTCAGCCCCTCTCCCTCTCAGTCTCTCTCCCTCTCAGCCCCTCTCCCTCTCAGCCACTCTCCCTCTCAGTCTCTCTCCCTCAGTCTCTCTCCCTCTCAGCCCCTCTCCCTCTCAGCCCCTCTCCCTCTCAGCCCCTCTCCCTCTCATTCTCTCTCCCTCTCTCCCTCTGCCTCTATCTTCTGTCTCTGTCTGTGTCTCTCCCCCTGTCGGTCTGTCTCTCCCTCTCTCTGACTGCCTGGTTCTGTTAGTCTCTGTTTTCCTCTCTCCCTCTGCCTCTATCTTCTGTCTCTGTCTGTGTCTCCCCCTGTCGGTCTGTCTCTCCCTCTCTCTGACTGCCTGGTTCTGTTAGTCTCTGTTTTCCTCTCTCCCTCTGCCTCTATCTTCTGTCTCTGTCTGTCTCTCTCTCCCCCTGTCGGTCTGTCTCTCCCTCTCTCTGACTGCCTGGTTCTGTTAGTCACTGTTTTCCTCTCTCCCTCTGCCTCTATCTTCTGTCTCTGTCTGTGTCTCTCCCCCTGTCGGTCTGTCTCTCTCTCTCTCTGACTGCCTGGTTCTGTTAGTCACTGTTTTCCTCTCAATCTCTGCCTCTATCTTCTGTCTCTGTCTGTGTCTCTCCCCCTGTCGGTCTGTCTCTCCCTCTCTCTGACTGCCTGGTTCTGTTAGTCTCTGTTTTCCTCTCTCCCTCTGCCTCTATCTTCTGTCTCTGTCTGTCTCTCTCTCCCCCTGTCGGTCTGTCTCTCCCTCTCTCTGACTGCCTGGTTCTGTTAGTCACTGTTTTCCTCCCTCCCTCTGCCTCTATCTTCTGTCTCTGTCTGTGTCTCTCCCCCTGTCGGTCTGTCTCTCCCTCTCTCTGACTGCCTGGTTCTGTTAGTCACTGTTTTCCTCTCTCCCTCTGCCTCTATCTTCTGTCTCTGTCTGTGTCTCTCCCCCTGTCGGTCTGTCTCTCCCTCTCTCTGACTGCCTGGTTCTGTTAGTCACTGTTTTCCTCTCTATCTCTGCCTCTATCTTCTGTCTCTGTCTGTGTCTCTCCCCCTGTCGGTCTGTCTCTCCCTCTCTCTGACTGCCTGGTTCTGTTAGTCTCTGTTTTCCTCTCTCCCTCTGCCTCTATCTTCTGTCTCTGTCTGTGTCTCTCCCCCTGTCGGTCTGTCTCTCCCTCTCTCTGACTGCCTGGTTCTGTTAGTCACTGTTTTCCTCTCTCCCTCTGCCTCTATCTTCTGTCTCTGTCTGTCTCTCTCCCCCTGTCGGTCTGTCTCTCCCTCTCTCTGACTGCCTGGTTCTGTTAGTCTCTGTTTTCCTCTCTCCCTCTGCCTCTATCTTCTGTCTCTGTCTGTGTCTCTCCCCCTGTCGGTCTGTCTCTCCCTCTCTCTGACTGCCTGGTTCTGTTAGTCACTGTTTTCCTCTCTCCCTCTGCCTCTATCTTCTGTCTCTGTCTGTGTCTCTCCCCCTGTCGGTCTGTCTCTCCCTCTCTCTGACTGCCTGGTTCTGTGAGTCACTGTTTTCCTCTCTCCCTCTGCCTCTATCTTCTGTCTCTGTCTGTGTCTCTCCCCCTGTGGGTCTGTCTCTCCCTCTCTCTGACTGCCTGGTTCTGTTAGTCACTGTTTTCCTCTCTCCCTCTGCCTCTATCTTCTGTCTCTGTCTGTCTCTCTCCCCCTGTCGGTCTGTCTCTCCCTCTCTCTGACTGCCTGATTCTGTTAGTCACTGTTTTCCTCTCTCCCTCTCTATCTCTGCCTCTATCTTCTGTCTCTGTCTGTGTCTCTCACCCTGTAGGTCTGTCTCTCCCTCTCTCTGACTGCCTGGTTCTGTTAGTCTCTGTTTTCCTCTCTCCCTCTGCCTCTATCTTCTGTCTCTGTCTGTGTCTCTCCCCCTGTCGGTCTGTCTCTCCCTCTCTCTGACTGCCTGGTTCTGTTAGTCACTGTTTTCCTCTCTCCCTCTGCCTCTATCTTCTGTCTCTGTCTGTGTCTCTCCCCCTGTGGGTCTGTCTCTCCCTCTCTCTGACTGCCTGGTTCTGTTAGTCACTGTTTTCCTCTCTCCCTCTGCCTCTATCTTCTGTCTCTGTCTGTGTCTCTCCCCCTGTCGGTCTGTCTCTCCCTCTCTCTCACTGCCTGGTTCTGTTAGTCACTGTTTTCCTCTCTCCCTCTGCCTCTATCTTCTGTCTCTGTCTGTGTCTCTCCCCCTGTCGGTCTGTCTCTCCCTCTCTCTGACTGCCTGGTTCTGTTAGTCTCTGTTTTCCTCTCTCCCTCTGCCTCTATCTTCTGTCTCTGTCTGTGTCTCTCCCCCTGTCGGTCTGTCTCTCCCTCTCTCTGACTGCCTGGTTCTGTTAGTCACTGTTTTCCTCTCTCCCTCTGCCTCTATCTTCTGTCTCTGTCTGTGTCTCTCCCCCTGTCGGTCTGTCTCTCCCTCTCTCTGACTGCCTGGTTCTGTTAGTCTCTGTTTTCCTCTCTCCCTCTGCCTCTATCTTCTGTCTCTGTCTGTGTCTCTCCCCCTGTCGGTCTGTCTCTCCCTCTCTCTGACTGCCTGGTTCTGTTAGTCACTGTTTTCCTCTCTATCTCTGCCTCTATCTTCTGTCTCTGTCTGTCTCTCCCCCTGTCGGTCTGTCTCTCCCTCTCTCTGACTGCCTGGTTCTGTGAGTCACTGTTTTCCTCTCTCCCTCTGCCTCTATCTTCTGTCTCTGTCTGTGTCTCTCCCCCTGTCGGTCTGTCTCCCTCTCTCTGACTGCCTGGTTCTGTTAGTCACTGTTTTCCTCTCTCCCTCTGCCTCTATCTTCTGTGTCTGTCTCTCCCTCTCTCTGACTGCCTGGTTCTGTGAGTCACTGTTTTCCTCTCTCCCTCTGCCTCTATCTTCTGTCTCTGTCTGTGTCTCTCCCCCTGTCGGTCTGTCTCTCCCTCTCTCTGACTGCCTGGTTCTGTTAGTCACTGTTTTCCTCTCTCCCTCTGCCTCTATCTTCTGTCTCTGTCTGTGTCTCTCCCCCTGTCGGTCTGTCTCTCCCTCTCTCTGACTGCCTGGTTCTGTTAGTCACTGTTTTCCTCTCTCCCTCTGCCTCTATCTTCTGTCTCTGTCTGTGTCTCTCCCCCTGTCGGTCTGTCTCTCCCTCTCTCTGACTGCCTGGTTCTGTTAGTCACTGTTTTCCTCTCTCCCTCTGCCTCTATCTTCTGTCTCTGTCTGTGTCTCTCCCCCTGTCGGTCTGTCTCTCCCTCTCTCTGACTGCCTGATTCTGTTAGTCACTGTTTTCCTCTCTCCCTCTGCCTCTATCTTCTGTCTCTGTCTGTGTCTCTCCCCCTGTCGGTCTGTCTCTCCCTCTCTCTGACTGCCTGGTTCTGTTAGTCACTGTTTTCCTCTCTCCCTCTGCCTCTATCTTCTGTCTCTGTCTGTGTCTCTCCCCCTGTCGGTCTGTCTCTCCCTCTCTCTGACTGCCTGATTCTGTTAGTCTCTGTTTTCCTCTCTCCCTCTGCCTCTATCTTCTGTCTCTGTCTGTGTCTCTCCCCCTGTCGGTCTGTCTCTCCCTCTCTCTGACTGCCTGATTCTGTTAGTCACTGTTTTCCTCTCTCCCTCTGCCTCTATCTTCTGTCTCTGTCTGTGTCTCTCCCCCTGTCGGTCTGTCTCTCCCTCTCTCTGACCGCCTGGTTCTGTTAGTCACTGTTTTCTCTCTCCCTCTGCCTCTATCTTCTGTCTCTCTCCCCCTGTCGGTCTGTCTCTCCCTCTCTCTGACTGCCTGTCTCTCTTTACATCTCTCTCACTCCCTCTGTCTCTGCCTGCCTGTCTGTGTGTCATTGTGTCACTCTCTTTCTGCCTGTCTCTGTGTGTAATGTGTGTCACATGTCTTAAAGGGCTCAACACAGCTGACATTGCAATAAATCCAGGTTTGAGTGAAATGCACAGGAAATATTTGGATTTGAGTTTTAGTGATATACTGACTTTCCATTTTCCCCTTTCTCTCTGCCTATTTCTGTCCCTCTGTCTGTTTCTCTCTCTCTGTCTGTTTCTGTCTCTCTCTCCCTCCCATCTTTGTCTTCAGCGTGTGAAGTATCAGAGAGAGATAGACAGAGTGAGACAGAGAGAGAGAGAGAGAAGCCAGAGGGGCAGGGAGAGGGAAGAGGAGATTGTTGGATGGGGGTCTCTGCTGCACAGCCAGGGCACAGACCCCCACCTCCCCACCCCACATTCCTCACCCCTCCATGGTGTCCACACCTTAAACCTCAATCGACTGTGAGAAAGGGCGGGGGGAGAAACAGGGTGAGGGAGAACCAAACTGAGAGGGGGTGGGGAACGTTGGGGACTCAGTTGGGGTAATTGATACTGGATCTTGGAGCGGTTGAGTCCTCCTCCGTTGTGGGGCTGCCCGTGGGATCCTGCTGTGCAGAATGGTCTTCATTGTAACTTTAGTCATTAGTACATTGACTGGTGTTTTGGGTTTTAGTTCTGTAATCATGAAAATTAAACACGTCCAGTGTGGTGGGACACTTATTCTAAATGGGATGACAGGAGATTTTCCGAGGACATTTTAATCCAGCTCTCACAAAGGGCCTGGAACGGAAAAGGCCGCGATTGGGGCCTGGTTCAATTTACCAATCGCACAGTGCCCGTGTTTTACTGGAATTAATGGGAAAGGAGAGAGAGAATGGGAAAGGAGAGAGAGAATGGGAAAGGAGAGAATGAGAAAGGAGAGAGAGAATGGGAAAGGAGAGAGAGAGAGAATGGGAAAGGAGAGAGAGAATGGGATAGGAGAGAGAGAATGGGAAAGAAGAGAGAATGGGAAAGGAAAGAGAGAAAGGAAAATGAGAGAGAGAAAGGAAAAGGAGAGAGAGAAGTGGGAAAGGAGAGAGAGAATGGGAAAGGAAAGAGAGAAAGGAAAATGAGAGAGAGAAAGGAAAATGAGAGAAATGAAAAGGAGAGAGAGAATAGGAAAAGAGAGAATGGGAAAGGAGAGAGAGAATGCAAAAGGAGAGAGAGAATGTGAAAGGAGAGAATGGGAAAGGAGAGAGAGAGAGAATGGGAAAGGAGAGAGAGAATGGGAAAGGAGAGAGAGAATGGGAAAGGAGAGAGAATGGGAAAGGAGAGAGAGAATGGGAAAGGAGAGAATGGGAAAGGAGAGAGAGAATGGGAAAGGAGATCTCGAGAGAGAGAATGGGAAAGGAGAGAGAGAATGGGAAAGGAAAGAGAGAAAGGAAAATGAGAGAGAGAAAGGA
The DNA here is from genome assembly GCF_047496885.1 of Scyliorhinus torazame. Classification (NCBI taxonomy): domain Eukaryota; kingdom Metazoa; phylum Chordata; class Chondrichthyes; order Carcharhiniformes; family Scyliorhinidae; genus Scyliorhinus; species Scyliorhinus torazame. Next base: position 430,789 of record NW_027307803.1, on the reverse strand, counting down.
AAAGGAGAGAGAGAATGGGAAAGGAGAGAGAGAAATGGAAAGGAGAGAGAGAATGGGAAAGGAGAGAGAGAGAATGGGAAAGGAGAGAGAGAGAATGGGAAAGGAGAGAGAGAGAATGGGAAAGGAGAGAGAGAATGGGAAAGGAGAGAGAGAATGGGAAAGGAGAGTGAGAAAGGGAAAGGAGAGAGAGAAAGGGAAAGGAGAGAGAGAAAGGGAAAGGAGAGAGAGAGAGAGAATACAGTAAAGGGGGAGGGAGGGAGAGAAGGGGACGGAGATTGGTAACGGTGCCTTGGAGTCTTGCTGGGCAGAGATGACCCGGAAAGTGCCTCCCGAAAGAAGGGGGTGAATTGAGGGATTCAGTGCAATGTGCAGCAAGCATTTTGAGTTTATTGAGGTGTTGACTGGATTTCTCTCTCTCTCTGTCTGCCTGTCCACATTTGTGAATCTGAGAATTTTGTGTTTATAAAGATCCACCCTGGATAATGTTGCTGTGCAGCTTGTTTTAAAGAAGGATACAGCTCTGGGGAGGATCAGAGGATGTGGGGGGGGGGGGGGGGGGGGGGACACAGGTTACTGAGTCGGATGGTCAGCCGTGATGATGAATGGCAGAGCAGGTTGGAAGGGCCGAATGGCCTGCTCCTGGTTTCAGTGTTTAAATTGTTCCCCTCTCCGTGAGCAGCTTGTGTGTATGTGTGGGATCGAGCTGTGTACTCGCCTGGTCTGGCTCCCTATTACTTACAAACACCCGCGAGCTGACTGTAAATGTAAAAGATTGAGGGAAAGAGGGAGGCTGGGAGAGGGAGAGGCAGGCAGAGAGAGAGAGAGATGGGGAAATGGAGGGAGGGAAGGGCAGCTGAACAGGGAGGGGCTGGGAGGGGGGTGTGAGGGGCTCAGGAAGGGTAGTGGAAAGAGACAGAGTGTAAGGAGGGGGGCCCCCTCTCCCTCTCAGCCCCTCTCCCTCTCAGTCTCCCTCCCTCTCAGCCCATCTCCCTCTCAGCCCCTCTCCCTCTCAGCCCCTCTCCCTCTCAGCCTCTCAGCCCCTCTCCCTCTCAGCCCCTCCCTCTCAGCCCCTCTCCCTCTCAGCCATTCTCCCTCTCAGTCTCTCTCCCTCTCAGCCCCTCTCCGCCTCTCTCCCTCTCAGCCCCTCTCCCTCTCTCCCTCTCAGCCTCTCCCTCTCAGCCTCTCTCCCTCTCAGCCCCTCTCCCTCTCAGCCCCTCTCCCTCTCAGCCTCTCTCCCTCTCAGTCTCTCTCCCTCTCAGTCCCTCTCCCTCTCAGCCCCTCTCCCTCTCAGTCTCTCTCCCTCTCAGCCCCTCTCCCTCTCAGCCTCTCTCCCTCTCAGCCCCTCTCCCTCTCAGTCTCTCTCCCTCTCAGCCCCTCTCCCTCTCAGCCCCTCTCCCTCTCAGCCCCTCTCCCTCTCAGTCTCTCTCCCTCTCAGCCCCTCTCCCTCTCAGCCCCTCTCCCTCTCAGCCCCTCTCCCTCTCAGTCTCTCTCCCTCTCTCTCTCAGCCCTCTCCCTCTCAGCCCCTCTCCCTCTCAGCCTCTCTCCCTCTCAGTCTCTCTCCCTCTCAGTCTCTCTCCCTCTCAGCCCCTCTCCCTCTCAGTCTCTCTCCCTCTCAGTCCCTCTCCCTCTCAGCCCCTCTCCCTCTCAGTCTCTCTCCCTCTCAGCCCCTCTCCCTCTCAGCCTCTCTCCCTCTCAGCCCCTCTCCCTCTCAGTCTCTCTCCCTCTCAGCCCCTCTCCCTCTCAGCCCCTCTCCCTCTCAGCCCCTCTCCCTCTCAGCCTCTCTCCCTCTCAGCCCCTCTCCCTCTCAGCCCCTCTCCCTCTCAGCCCCTCTCCCTCTCAGCCCCTCTCCCTCTCAGTCTCTCTCCCTCTCTCCTCTCAGCCCCTCTCCCTCTCAGCCCCTCTCCCTCTCAGCCTCTCTCCCTCTCAGTCTCTCGTCCCTCTCAGCCCCTCTCCCTCTCAGCCTCTCTCCCTCTCAGGTCTCTCACGCTCAGCCTCTCTCCCTCTCAGGTCTCTCTCCCTCTCAGCCCCTCTCCCTCTCAGCCCCTCTCCCTCTCAGCCTCTCTCCCTCTCAGCCTCTCTCCCTCTCAGCCCCTCTCCCTCTCAGCCCCTCTCCCTCTCAGCCCCTCTCCCTCTCAGCCCCTCTCCCTCTCAGCCCCTCTCCCTCTCAGCCTCTCTCCCTCTCAGTCTCTCTCCCTCTCAGTCTCTCTCCCTCTCAGCCCCTCTCCCTCTCAGTCTCTCTCCCTCTCAGTCCCATCTCCTCTCAGCCCCTCTCCCTCTCAGTCTCTCTCCCTCTCAGCCCCTCTCCCTCTCAGCCTCTCTCCCTCTCAGCCCCTCTCCCTCTCAGCCTCTCTCCCTCTCAGCCTCTCTCCCTCTCAGCCTCTTCCCTCTCAGTCTCTCTCCCTCTCAGTCCCTCTCCCTCTCAGCCCCTCTACCTCTCAGCCTCTCTCCCTCTCAGCCCCTCTCCCTCTCAGCCCCTCTCCCTCTCAGCCCCTCTCCCACTCAGTCTCTCTCCCTCTCAGTCTCTCCCTCTCAGCCTCTCTCCCTCTCAGTCCTCTCAGTCCCTCTCCCTCTCAGTCTCTCTCCCTCTCAGTCTCTCTCCCTCTCAGCCTCTCTCCCTCTCAGCCTCTCTCCCTCTCAGCCCCTCTCCCTCTCAGTCTCTCTCCCTCTCAGCCCCTCTACCTCTCAGCCTCTCTCCCTCTCAGCCCCTCTCCCTCTCAGCCCCTCTCCCTCTCAGTCTCTCTCCCTCTCAGCCCCTCTACCTCTCAGCCTCTCTCCCTCTCAGCCCCTCTCCTCCTCAGCCTCTCTCCCTCTCAGTCTCTCTCCCTCTCAGTCCTCTCCCTCTCAGCCCCCTCTACCTCTCAGCCTCTCTCCCTCTCAGCCCCTCTCCCTCTCAGCCCCTCTCCCTCTCAGCCCCTCTCCCACTCAGTCTCTCTCCCTCTCAGTCTCTCCCTCTCAGCCTCTCTCCCTCTCAGTCCCTCTCAGTCCCTCTCAGCCTCTCTCTCCCTCTCAGCCTCTCTCCCTCTCAGTCCCTCTCCCTCTCAGCCTCCTCAGCCCTCTCCCTCTCAGCCTCTCTCCCTCTCAGCCCCTCTCCCTCTCAGCCTCTCTCCCTCTCAAGCCTCTCTCCCTCTCAGTCTCTCTCCCTCTCAGCCCCTCTCCCTCTCAGCCCCTCTCCCTCTCAGGTCCCTCTCCCTCTCAGTCTCTCTCCCTCTCAGCCCCTCTCCCTCTCAGCCCCTCTCCCTCTCAGTCCCTCTCCCTCTCAGTCTCTTCCAGATTTGGAGAGAATTGGGCGGTTGCGACACCCAACGTGTGGTAACATTCAAGGCTCTGGCCTAGTGCTGGGCAGAGGGATTGGAGCAGATTTAGAGTATTTACACTTGTCTCTCCAGGCTTGGTGGTGGAAGGGCCTGTTCTGTGCGGTCTGATTCTGTGCAGATCAGGCTCAGAGAGGGGGAGAGAGAGAGAGAGAGAGAGAGAAATGAGAGAGGGAGAGAGAGGAATGAAATGAGAGGGAGAGAAATGAAAAGTGAGAGAGGGAGAGAGAGAAATGAAATGAGAGGAGAGGAGAGAAATGAAAAGAGAGAGGGAGAGAGAGAAATGAAATGAGAGAGAGGGAGAGAAATGAAAAGTGAAAGAGGGAGAGAAATGAAATGAGAGAGGGAGAGAGAGAAATGAAATGAGAGAGAGGGAGAGAGAAATGAAATGAGAGAGAGGGAGAGAAATGAAATGGAGAGAGAGGGAGAGAGAAATGAAATGAGAGAGAGGGAGAGAGAGAAATGAAATGAGAGGGAGGGAAAGAAATGAAAAGTGAGAGAGGGAGAGAAATGAAATGAGAGAGAGGGAAGGAGAGAAATGAAATGAGAGGGAGGGAGGGAGAGAAATGAAATGAGAGAGAGGGAAGGAGCGAAATGAAATGAGAGAGAGGGAAGGAGAGAAATGAAAAGTGAGAGAGGGAGAGAAATGAAAAGAGAGAGAGAGAGAAATGAAATGAGAGAAAGAGAGATGGAGGCAGAGGTAAGTGATGGAAGTTGAAGGCTGGGGATGTGAAGGGGATCTGGAGGGGTGGGGGAGAGAGACAGAGTGTGTGGGAGGGGTGTCCTGCACCATGGTGGTACTGCCAGTGGGATCTTGCTGTGTAGAATTGCCTTCTATGCTCATGTACACTGACTGGAGGGGTGATTGGATCTGATTGTGCAATTAGGATGGAGATAGGGGAGAGTGCAAAGCCAGAGGGAGCGGAGAGAGAGACAAGAATCGTGGATGGGGGTTTCCTGGTGTAGAGTCAGGGTCCAGCCCCCTCCCCCCCACCCCCCTCCCCTTGCGCCCACACAACCCGCCCCATGTTCCTCGCAAGGCGACACTGTCCACACTGGGGGGTGGGGAATATTGGGGGCTGTGTGGGTGAAAGACAGCCAGTGAGGCGATGGGGTGGGAGGGGGGATCCAGAGACAGCAAAGCAGAGGTGGACATTGGTTGGTGGGTCAAGGAAGGGGGATAAAGACACCGGATCTGACGGTGTTCAGTGTGGGATCTTGCTGTGCGAGGCTGAGGGCAATATTGACGTGGGGCGGTGGGGCTGGAGAATCACTCTCCACTTGGGAGAGGCGAGCTTTGATCAGGAATAGTCAGCGTGGCAGAGGGAGGCCGTGCTGAACCAATGGGACTGAATTATTGGAGGAGGTGACCAGATGAGGGTGGTGCAGTTGATGTAGTTTATCTGGGTTGCAGCCAAGCCTCTGACAAGGGCCCCCACATGGGAGACTGACAAAGAAGTCAAATGCACATGGGAGATGGGGTAACTTGGAAGCAGAACTGAGTTAGTGATAGGAGACAGAGGGTGGTGGGAGAAGCCTGTTTGTGCGACTGGAGGCCAGTCACAGAGTGAAAGATGTTTACAACATGGAAACGGTCCCTTCGGCCCAGCTTGTCCGTGCCGCCCAGTTTCTATCACTAAGCTAGTCCCACTTGCCCGCATTTTGGCCCATATCCCTCTGTACCCACCCTGCCCACGGATGGGAGGGTTCCAGCCTCCCTAGACCCCACCCCACATTCTTCGCACAACAACTGCGGCAATTCTCACCTCAAACAATTTTTTTTTTCAAATCCGGCCGATACCACATTGCAGTGTGTGTGTGGGATCCTGCTGTGCGAGGATGAGGGACATATTGAAGTGGAGTAAGAGGGGGTAGTTTGTTTGGAGAGAGGTAAATGTTCTAGGGAGTTTGTGGGATCGGACTGTGCGCTGCCACTGTACCATGGAACATACTGACTTCCGAGTGTTTGCTCAGTCAGTGTTGTAATTGGGTATCGGGTGCTCCCTCAGTGTTGTAATTGGGAATCGGGTGCTCCCTCAGTGTTGTAATTGGGTATTGAGTGCTCCCTCAGTGTTGTAATTGGGTATCGGGTGCTCCCTCAGTGTTGTAATTGGGTATTGAGTGCTCCCTCAGTGTTGTAATTGGGTATCGGGTGCTCCCTCAGTGTTGTAATTGGGTATCGGGTGCTCCCTCAGTGTTGTAATTGGGTATCGGGTGCTCCCTCAGTGTTGTAATTGGGTATCGGGTGCTCCCTCAATGTTTTAATTGGGTATCGGGTGCTCCGTCAAGTGTTGTAATTGCGTATCGGGTGCTCCCTCAGTGTTGTAATTGGGTATCGGGTGCTCCCTCAGTGTTGTAATTGGGTATCGGGTGCTCCCTCAATGTTGTAATTGGGTATCAGGTGCTCCCTCAGTGTTGTAATTGGGTATCGGGTGCTCAGTCAGTGTTGTAATTGGGTATCGGGTGCTCCCTCTGTGTTGTAATTGGGTATCGGGTGCTCCAGTGTGTTGTAATTGGGTATCGGGTGCTCCCTCAGTGTTGTAATGGGTATCGGGTGCTCAGTCAGTGTTACAATTGGGTATGGGTGCTCCCTCAGTGTTGTAATTGGGTATCGGGTGCTCAGTCAGTGTTGTAATTGGGTATCGGGTGCACCCTCAGTGTTGTAATTGGGTGTTGGGTGCTCAGTCAATGTTGTAATTGGGTATTGGGTGCTCCCTCAGTGTTGTAATTGGGTATCGGGTGCTCCCTGTGTTGTAATTGGGTATCGGGTGCTCCAGTGTGTTGTAATTGGGTATCGGGTGCTCCCTCAGTGCTGTAATTGGGTATTGGGTGCTCCCTCAGTGTTGTAATTGGGTATTGGGTGCTCCCTCAGTGTTGTAATTGGGTATCGGGTGCTCCGTCAGTGTTGTAATTGGTTATCGGGTGCTCCCTCAGTGTTGTAATTGGGTATCGGGTGCTCCCTCAGTGTTGTAATTGGGTATCGGGTGCTCCCTCAGTGTTGTAATTGGGTATCGAGTGCTCCCTCAGTGTTGTAATTGGGTATCGGGTGCTCCCTCAGTGTTGTAATTGGGTATCGGGTGCTCCCTCAGTGTTGTAATTGGGTATCGGGTGCTCCCTCAGTGTTGTAATTGGGTATCGGGTGCTCCCTCAGTGTTGTAATTGGGTATCGGGTGCTCCCTCAGTGTTGTAATTGGGTATCGGGTGCTCAGTCAGTGTTGTAATTGGGTATCGGGTGCTCCCTCAGTGTTGTAATTGGGTATCGGGTGCTCCCTCAGTGTTGTAATTGGGTATCGGGTGCTCCGTCACTGTTGTAATTGGGTATCGGGTGCTCCCTCAGTGTTGTAATTGGGAATCGGGTGCTCCCTCAGTGTTGTAATTGGGTATCGGGTGCTCCGTCACTGTTGTAATTGGGTATCGGGTGCTCCCTCAGTGTTGTAATTGGGAATCGGGTGCTCCCTCAGTGTTGTAATTGGGTATCGGGTGCTCCGTCAGTGTTGTAATTGGGTATCGGGTGCTCCCTCAGTGTTGTAATTGGGAATCGGGTACTCAGTCAGTGTTGTAATTGGGTATCGGGTGCTCCCACAGTGTTGTAATTGGGTATTGGGTGCTCCCTCAGTGTTGTAATTGGGAATCGGGTGCTCAGTCAGTGTTGTAATTGGGTATCGGGTGCTCCCACAGTGTTGTAATTGGGTATTGGGTGCTCCCTCAGTGTTGTAATTGGGTATCGGGTGCTCCCTCAGTGTTGTAATTGGGAATCGGGTGCTCCCTCAGTGTTGTAATTGGGTATTGAGTGCTCCCTCAGTGTTTGTAATTGGGTATCGGGTGCTCCCTCAGTGTTGTAATTGGGTATTGAGTGCTCCCTCAGTGTTGTAATTGGGTATCGGGTGCTCCCTCAGTGTTGTAATTGGGTATTGAGTTCTCCCTCAGTGTTGTAATTGGGTACCGGGTGATCCCTCAGTGTTGTAATTGGGTATTGAGTGCTCCCTCAGTGTTGTAATTGGGTATCGGGTGCTCCGTCAGTGTTGTAATTGGGTATTGAGTGCTCCCTCAGTGTTGTAATTGGGTATCGGGTGCTCCCTCAGTGTTGTAATTGGGTATCGAGTGCTCCCTCAGTGTTGTAATTGGGTATCGGGTGCTCCCTCAGTGTTGTAATTGGGTATTGGGTGCTCCCTCAGTGTTGTAATTGGTATCGGGTGCTCCCTCAGTGTTGTAATTGGGTATCGGGTGCTCCCTCAGTGTTGTAATTGGGTATCGGGTGCTCCCTCAGTGTTGTAATTGGGTATCGGGTGCTCCCTCAGTGTTGTAATTGGGTATCGGGTGCTCCCTCGGTGTTGTAATTGGGTATCGGGTGCTCCCTCAGTGTTGTAATTGTAAAGCAGAGCGGCTGAAAGGGTCGCAGTCCCTCAGCAATGGCAGAGAGCTGGATAGACACGATAGGTACAGGTGCTCCAGGAGGACAGAGGTGCAGGAAAGGGGAGTTGCCTTTTTCATTAAGGGGAGCGTCACGGCAGCAGTCAAAAGATGAAATAACCGAGGAATCATCCAGCGATGTTTTGTGGGTGGAACCAAGGATGGGATGGTGACCTCATTGGGATTGTACCCAAACAGTCAACAGGAATTAGAAGCTGAAATATGCAGGGAGATTGGGGAAACTTGCAGGGTAGGGGGAGTCTGAGGGGGGGACAGAGGGGGAGATATTGGGGGGGAGACAGAGGGGGAGAGGGATACAGAGGGGGTAGAGGGTGGGAGGGGGGAGACAGAGGGGGAAGAGGGTGGGGGGGAAGACAGAGGGGGAAGAGGGTAAATACCAGTCCTGGAGTGAGCAGGGAGAGTGGGGGAGGGGAAAGTGTCGGATATCTATCAGGATTTGTTGGAGGCGGAGGAGACCCCGGTGGAGGAACTGAAGGGCAAGTGGGAGGAGTTAGGTGGGGAGTTAGAGGCGGGTCTGTGGGCGGCTGCCCGCAGGGTTAATTCCTCCTCATCATGTGCCAGGCTCAGCCTAGTACAGTTTAAGGTGGTACACCGGGCACACATGAAGGTGGCGAGGATGAGCAAGTTTTTCGGGGTAGACGATAGATGTGCGAGAAGCCCAGCAAACCACGTCCACATGTTTTGGGCATGCCCGAAGCTTAGAGGGTTTTGCTCGAGCAATGTCCAAGGTGCTCGACACCCGGGCGGTGCCGAGTCCGGAGGTGGCGATCTTTGGAGTGTCAGAAGATCCCGGAGTACAGGGAGTGAAATAGGCCGACGTTCTGGCCTTTGCCTCCCTGGTAGCCCGGAGACGGATCCTTTTAATGTGGAGGCACTCGGAGCCCCCGAGCGTGGAGGCACTCGGAGCCCCCGAGCGGGGAGACTTGGCTCAGTGACATGGCTGGGTTCCTCAAGCTGGAGAAAATAAAGTTTGCCTTGAGGGGGTCAATGCTGGGGTTCTCTCGGAGGACGCAGCCGTTCGTCGACTTTCTGGGGGCGAATTAAAGTGTCGGCAGAAGCAGCACTCTGAAGGGGGGGGGGGAAAGTGCAATATGGTTAAGGGATGTACAGGAGGGGTTGGGTGGGAAATATCTCCTTTACTATGTTGATGGTTATGTTGTTATTGCTTTTGTTATTGTTATCAATAAAAATATATTTTTTTGAAACAACTAAACTGTTGCAGCGTTCGGCCGTGTTTATAAAATGGGTTTTATAAAACAGATTGGGGGCAGTCCCAGGATGTTGCTGTGCCTTTATTATTTCAATAATGCTTTGCTGTAATCAATTTCCAGCTTTCTCTTCCCGAGGAGAGTTGATTTTGAAGCTTGGACGACGCAAAGAGAATCCTTCCTCGGCGAGGAATCCTCAGACAGGAGTTCGAACCTGAGAGAAACAGAATAAATGTCAATGTGTCTTTGTCCGTCATTATTGGGGTTTCATTATTCTGATGGCTACTCAAGTGTTGGGCTCTTTTGTTTATTTGGAAGCGGGGGGGGGGGCGGGGGGGGTGCAGGAGTCTCAGTGTCTCTGGGGGGCGGGGGGGTGGTGGGGGGTGCAGGAGTCTCAGTGTCTCTGGGGGGCGGGGGGGGGTGGTGCAGGAGTCTCAGTGTCTCTGGGGGGCGGGGGTGGGGGGGAGAGGCAGGAGTCAGTGTCTCTGGGGGGTGGGAGACCGGTGACATTTTCACACTGAGGGTTGGGTGAGTTATTCCAGTGAACAAGATGTTGTGTGGGAGCAGGAGGGAGCGCAGCCTCAGGTGATTAAGGAGGTGGAGTGTGGGAGCAGGAGGGAGCGCAGCCTCAGGTGATTAAGGAGGTGGAGTGTGGGAGCAGGAGGGAGCGCAGCCTCAGGTGATTAAGGAGGTGGAGTGTGGGAGCAGGAGGGAGCGCAGCCTCAGGTGGTTAAGGAGGTGGAGTGTGGGAACAGGAGGGAGCGCAGCCTCAGGTGATTAAGGAGGTGGAGTGTGGGAACAGGAGGGAGCGCAGCCTCAGGTGATTAAGGAGGTGGAGTGTGGGAACAGGAGGGAGCGCAGCCTCAGGTGATTAAGGAGGTGGAGTGTGGGAGCAGGAGGGAGCGCAGCCTCAGGTGATTAAGGAGGTGGAGTGTGGGAGCAGGAGGGAGCGCAGCCTCAGGTGATTAAGGAGGTGGAGTGTGGGAGCAGGAGGGAGCGCAGCCTCAGGTGATTAAGGAGGTGGAGTGTGGGAGCAGGAGGGAGCGCAGCCTCAGGTGATTAAGGAGGTGGAGTGTGGGAGCAGGAGGGAGCGCAGCCTCAGGTGATTAAGGAGGTGGAGTGTGGGAGCAGGAGGGAGCGCAGCCTCAGGTGATTAAGGAGGTGGAGTGTGGGAACAGGAGGGAGCGCAGCCTCAGGTGATTAAGGAGGTGGAGTGTGGGAGCAGGAGGGAGCGCAGCCTCAGGTGATTAAGGAGGTGGAGTGTGGGAGCAGGAGGGAGCGCAGCCTCAGGTGATTAAGGAGGTGGAGTGTGGGAACAGGAGGGAGCGCAGCCTCAGGTGATTAAGGAGGTGGAGTGTGGGAGCAGGAGGGAGCGCAGCCTCAGGTGATTAAGGAGGTGGAGTGTGGGAGCAGGAGGGAGCGCAGCCTCAGGTGATTAAGGAGGTGGAGTGTGGGAGCAGGAGGGAGCGCAGCCTCAGGTGATTAAGGAGGTGGAGTGTGGGAGCAGGAGGGAGCGCAGCCTCAGGTGATTAAGGAGGTGGAGTGTGGGAGCAGGAGGGAGCGCAGCCTCAGGTGATTAAGGAGGTGGAGTGTGGGAGCAGGAGGGAGCGCAGCCTCAGGTGGTTAAGGAGGTGGAGTGTGGGAACAGGAGGGAGCGCAGCCTCAGGTGATTAAGGAGGTGGAGTGTGGGAACAGGAGGGAGCGCAGCCTCAGGTGATTAAGGAGGTGGAGTGTGGGAACAGGAGGGAGCACAGCCTCAGGTGATTAAGGAGGTGGAGTGTGGGAGCAGGAGGGAGCGCAGCCTCAGGTGATTAAGGAGGTGGGGAGCAGGAGGGAACACCCCCTCAGGAAGGGATTAAGGAGGTGGGGCAGGAGGGAACGTAGCCTCAGGTGATTAAGGGGCAGGAGAGAACGCAGCCTCAGGAAGGGATTAAGGAGAAGTGGGGAGCAGGAGGGGTCTGGTGTGTTTAATAAATTAAATAGTGGATTTGCACCTTCATTTCATTTAAACTCTCCCCATGTGGGTCAGGGTTTTGTAAGGGGGCGAACGGAACCCCCCCCCCCCAGCTCTGTATCTATATTGGCAATAAAATGTGTAAACAACCAACCTGACCCGAGGATTATGTAATTTATCCAGGGGGGATATTTTTGGGGAAGAATGTGTGGGGGGAGGGGAGTATAATAGGGTTGAAAATATTTGGGGGGGAATATTTGTAGAAAAAAATAATAACGGGGGGGGCAATTTGAGGGGGGTATAAAATTGGGGGGGGGGAAATAATTTTTGCCGGGGGGCAAATTTGAGGGGGGTAATTTGAAGGGGGGGCAATTTGAGGGGGGCAAATTTGAGGTGGCATAAAATTGGCAGGGAAATAATTTTGGCTGGGGGGCAATTTGAGGGGGCATAAAATTGGGGGGGAAATAATTTTGGCCGGGGGGCAAATTTGAGGGGGGGGGCAATTTGAGGGGGGCAAATTTGAGGGGGGGCAATTTGAGGGGGGCAAATTTGAGGTGGCATAAAATTGGCGGGGAAATAATTTTGGCTGGGGGGCAATTTGAGGGGGCATAAAATTGGGGGGGAAATAATTTTGGCCGGGGGGCAAATTTGAGGGGGGGCAATTTGAGGGGGGCAAATTTGAGGGGGGGCAAATTTGAGGGGGGCAAATTTGAGGGGGGGCAAATTTGAGGGGGGCAAATTTGAGGGGGGCAAATTTGAGGGGGGGCAATTTGAGGGGGGCAAATTTGAGGGGGGGGGGCAATTTGAGGGGGGCAAATTTGAGGGGGGGGCAACTTGAGGGGGGCAAATTTGAGGGGGGCAAATTTGAGGGGGGGGGCAATTTGAGGGGGCATAAAATTGGGGGGGAAATAATTTTGGCCGGGGGGGGGCAAATTTGAGGGGGGAATATTTGTAGAAAAAAAATGAGGGGGGGGAAATAATTTTGCCGGGGTGGGGGGGGGGGGAAATTTGAGGGGGCTTAAATTTGGGGGGGTATTAATTTTGGCCGGGGGGCAAATTTGAGGGGGGGATAAAATTGGCGGAGGGTGGGGGGGGATACAATTGGCGGCGGGGGGGGTGGGGGGGGACACAGACAGAGCGAGGGTCACAGACCGAGGTACACAGAGAGAGCGAGGGACACAGAGAGAGCGAGGGACACAGAGAGAGCGTGGGACACAGAGAGAGCGAGGGACACACAGCAAGGGAGGGACACAGACAGAGCGAGGTTCACAGACCGAGCTACACAGAGAGCGCGAGGGACACAGAGAGAGCGAGGGACACAAAGAGCGAGGGACACAGAGCACGAGGGACACAGAGAGCGAGGGACACAGAGAGCGATTAACACAGAGAACGAGGGACACATAGAGTGAGGGACACAGTGCACGAGGGACACAGAGAGTGCGAGGGACACAGAGAGCCCGAGGGACACACAGAAAGGGAGGGACACAGACAGAGCGAGGGTCACAGACCGAGGGACACAGAGAGAGCGAGGGACACAGAGAGAGCGTGGGACACAGAGAGAGCGAGGGATACACAGAAAGGGAGGGACACAGAGAGAGTGAGGGACGCAGAGAGAGCGAGGGACACAGAGAGAGCGAGGGACACAGAGAGCGAGGGACACAGAGAGCGAGGGACACAGACAGAGCCAGGGACACAGAGAGAGCAAGGGACATAGAGAGCGAGGGACACACAGAGAGAGCGAGGGACAGAGAGAGCGAGGGACACAGAGAGCGAGGGACACAGAGAGCGAGGGACACACAGAGAGAGTGAGGGACACAGAGAGTGATGAACACAGAGAGCGAGGGAAAAAGAGAGAGCGAGGGAAACAGAGAGAGCGAGGGACACAGAGAGAGTGAGGGACACAGAGAGTGAGGGACACAGACCGAGGGACACAGACAGAGCGAGGGACACAGAGAGTGCGAGGGAAACAGAGAGAGCGAGGGACACAGAGAGAGTGAGGGACACAGAGAGAGTGAGGGACACAGACCGAGGGACACAGACAGAGCGAGGGAAACAGAGAGAGCGAGGGAAACAGAGAGAGCGAGGGACACAGAGAGAGTGAGTGACACAGAGAGAGTGAGGGACACAGACCGAGGGACACAGACAGAGCGAGGGACACAGAGAGAGTGAGGGACACACAGAAAGGGAGGGACACAGAGAGAGTGAGGGACACAGAGAGAGCGAGGGACACAGAGAGAGCGAGGCGCACAGAGAGCGAGGGACACACAGAGAGAGCGAGTGACACAGACAAAGCAAGGGACACAGAGAACGAGGGACACACAGAAAGGGAGGGACACAGAGAGAGTAAGGGACACAGAGAGAGTGAGGGACACAGACCGAGGGACACAGACAGAGCGAGGGACACAGAGAGAGCCAGGGACACAGAGAGAGTTTAGGGACACACAGAAAGGGAGGGACACTTAGAGAGTGAGGGACACAGAGAGTGCGAGGGACACACAGAAAGGGAGGGACACAGAGAGAGCGAGGAACGCAGAGAGCGAGGGACACAGAGAGAGCGAGGGACACAGACAAAGCCAGGGACACAGAGAGAGCGAGGGACACACAGAAAGAGAGGGACACAGAGAGAGTGAGGGACACAGAGAGAGCGAGGGCCACAGAGAGAGCGAGGGGCACAGAGAGCGATGGACAGAGAGAGAGGGACACAGAGAGAGAGGGGCACTGAGAGAGAGACAGAGAGGCAGGGACACAGAGAAAGAGGGACACAGAGAAAGAGGGACACAAAGTAAGAGGGACTGAGAGAGAGGGACAGTGAGGAATGCAGCGAGGGGGACAGAGAGTGAGGGACACACAGAGAGAGCGAGTGACACAGACAAATCCAGGGACACAGAGAGAGCGAGGGGCACACAGAAAGGGAGGGACACAGAGAGAGTGAGGGACACAGAGAGAGCGAGGGGCACAGAGAGTGAGGGACACACAGAGAGAGCGAGTGACACAGACAAAGCCAGGGACACAGAGAGAGCGAGGGGCACAGAGAGAGCGAGGGTCACAGAGAGTGAGGGACACAGAGAGAGCGAGGGGCACAGAGAGTGAGGGACACAGAGAGAGCGAGGGACACAGAGAGAGCGAGGGACACAGACCGAGGGACACAGAGAGAGCGAGGGACACAGAGAGAGTGAGGGACACACAGAAAGGGAGGGACACAGAGAGAGTGAGGGACACAGAGAGAGCGAGGGGCACAGAGAGAGCGAGGGGCACAGAGAGTGAGGGACACAGAGAGAGCGAGGGACACAGAGAGCGAGGGGCACAGAGAGCGAGGGACACAGAGAGCGAGGGACACAGAGAGCGATGGACACACAGAAAGAGCGAGTGACACAAGAGAGCGAGGGGCACAGAGAGTGAGGGACAGAGAGAGAGCGAGTGACACAGAGAGAGCGAGGGGCACAGAGAGCGCGAGGGACACAGAGAGCACGAGGGACACAGAGAGCGATGGACAGAGAGAGAGGGACACAGAGAGAGAGGGGCACTGAGAGAGAGACAGAGAGGCAGGGACACAGAGAAAGAGGGACACAGAGAAAGAGGGACACAAAGTAAGAGGGACTGAGAGAGAGGGACAGTGAGGAACGCAGCGAGAGAGAGTGGGACAGAGGGAGAGAGTGGGACACAGCGAGAGAGACAAAGAGAGGGGGACACATGGAGGGAGAGGGACACATGGAGGGAGAGGGACACAGAGAGAGCGAGGGACACAGAGAGAGAGTGAGGGACACAGCAAGAGAGAGCAAGGGACACAGCGAGAGCGAGGGACACAGAGAGAGCGAGGGACACAGAGAGAGCGAGGAACACAGAGAGTGAGGGACACAGAGAGTGAGGGACACAGGGAGATCAAGGGACCCAGAGAGAGCGAGGGACACAGAGAGTGAGGGACACAGAGAGCGAGGGGCACAGAGAGCGTGAGGGACACAGTGAGCGCGAGGGACACAGAGAGCGAGGGACCCAGAGTGAGAGAGGGACACAGAGATTGAGGGACACAGAGAGCGAGGGACACAGAGAACGAGGGACACAGAGAGCGCGACGGACACAGAGAGCGCGAGGGACACGGAGAGCCCGAGGGACACTGAGAGCGAGGGTCACAGAGAGAGCGAGGGACACAGAGAGAGCGAGGGACAAACAGAGAGCGAGGGACACAGTGAGCGAGGGACACAGAGAGCGCGAGGGACACAGAGAGAGCGAGTGACGCAGAGAGAGCGAGGGACACATGGAGGGAGAGGGACACAGCGTGAGCGAGGGACACAGAGAGAGCGAGGGACACAGAGAGAGTGAGAGATGCAGAGAGAGCGAGGGACACATGGAGGGAGAGGGACACAGCGAGAGCGAGGGACACAGAGAGAGCGAGGGACACAGAGAGCGAGGGACACAGAGAGCGAGGGACACAGAGAGCAAGGGACACAGCGAGAGCGAGGGACACAAAGAGAGTGAGGGACACAGCGAGAGCGAGGCTCACAGAGAGAGCGAGGGACACATGGAGGGAGAGGGACACAGGGAGAGCGATGGACACAGAGAGAGCGAGGGACACAGAGAGCTAGGGACACAGCGAGAGCGAGGGACACAGAAAGAGCGAGGGACCCAGCGAGAGCGAGGGACCCAGCGACAGCGAGGGACACAGAGAGAGCGATGGGCACATGGAGGGAGAGGGACACAGAGAGAGCGAGGGACACATTGAGAGCGAGGGACACATGGAGAGAGAGGGACACAGAGAGAGCGATGGACACAGAGAGAGTGAGGGACACAGAGAGCAAGGGACACAGCGAGAGCGAGGGACACAGAGAGAGCGAGGGACACAGAGAGAGCGCGGGACACAGCGAGAGCGAGGGACACAGCTAGAGCGAGGGACACAGAGAGAGCGAGGGACACATGGAGGAAGAGGGACACAGAGAGAGCGAGGGCCACAGAGAGAGCGAGGGACACAGAGAGAGCGAGGGACACAGAGAGTGAGGGACACAGAAAGCAAGGGACACAGCGAGAGAGAGAGAGGGACACAACGAGAGAGAGGGGGACACAGAGAGAGCAACGGACACAGAGAGCAAGGGACACAGAGAGCAAGGGACACAGCGAGAGAGAGGGACACAACGAGAGAGAGGGGGACACAGCGAGAGGGACGGGTACACGGCGAGAGAGTGAGGGACACAGCGAGAGAGAGAGGGACACAGCGAGTGAGAGAGGACCGCAGCGAGAGAGAGAGGGGCACAGCGAGAGAGAGAGGAGAACACCGAGTGAGGGAGGGACACAGCGAGAGAGAGAGGGGCACAGCGAGAGAGAGAGGAGCACACCGAGTGAGGGAGGGACACAGCGAGAGAGAGAGGGGCACAGCGAGAGAGAGAGGAGAACACCGAGTGAGGGAGGGACACAGCGAGAGAGAGAGGGGCACAGCGAGAGAGAGAGGAGAACACCGAGTGAGGGAGGGACACAGCGAGAGAGAGAGGGGCACAGCGAGAGAGAGAGGAGCACACCGAGTGAGGGAGGGACACAGCGAGAGAGAGTGGGACAGCACGGGAGCCTTGTGGATAGCACAATTGTTTCACAGCTCCAGGGTCCCAGGTTCGATTCCGGCTTGGGTCACTCTCTGTGCGGAGTCTGCACATCCTCCCCGTGTCTGCGTGGGTTTCCTCCGGGTGCTCCGGTTTCCTCCCACAGTCCAAAGATGTGCAGGTTAGGTGGATTGGCCATGATAAATTGCCCTTAGTGTCCAGAATTGCCCTTAGCGTTGTGGGGTTACTGGGTTATGGGGATAGGGTGGCGGTGTTGACCTTGGGTGGGGTGCTCTTTCCAAGAGCCGGTGCAGACTCGATGGGCCGAATGGCCATCTTCTGCACTGTAAATTCTATGATAATCTATGACACAGCGAAAGAGAGAGAGGGACACAGCGAGAGACCGGGGAACACAGCGAGAGAGAGGGGGACACAGCGAGAGGGACGGGTACACAGCGAGAGAGAGAGGGACACAGCGAGTGAGCGAGGAACACAGCGAGAGAGAGAGAGGGGGACACAGCGAGAGAGAGAGGGACACAGCGAGAGAGAGAGGGACACAGCGAGTGAGCGAGGAACACAGCGAGAGAGAGGGGGACACAGCGAGAGAGAGAGGGACGCAGCGAGAGAGAGTGAGGGACGCAGCGAGAGAGAGGGGGACACAGCGAGAGGGACGGGTACACAGCGAGAGAGAGAGGGACACAGCGAGTGAGCGAGGAACACAGCGAGAGAGAGGGGGACACAGCGAGAGGGACGGGTACACAGCGAGAGAGAGAGGGACACAGCGAGAGAGCGGGGAACACAGCGAGAGAGAGAGGGACACAGCGAGTGAGCGAGGAACACAGCGAGAGAGAGAGAGAGGGGGACACAGCGAGAGGGACGGGTACACAGCGAGAGAGAGAGGGACACAGCGAGAGAGCAAGGAACACAGCGAGAGAGAGGGGGACACAGCGAGAGAGAGAGGGACGCAGCAAGAGAGAGAGGGGGACACATCGAGAGGGACGGGTACACAACTAGAGAGAGAGGGACACAGCGAGAGAGCGAGGAACACAGCGAGAGAGACAGAGAGAACGAGGGACACAAAGAGCGAGGGGCACAGAGCACGAGGAACACAGAGAGTGAGGGGCACAGAGAGTGAGGGAAACAGAGAGTGAGGGACACAGAGAGAACGGGGGACACAGAGAGCGATTAACACAGAGAACGAGGGACACAGAGAGTGAGGGACACAGTGCACGAGGGACACAGAGAGCGCGAGGGACACATAGAGCCCGAGGGACACACAGAAAGGGAGGGACAAAGACAGAGCGAGGGTCACAGACCGAGGGACACTGAGAGAGCGAGGGACACAGAGAGAGCGATGGACACAGAGAGAGCGAGGGACACAGAGAGCAAGGGACACAGAGAGCGAGGGACACAGAGAGAACGAGGGACACAGAGACAGCGAGGGTCACAGCGAGAGCGAGGGACACAGCTAGAGCGAGGGACACAGAGAGAGCGAGGGACACATGGAGGAAGAGGGACACAGAGAGAGCGAGGGACACAGAGAGAGCGAGGGACACAGAGAGTGAGGGACACAGAGAGCAGGGGACACAGCGAGAGAGAGAGAGGGACACAACGAGAGAGAGGGTGACACAGAGAGAGCAAGGGACACAGAGAGCAAGGGACACAGAGAGCAAGGGGCACAGCGAGAGAGAGAGGGACACAACGAGAGAGAGGGGGACACAGCGAGAGGGACGGGTACACAGCGAGAGAGAGTGGGACGCAGCGAGAGAGAGTGAGGGACGCAGCGAGAGAGAGAGGGGGACACATCGAGAGGGACGGGTACACAGCGAGAGAGAGAGGGACACAGCGAGAGAGCGAGGAACACAGCGAGAGAGACAGAGAGAGCGAGGACACAAAGAGCGAGGGACACAGAGCACAAGGGACACAGAGAGCGAGGGACACAGAGAGAACGAGGGACACAGAGAGTGAGGGACACAGAGAGCGATTAACACAGAGAACGAGGGACACAGAGATTGAGGGACACAGTGCACGAGGGACACAGAGAGCGCGAGGGACACAGAGAGCCCGAGGGACACACAGAAAGGGAGGGACACAGACAGAGCGAGGGTCACAGACCGAGGGACACTGAGAGAGCGAGGGACACAGAGAGAGCGAGGGACACACAGAAAGGGAGGGACACAGAGAGAGTGAGGGACACAGAGAGAGCGAGGGACACAGAGAGATCGAGGGACACAGAGAGCGAGGGACACAGAGAGCGAGGGACACACAGAGAGAGCAAGGGACACAGACAGAGCCAGGGACACAGAGAGAGCAAGGGACATAGAGAGCGAGGGACACACAGAGAGAGCGAGGAACACAGAGAGTGAGGAACACAGAGAGCGAGGGAAACAGAGAGAGCGAGGGACACAGAGAGAGCGAGGGACAAAGAGAGTGAGGGACACAGAGAGAGTGAGGGACACAGACCGAGGGACACAGACAGAGCGAGGGGCACAGAGAGAGCGAGGGACACAGAGAGAGCGAGGGACACAGAGAGTGAGGGACACAGAGAGCAAGGGACACAGCGAGAGAGAGAGAGGGACACAACGAGAGAGAGGGGGACAGGGAGAGAGCAAGGGACACAGAGAGCAAGGGACACAGAGAGCAAGGGACACAGCGAGAGAGAGAGGGACACAACGAGAGAGAGGGGGACACAGCGAGAGGGACGGGTACACGGCGAGAGAGTGAGGGACACAGCGAGAGAGAGAGGGACACAGCGAGTGAGAGAGGACCGCAGCGAGAGAGAGAGGGGCACAGCGAGAGAGAGAGGTGCACACCGAGTGAGGGAGGGACACAGCGAGAGAGAGTGGGACTGCACGGTAGCCTTGTGGATAGCACAATTGTTTCACAGCTCCAGGGTCCCAGGTTCGATTCCGGCTTGGGTCACTCTCTGTGCGGAGTCTGCACATCCTCCCCGTGTCTGCGTGGGTTTCCTCCGGGTGCTCCGGTTTCCTCCCACAGTCCAAAGATGTGCAGGTTAGGTGGATTGGCCATGATAAATTGCCCTTAGTGTCCAAAATTGCCCTTAGCGTTGTGGGGTTACTGGGTTATGGGGATAGGGTGGCGCTGTTGACCTTGGGTGGGGTGTTCTTTCCAAGAGCCGGTGCAGGCTCGATGGGCCGAATGGCCACCTTCTGCACTGTAAATTCTATGATAATCTATGACACAGTGAAAGAGAGAGAGGGACACAGAGCGGAAGGGACACAGCGAGAGAGAGAGAGGGACACAACGAGAGAGAGGGGGACACAGCGAGAGGGACGGGTACACAGCAAGAGAGTGAGGGACACAGCGAGAGAGAGAGAGGGACACAGCGAGTGAGAGAGGACCGCAGCGAGAGAGAGAGAGGGGCACAGCGAGTGAGAGAGGGACACAGCGAGAGAGAGGGGGACACAGCGAGAGGGACGGGTACACAGCGAGAGAGAGAGGGACACAGCGAGAGAGCGAGGAACACAGCGAGAGAGACAGAGAGACGGGCACACATAGAGGGAGAGGGACACAGAGAGCGAGGGGCACAGAGAGCAAGGGACACAGAGGGCGAGGGACACAGAGAGAACGAGGGACACAGAGAGAGCGAGGGACACAGCGAGAGCGAGGGACACAGCTAGAGCGAGGGACACAGAGAGAGCGAGGGACACATGGAGGAAGAGGGACACAGAGAGAGCGAGGGACACAGAGAGTGAGGGACACAGAGAGCAGGGGACACAGCGAGAGAGAGAGAGGGACACAACGAGAGAGAGGGTGACACAGAGAGTGCAAGGGACACAGAGAGCAAGGGACACAGAGAGCAAGGGACACAGCGAGAGAGAGAGGGACACAACGAGAGAGAGGGGGACACAGCGAGAGGGACGGGTACACAGCGAGAGAGAGTGGGACGCAGCGAGAGAGAGTGAGGGACGCAGCGAGAGAGAGAGGGGGACACATCGAGAGGGACGGGTACACAGCGAGAGAGAGAGGGACACAGCGAGAGAGCGAGGAACACAGCGAGAGAGACAGAGAGAGCGAGGGACACAAAGAGCGAGGGACACAGAGCACAAGGGACACAGAGAGCGAGGGACACAGAGAGTGAGGGAAACAGAGAGTGAGGGACACAGAGAGAACGAGGGACACAGAGAGTGAGGGACACAGAGAGCGATTAACACAGAGAACGAGGGACACAGAGATTGAGGGACACAGTGCACGAGGGACACAGAGAGCGCGAGGGACACAGAGAGCCCGAGGGACACACAGAAAGGGAGGGACACAGACAGAGCGAGGGTCACAGACCGAGGGACACTGAGAGAGCGAGGGACACAGAGAGAGCGTGGGACACAGAGAGAGCGAGGGACACAGAGAGAGCGAGGGACACAGAGAGAGCGTGGGACACAGAGAGAGCGAGGGATACACAGAAAGGGAGGGACACAGAGAGAGTGAGGGACGCAGAGAGAGCGAGGGACACAGAGAGATCGAGGGACACAGAGAGTGAGGGACACAGAGAGCGAGGGACACACAGAGAGAGCAAGGGACACAGACAGAGCCAGGGACACAGAGAGAGCCAGGGACACAGAGAGAGCAAGGGACATAGAGAGCGAGGGACACACAGAGAGAGCGAGGAACACAGAGAGTGAGGAACACAGAGAGCGAGGGAAACAGAGAGAGCGAGGGACACAGAGAGAGCGAGGGACACAGAGAGAGCGAGGGACAAAGAGAGTGAGGGACACAGAGAGAGTGAGGGACACAGACCGAGGGACACAGACAGAGCGAGGGGCACAGAGAGAGCGAGGGACACAGAGAGAGCGAGGGACACAGAGAGTGAGGGACACAGAGAGCAAGGGACACAGCGAGAGAGAGAGAGGGACACAACGAGAGAGAGGGGGACAGGGAGAGAGCAAGGGACACAGAGAGCAAGGGACACAGAGAGCAAGGGACACAGCGAGAGAGAGAGGGACACAACGAGAGAGAGGGGGACACAGCGAGAGGGACGGGTACACGGCGAGAGAGTGAGGGACACAGCGAGAGAGAGAGGAACACAGCGAGTGAGAGAGGACCGCAGCGAGAGAGGGGCACAGCGAGAGAGAGAGGTGCACACCGAGTGAGGGAGGGACACAGCGAGAGAGAGTGGGACAGCACGGTAGCCTTGTGGATAGCACAATTGTTTCACAGCTCCAGGGTCCCAGGTTCGATTCCGGCTTGGGTCACTCTCTGTGCGGAGTCTGCACATCCTCCCCGTGTCTGCGTGGGTTTCCTCCGGGTGCTCCGGTTTCCTCCCACAGTCCAAAGATGTGCAGGTTAGGTGGATTGGCCATGATAAATTGCCCTTAGTGTCCAAAATTGCCCTTAGCGTTGTGGGGTTACTGGGTTATGGGGATAGGGTGGCGCTGTTGACCTTGGGTGGGGTGTTCTTTCCAAGAGCCGGTGCAGGCTCGATGGGCCGAATGGCCACCTTCTGCACTGTAAATTCTATGATAATCTATGACACAGTGAAAGAGAGAGAGGGACACAGAGCGGAAGGGACACAGCGAGAGAGAGAGAGGGACACAACGAGAGAGAGGGGGACACAGCGAGAGGGACGGGTACACAGCGAGAGAGTGAGGGACACAGCGAGAGAGAGAGAGGGACACAGCGAGTGAGAGAGGACCGCAGCGAGAGAGAGAGAGGGGCACAGCGAGTGAGAGAGGGACACAGCGAGAGAGAGTGGGACACAGCGAAAGAGAGAGAGGGACACAGCGAGAGAGCGGGGAACACAGCGAGAGAGAGGGGGACACAGCGAGAGGGACGGGTACACAGCGAGAGAGAGAGGGACACAGCGAGAGAGCGAGGAACACAGCGAGAGAGACAGCGAGACGGGGACACATAGAAGGGAGAGGGACACAGAGAGAGTGAGACAGATAGAAAGAGGTACGCAGTGAAAGAGAGGGATAGAGTGAGATAGAAGGACACAGACAGCGAGAGAGAGGGACACAGAGGGAGAGAGGGATACAGAGAGGGACAGTGAGAGGTGGGCACACAGACAGAGTAAGGGACACACACACAGAAAGAGGTACACAGCGGGTCAGGATCTGAGGTTTCGGAGGCGTGAGTGGGTCAGAGATTGAGAGTTAGGGGACATGAGGGTGTGAGGGTGTGAGGGTGCCAGGACGTGAGGCAGTCAGGACATTGGGGTTATTAAACTGACCGTTTTCATTGAATCTAAATTGTTTCATTATAAATTCTAATCTCAGGAATTGACATCAGAGGATTTCAGTGAAAAATCCCATTGATCCTCACTGTCTAATAAAATTATGTTGTTGCCGATGACCGTGTATTGATTCAGGAATAAACTTTTCATCTCACAGTGAGAAAAAGTCAAATTGAATCCAGATTTATAGAGCAGCTCATTGAAGAAATCTGTCTGTGAACAACATGTAAAATATGAAGTGAAACTTTGCAATGAGCTTTGTTTTTGTGGCCAGGAATCTTCTCTCCAAATGGAGGCAGAAATGAAGTTGTGTTTAACTCACATTCTGTGATTTCTTGCTGCTTTTTACTCATTCTATGGAGAGCCTTCCTAAGGCGACAGACGAATAGTCATTCCAAACATGTCAGAAATTCAGAGGTAAACAAATGTTAAACCAAAGACAGAAATAATGACAGGAAAGAATCTGTTGCTGACTGCTGAATTAACATAACCAGAGACAGGACAAGTGTCTTCCTTAGCAGACACAGGAACCACACCGAGGGGGGCATTCCTCACAGAAAGTCGGGGGTGGGGTCTGCACACAGGTCACTGAGGAGATCTCAGTCCAAACTGTTTCCAATCATTTCCCAAATGTTTGACAACGTTTGTGGCACTTCCAAAATTTAAGGTACTTTGCTGTCTGTATTCTGTGAATCCAGCTGTGAAATATCTTCACTTCAATGTCTTTTCCCCAACACTATCCCCATATCCCTTTATGTCAATGGGATTTAAAAATCAGTCAATTTCTGCTACAAACTTGGTCAATATCTTTCCATCTTTGAGAGGGGAGAAATCACCAGGAATGTGGGATTAGATCTCCAGGGTTAGGTTGGAGAAACAGGGCTCGTTCGGGCCCTATTGAACCAATATCTCCTCCTAGGACAGTCCGGTAACCTCCCTATCAGCCGATTGTCCCTCCGCTGCACTCCCTCTCTGGCAACTATATCCTTTCTCAGTTAGGGAGACCGAAACTGTACGCAATACTCCAGGTGTGGTCTGACCAAGGGCTTGTGTAACTGCAGAAAGCCATCTCCACTTCTGAACTCAAATCCCTCTTTCAATGAAGGCCAACATGTCATTGGCCTTCTTAACTGCGTGCTGCACCCCCCTCTCCACTTTCAGTGACTGGTGTACAAGGTCCATTTGTACATCCACATTGCCCAACATATCACCGTTTAAATACGGCTCTTTCCTTCAGTTTTTGTTTGACACTAACTTGGACAACTGTCCGAATTGTCTCAGTGCTGTGCTCACATAAAATGGCCACCGTTCAGTAACTTAAAATGGCTGACTGCTGATCGTGGATTTGTTAAGACAGATTCCCAGAGAGAGATAGAGAGATGCAGAGACAGAGAAGATGGGGAGACTAACAGAATACATTATTTCAAGGTTCAGAATCTCCATCAAACACTGTTTGCAAAAGTACATCATGGGGTTACATACAGATTACACATCCCGCTAAACTGTCCCCATCAAACACTCCCAGGGCAGCTACAGTACGATGGTATATACAGAGTAAAGCAGAGAGTGAGGGACACAGAGAGAGCGAGGGACACAGAGAGAGCGAGGGGCACAGAGAGCGAGGGGCACAGAGAAGAGGGACACACAGAGAGAGCGAGTGACACAGACAAAGCCAGGCACACAGAGAGAGCGAGGGGCACAGAGAGCGAGGGACACACAGAGAGAGCGAGTGACACAGACAAAGCCAGGTACACAGAGAGAGCGAGGGACACAGAGAGAGAGAGGGGCACAGAGAGTGAGGGACACAGAGAGAGCGAGGGACACAGAGAGCGAGGGACACAGAGAGAGCGAGGGACACAGAGAGAGCGAGGGACACAGACTGAGGGGCACAGAGAGTGAGGGACACAGAGAGAGCGAGGGACACAGAGAGAGCGAGGGACACAGACTGAGGGACACAGAGAGAGCGAGGGACACAGAGAGAGTGAGGGACACACAGAAAGGGAGGGACACAGAGAGAGTGAGGGACACAGCGAGAGCGAGGGACACAGAGAGAGCGAGGGACACAGAGAGCGAGGGGCACAGAGAGCGAGGGACACAGAGAGCGAGGGGCACAGAGAGAGTGAGGGACACAGAGAGTGCGAGGGACACACAGAAAGAGAGGGACACAGAGAGAGCGAGGGACACAGAGAGCGAGGGGCACAGAGAGCGAGGGACACAGAGAGAGAGCGAGTGACACAGAGAGAGCGAGGGGCACAGAGAGTGAGGGACACAGAGAGAGTGAGGGACACAGAGAGCGAGGGACACAGAGAGAGCGAGGGACACACAGAAAGGGAGGGACACAGAGAGAGTGAGGGACACAGAGAGAGCGAGGGACACAGAGAGAACGAGGGACACAGAGAGCGCGAGGGGCACAGAGAGCACGAGGGACACAGAGAGCGATGGACAGAGAGAGAGGGACACAGAGAGAGAGGGGCACTGAGAGAGAGACAGAGAGACAGGGACACAGAGAAAGAGGGACACAGAGAAAGATGGACACAGAGTGAGAGGGACTGAGAGAGAGGGACAGTGAGGAACGCAGCGAGAGAGAGTGGGACAGAGGGAGAGAGTTGGACACAGCGAGAGAGACAAAGAGAGGGGGACACATGGAGGGAGAGGGACACATGGAGGGAGAGGGTCACAGAGAGAGCGAGGGACACAGAGAGAGCAAGGGACACAGAGAGAACGAGGGACACAGCGAGAGCGAGGGACACAGAGAGTGAGGGACACAGAGAGAGCGAGGGACACAGAGAGCGAGGGACACAGAGAGAGCGAGGGACACAGAGAGAGCGAGGGACACAGACTGAGGGGCACAGAGAGTGAGGGACACAGAGAGAGCGAGGGACACAGAGAGAGCGAGGGACACAGACTGAGGGACACAGAGAGAGCGAGGGGCACAGAGAGCGAGGGGCACAGAGAAGAGGGACACACAGAGAGAGCGAGTGACACAGACAAAGCCAGGCACACAGAGAGAGCGAGGGGCACAGAGAGCGAGGGACACACAGAGAGAGCGAGTGACACAGACAAAGCCAGGTACACAGAGAGAGCGAGGGACACAGAGAGAGAGAGGGGCACAGAGAGTGAGGGACACAGAGAGAGCGAGGGACACAGAGAGCGAGGGACACAGAGAGAGCGAGGGACACAGAGAGAGCGAGGGACACAGACTGAGGGGCACAGAGAGTGAGGGACACAGAGAGAGCGAGGGACACAGAGAGAGCGAGGGACACAGACTGAGGGACACAGAGAGAGCGAGGGACACAGAGAGAGTGAGGGACACACAGAAAGGGAGGGACACAGAGAGAGTGAGGGACACAGCGAGAGCGAGGGACACAGAGAGAGCGAGGGACACAGAGAGCGAGGGGCACAGAGAGCGAGGGACACAGAGAGCGAGGGGCACAGAGAGAGTGAGGGACACAGAGAGTGCGAGGGACACACAGAAAGAGAGGGACACAGAGAGAGCGAGGGACACAGAGAGCGAGGGGCACAGAGAGCGAGGGACACAGAGAGAGAGCGAGTGACACAGAGAGAGCGAGGGGCACAGAGAGTGAGGGACACAGAGAGAGTGAGGGACACAGAGAGCGAGGGACACAGAGAGAGCGAGGGACACACAGAAAGGGAGGGACACAGAGAGAGTGAGGGACACAGAGGGAGCGAGGGACACAGAGAGAACGAGGGACACAGAGAGCGCGAGGGGCACAGAGAGCACGAGGGACACAGAGAGCGATGGACAGAGAGAGAGGGACACAGAGAGAGAGGGGCACTGAGAGAGAGACAGAGAGACAGGGACACAGAGAAAGAGGGACACAGAGAAAGATGGACACAGAGTGAGAGGGACTGAGAGAGAGGGACAGTGAGGAACGCAGCGAGAGAGAGTGGGACAGAGGGAGAGAGTTGGACACAGCGAGAGAGACAAAGAGAGGGGGACACATGGAGGGAGAGGGACACATGGAGGGAGAGGGTCACAGAGAGAGCGAGGGACACAGAGAGAGCAAGGGACACAGAGAGAACGAGGGACACAGCGAGAGCGAGGGACACAGAGAGAGCGAGGGACACAGAGAATGTGGGACCCAGAGAGAGTGAGGGACACAGAGACTGAGGGATACATGGAGGGAGAGGGACACATGGAGGGAGAGGGACACAGAGAGAGCGAGGGACACAGAGAGAGCAAGGGACACAGAGAGAGCGAGGGACGCAGAGAGAGCGAGGGACACATGGAGGAAGAGGGACACAGCGAGAGCGAGGGACACAGAGAGAGCGAGGGACACAGAGAGAGCGAGGGACACAGAGAGCGAGGGACACAGAGAGCGAGGGACACAGAGAGCGAGGGACACAGCGAGAGCGAGGGACACAAAGAGAGTGAGGGACACAGGGAGAGCGAGGGACACAGAGAGAGCGAGGGACACACAGAGAGAGCGAGGGACACAGAGAGCAAGGGACACAGGGAGAGCGATGGACACAGAGAGAGCGTGGGACACAGAGAGCAAGGGACACAGCGAGAGCGAGGGACACAGAGAGAGCGAGGGACACAGAGAGAGCGAGGGACACAGCGAGAGCGAGGGACACAGAGAGCGCGAGGGACACAGAGAGAGCGTGGGACACAGAGAGCAAGGGACACAGCGAGAGCGAGGGACCCAGAGAGAGCGAGGGACACAGCGAGAGCGAGGGACACAGCGAGAGCGAGGGACACAGCTAGAGCGATGGACACATGGAGAGAGAG
This sequence comes from Scyliorhinus torazame, assembly GCF_047496885.1. Lineage (NCBI taxonomy): Eukaryota > Metazoa > Chordata > Chondrichthyes > Carcharhiniformes > Scyliorhinidae > Scyliorhinus > Scyliorhinus torazame. The sequence goes on along the minus strand of NW_027307803.1, from coordinate 403,420 downwards.
GGACACAGAGAGAGCGAGAGACACAGAGAAAGCGAGTGACACATGGAGGGAGATGGACACAGAGAGAGCGATGGACACAGAGAGAGCAAGGGACACAGAGAGCAAGGGACACAGAGAGCAAGGGACACAGCGAGAGCGAGGGACACAGAGAGAGCAAGGGACACAGGGAGAGCGAGGGTACAGCGAGAGCGAGGGACACAGCTAGAGCGAGGGATACAGAGAGAGCGAAGGACAAATGGAGGAAGAGGGACACAGAGAGAGCGAGGGACACAGCGAGAGCGAGGGACACAGAGAGAGCGAGGGACACAGGGAGAGCGAGGGTACAGCGAGAGCGAGGGACACAGCTAGAGCGAGGGATACAGAGAGAGCGAAGGACAAATGGAGGAAGAGGGACACAGAGAGAGCGAGGGACACAGAGAGAGCGAGGGACACAGAGAGAGCGAGGGACACAGAGAGTGAGAGACACAGAGAGCAAGGGACACAGTGAGAGAGAGAGAGGGACACAACGAGAGAGAGGCGGACACAGAGAGAGCAAGGGACACAGAGAGCAAGGGACACAGAGAGCAAGGGACACAGCGAGAGAGAGAGGGACACAACGAGAGAGATGGGGACACTGCGAGAGGGACGGGTACACGGCGAGAGAGTGAGGGACACAGCGAGAGAGAGAGGGACACAGCGAGTGAGAGAGGACCACAGCGAGAGGGACGGGTACACAGCGAGAGAGTGAGGGACACAGCGAGAGAGAGAGGGACACAGCGAGTGAGAGAGGACCACAGCGAGTGAGGGAGGGACACAGCGAGAGAGAGAGGGACACAACGAGAGAGAGGGGGACACAGCGAGAGGGACGGGTACACAGCGAGAGAGTGAGGGACACAGCGAGAGAGAGAGGGACACAGCGAGTGAGAGAGGACCACAGCGACTGAGGGAGGCACACATCGAGAGAGAGTGGGACACATGGAGGAAGAGGGACACAGAGAGAGCGAGGGACACAGAGAGTGAGGGACACAGAGATCAAGGGACACAGCAAGAGCGAGAGAGAGAGAGGGACACAACGAGAGGGAGGGGGACACAGAGAGAGCAAGGGACGCAGAGAGCAAGGGACACAGAGAGCAAGGGACACAGCGAGAGAGAGAGGGACACAACGAGAGAGAGGGGGACACAGCGAGAGGGACGGGTACACAGCGAGAGAGTGAGGGACACAGCGAGAGAGAGAGGGACACAGCGAGTGAGAGAGGACCGCAGCGATAGAGAGAGGGGCACAGCGAGAGAGAGAGGAGCACACCGAGTGAGGGAGGGACACAGTGAGAGAGAGTGGGACGCAGCGAGAGAGAAAGAGGGACGCAGCGAGAGAGAGAGGGACACAACGAGAGAGAGGGGGACACAGCGAGAGGGACGGGTACACAGCGAGAGAGTGAGGGACACAGCGAGATAGAGAGGGACACAGCGAGTGAGAGAGGACCGCAGCGATAGAGAGAGGGGCACAGCGAGAGAGAGAGAGGAGCACACCGAGTGAGGGAGGGACACAGTGAGAGAGAGTGGGACGCAGCGAGAGAGAGTGAGGGACGCAGCGAGAGAGAGAGGGGGACACATCGAAAGGGACGGGTACACAGCGAGAGTGAGCGAGGAACACAGCGAGAGAGACAGAGAGAGCGAGGGACACAGAGCACAAGGGACACAGAGAGCGAGGGACACAGAGAGAGAGGGAAACAGAGTGAGGGACACAGAGAGTACGAGGGACACAGAGAGTGAGGGACACAGAGAGCGAGGGACACAGAGAGCGATTAACACAGAGAACGAGGGACACAGAGAGTGAGGGACGCAGTGCACGAGGGACACAGAGAGCGCGAGGGACACAGAGAGCCCGAGGGACACACAGAAAGGGAGGGACACAGACAGAGCGAGGGTCACAGACCGAGGGACACTGAGAGAGCGAGGGACACAGAGAGAGCGAGGGACACACAGAAAGGGAGGGACACAGAGAGAGCGAGGGACACAGAGCGAGGAACACAGAGAGCGAGGGACACAGAGAGAGCGTGGGACACAGAGAGAGCGAGGGACACACAGAAAGGGAGGGACACAGAGAGAGTGAGGGACACAGAGAGAGCGAGGGACACAGAGAGCCCGAGGGACCCACAGAAAGGGAGGGACACAGACAGAGCGAGGGTCACAGACCGAGGGACACAGACCGAGGGACACTGAGAGAGCGAGGGACACAGAGAGAGCGAGGGACACACAGAAAGGGAGGGACACAGAGAGAGTGAGGGACACAGAGAGAGCGAGGGACACAGAGAGCGAGGGACACAGAGAGCAAGGGACACACAGAGAGAGCAAGGGACACAGACAGAGCCAGGGACACAGAGAGAGCAAGGGACATAGAGAGCGAGGGACACACAGAGAGAGCGAGGGACACACAGAAAGGGAGGGACACAGAGAGAGTGAGGGACACAGAGAGAGCGAGGGACACAGAGGGCGAGGGACACAGAGAGCAAGGGACACACAGAGAGAGCGAGGGACACAGACAGAGCCAGGGACACAGAGAGAGCAAGGGACACAGAGAGTGAGGAACACTGAGAGCGAGGGAAACAGAGAGAGCGAGGGACACAGAGAGAGCGAGGGACACAGAGAGTGAGGGACACAGAGAGAGTGAGGGACACAGACCGAGGGACACAGACAGAGCGAGGGGCACAGTCAGAGCGAGGGACACAGAGAGAGGGAGGGACAGAGAGAGTGAGGGACAGAGAGAGCAAGGGACACAGCGAGAGAGAGAGAGGGACACAACGAGAGAGAGGGGGACACAGAGAGAGCAAGGGACATAGAGAGCAAGGGACACAGAGAGCAAGGGACACAGCGAGAGAGAGAGGGACTCAACGAGAGAGAGGGGGACACAGCGAGAGGGACGGGTACACAGCGAGAGAGTGAGGGACACAGCGAGAGATAGAGGGACACAGCGAGTGAGAGAGAGGGGCACAGCCAGTGAGAAAGGGACACAGCGAGAGAGAGTGAGGGACGCAGCGAGAGAGAGAGGGTGACACAGCGAGAGGGACGGGTACACAGCGAGAGGGAGAGGGACACAGCGAGTGAGCGAGGAACACAGCGAGAGAGAGAGAGGGGGACACAGCGAGAGGGACGGGTACACAGCGAGAGAGAGAGGGACACAGCGAGAGAGCGAGGAACACAGCGAGAGAGAGAGAGGGGGACACAGCGAGAGGGACGGGTACACAGCGAGAGAGAGAAGGACACAGCGAGAGAGCGAGGAACACAGCGAGAGAGATAGCGAGACGGGGACACATAGAGGGAGAGGGACACAGAGAGAGTGAGACAGATAGAAAGAGGTACGCAGTGAAAGAGAGGGATAGAGTGAGATAGAAGGACACAGACAGCGAGAGAGAGGGACACAGAGGGAGAGAGGGATACAGAGAGGGACAGTGAGAGGTGGGCACGCAGACAGAGTATGGGACACACACACAGAAAGAGGTACACAGCGGGTCAGGATCTGAGGTTTCGGAGGCGTGAGTGGGTCAGGGATTGAGAGTTAGGGGACATGAGGGTGTGAGGGTGCCAGGACGTGAGGCAGTCAGGACATTGGGGTTATTAAACTGACCGTTTTCATTGAATCCAAATTGTTTCATTATAAATTCTAATCTCAGGAATTGACATCAGAGGATTTCAGTGAAAAATCCCATTGATCCTCACTGTCTAATAAAATTATGTTGTTGCCGATGACCGTGTACTGATTCAGGAATAAACTTTTCATCTCTCAGTGAGAAAAAGTCAAATTGAATCCATATTTATAGAGCAGCTCATTGAAGAAATCTGTCTGTGAACAACATGTAAAATATGAAGTGAAACTTTGCAATGAGCTTTGTTTTTGTGGCCAGGAATCTTCTCTCCAAATGGAGGCAGAAATGAAGTTGTGTTTAACTCACAAAATCCCTCTGTCCTGTCCAAAGAATTTTTCATTGCAGATAGTTGTCATGATATTCAAACACACACATCATGATGGACACACTAACAGGCAAATCAGAGTACACAACACCACAACCAATCACAGACAAGAACACCAACCACATAAAAAGCACGAGCACGACACCTGGAGGTCAGTAGGTCTGGGGAGAAGGAAGCATGAAAGAGCTGTTGAAACACCACAAGCAGGGAGCCCCCCACGTGCAGAGTGCAAAGACCAAGTTGTAAATAGTGAGTTTAAATAAACAAGTGTTGTACCATATGCAACTGTGTTGGCTCTTCTGTGTGTTAGAACACCCAACACCACATGGTACAGGAGTGGATCGATACCTGCCTACCAACCTGCCATTCTGGACATGGACCACACCGGCAAACCGCAGCCGATGCAAGTCACGGGGAACCTAGGCACCAACTGGAAGCTCTACAGGCAGCGATTTGACCTGTACATCCGTGCCACCGAAAAACAGAATGTCTCGGATGATTCGAAGATTGCAATGCTCCTCTTCTACGCAGGCCCCCACCCAAATGATGTCTTTAATTCACTGGTGTTCGAGGAAGGCGAAAACCAGGCCAAATATGACACGGTCATCCTCAAAATGGACCAGCACTTTCAAACTGAAGTAAACGAAACTTTCGAAAGATACATCTTTCAGCAACGCCTGCAAGGTAAGGAGGAGCTTTTTCAACCCTTTTTGACGCACCTCCGGATTCTAGCGCAGTCCTGCGGTTACGGCACCACCACAGAGTCCATGATCAGGGACCAGATTGTTTTTGGCGTTGCCTCCAGTGGCCTACGCCAGCAGCTTCTTAAAATAAAGAGCCTCACCTTAGCGTCTGCTGTGGAAGCCTGTGTCCTCCATGAAAATGCGACCTGCCGTTTTGCCCGATTCCAGGCGTCCGAGTTGGCACGGAGGGGGTCCCCAGCCGTCGAATCGGCAAGCCAGGCCGCCCACGACGTTGAACGCATCCAGGCCGTCGATTTCTTCCCGCCCCACGGCCCGGACGACAGCGGCCGCTTCCCGCGCTTTTCGCGGTCTCCCGCGCAGGTGCGCGCCAAGAATAACGGCCACAACGAGGGACGCACTGCGCAGGCGCGCCCACCGCAAGATCGCACTGCGCATGCGCAGTGGCGCAACGAACGCCGTGACGTCATGACGTGCAGCAAGTGTGGAGGTCTACACTTAAAAGGGCAATGTCCTGCAAAATACCAACAGTGCAACAGATGTGCCATGATAGGCCACTACGCAGCCCGCTGTCGTGCGGCTCAACCCATGGATCCGGCGCATCCTCGACAACCTCGCACACGAGTCAGGACCGTCCAGCCCACGCATCAAGACTTCCAGTTAAGTGATGCAGATGACCAGGATGACTTCAGAGTTGCCGTCATTGATGTCAACAAGGTCAATGCCATCAATCCAGACGATGAGTGGTGTGCCACCCTGACGGTCAACCGATCGCGCGTCGCCTTCCGTCTGGACACCGGCGCATCCGCCAACCTGATTGCTTACTCTGCAGTCCAGGCCATGAAGGTCAAACCACTCATCACACCATCCCGGCTTAAGATGGTTGACTATAACGGGAACGTTATCCCGTCCGTAGGATCTTGCCAGCTACAGGTGACTCACAAGGGGTACACGGCCACACTCCCCTTCGAAGTTGTGGGCTCATCAAAGGACTCGTTACTGGGCGCACAAGCGTGTAAGGTCCTTCACCTGGTACAGCGCATCATGTCTCTCTCTCCAGATGAGATATCCGACTTCCCGGATGCTGAGTTCCACGCGAATCTCCATTCCCTCCTCGCTCACAACCAGGAGGTTTTTGAAGGCATGGGGACATTGCCACACACGTACAAGATTCGACTCAGACCGGACGCCATCCCTGTCGTTCACGCACCTCGCAGGGTTCCTGCGCCTCTCAAAGACCGCCTCAAGGCACAACTGCAGATTCTTCAGGACCAAGGGGTCCTATCCAAGGTCACGGAGCCCACGCCATGGGTCAGCTCCATGGTCTGTGTAAAGAAGCCCTCTGGCGAGCTCCGTATATGTATAGATCCAAAAGATCTGAACAACAACATCATGCGGGAACACTATCCCATCCCAAAACGAGAAGACCTCACCAGCGAGATGGCGCGAGCCAACATATTCACTAAATTGGATGCGTCCAAAGGATTCTGGCAGATCCAACTGGACCCGGCCAGCCGAAGACTATGCACATTCAACACCCCTTTTGGCAGATTCTGCTACAACCGGATGCCATTCGGCATCATTTCGGCATCTGAAGTATTCCACCGCATTATGGAGCAGATGATGGAAGGCATCGAAGGGGTACGTGTATATGTGGACGATATCATCATTTGGTCCACCACTCCGCAGGAACACATGCATCGTCTTCGACGTGTCTTCACCCGCATACGGCAAAATGGCCTGCGTCTCAACCGTGCGAAGTGTGCTTTCGGCCAGACGGAGCTGAAATTCCTCGGGGACCACATCTCAAGGTCCGGGGTCCGTCCCGATGCAGACAAGGTTAGCGCCATCACAGCCATGCCACGACCGGCTGACAAGAAGGCTGTCTTAAGATTCCTGGGCATGGTCAACTTCCTTGGGAAGTTCATTCCCAACCTGGCTTCTCATACAACAAACATGCGCCATCTCGTAAAAAAATCGACGGAATTCAACTGGCACCAGTCGCATCAGCAGGAATGGGAGGAGCTCAAGCACAAACTGGTCACGGCACCAGTGCTGGCCTTCTTTGACGCGACTCGCCCTACAAAGATCTCAACAGACGCCAGCCAATCTGGTATTGGAGCGGTACTCCTGCAAAAAGACAGCACGTCATCATGGGCCCCGGTTGCGTATGCCTCACGAGCCATGACCCCTACCGAACAGCGCTACGCGCAAATCGAAAAAGAATGCCTGGGCTTGTTAACTGGACTGGACAAGTTCCACGACTATGTGTATGGCCTGCCACGATTCACGGTCGAAACTGACCACCGCCCCCTGGTCAACATCATTAACAAAGACCTGAACGACATGACTCCTCGCCTCCAGCGCATCTTACTCAAACTCAGGAGGTACGATTTTGAACTGATCTACACTCCGGGGAAGGAACTCATAGTGGCGGACACTCTTTCCCGAGCAGTGAGCACACCACCAGATGCGGAGGGGTTCGTGCGTCAAATTGAGGCACACGTGACTCTGACAGCAGCAAATATGCCAGCTGATGATCCTTGTCTGGCCCACATACGCGCAGAGACGGCGACTGACCCTCTGCTGCAGCGAGTGATGCGCCACATGACGGAAGGGTGGCTAAAAGGGCAGTGCCCCCAGTTTTACAATGTGCGAGATGATCTCACCAATATAGACGGGGTCCTTATGAAATCGCATAGGATCGTCATTCCACACAGTGTGCGCCAGATGATTCTTCGTCAACTACACGAAGGCCACTTGGGTGTCGAAAAATGCAGACGAAGGGCCCGGGCGGCGGTATATTGGCCGGGTATTAATGAAGACATAGCCAACATGGTGCTCAACTGCACAACCTGTCAGAGGTTTCAGCCGGCGCAACCTCCGGAAACACTTCTACCACACGAGATGGTGACGTCCCCCTGGGCGAAGGTGGGTGTTGACCTATTTCACGCGCTCGGCAGAGATTACATTGTTATTATAGACTACTTCTCAAACTACCCGGAAGTCATGCCTCTCCATGATCTGACGTCGTCCGCAGTCATTGGGGCCTGCAAGGAAACGTTTGCTCGCCATGGCATTCCAAGGACTGTCATGTCAGACAATGGACCTTGTTTTGCCAGCCGTGAATGGTCGTCCTTTGCCGCAGCATATGGTTTCACTCATGTGACATCCAGCCCTCTGCATCCACAATCGAACGGGAAGGCTGAAAAGGGTGTCCACATCGCAAAGCGGCTCCTGTGCAAGGCGGCTGATGCCGGATCGGACTTTAACCTTGCCTTGCTGGCCTATCGATCGGCCCCGTTATCCACGGGCCTCTCGCCAGCGCAGCTACTAATGGGTCGCTCCCTCAGGACGACGGTACCTTCCGTCCTGGCACCGACAACAGACCATGAGGCGGTTCTTCGGGACATGCAACTGCAGCGTGATCGCCAGAAAGGTCGGTACGACACACGAGCGACGGACCTGCCCCCCCTGTCCTCCGGAGACAAAGTACGCGTCCATCAACCGTATGGTGGCTGGTCAGCACCGGCCGAAGTCCTCCGACAAGTGGCTCCCCGCTCGTTCCTGGTTCGCATGCCGGATGGTTCCGTGCGTCGCCGCAATCGGCGCGCCCTTCGCCGACTTCCACGTTCACAGCCACACAACACGCCAGATCCTCAACAGGCTTCCGAGGATGACTTTGTGGAGCTGCCGCACATCACGCCCTTTCCATCGCCACCCATGGCCATGCCTGCACAGCAGCCGGTGGTTCTTGATCCACCCTTAAGGCGGTCAACCCGAATTCGTCGCAAACCCATTAGAATGGACTTATAATACAGTTCATATGTTTAATAAGTTGGACAATTTTACATGATAACCTGTTGTTGTTTATCGTTCCAGATGTCGTCTGACTGGACAACTGTTCAAAATTTTTTTCTTCTTCTCTCGTTCGCATTTCTGTTATGTTATGGTACAACTGGATTCATGTGACGCACTCGACATCGCCCCATGTACAAAGTTCCGTCATAGACACATGCTGCACACGACACACACACACTCTTAGATGCACTCACGTCACGATCATATTTATTACCACGTAGGCACATATCTTTGTAAAAAGGGGGGATGTCATGATATTCAAACACACACATCATGATGGACACACTAACAGGCAAATCAGAGTACACAACACCACAACCAATCACAGACAAGAACACCAACCACATAAAAAGCACGAGCACGACACCTGGAGGTCAGTAGGTCTGGGGAGAAGGAAGCATGAAAGAGCTGTTGAAACACCACAAGCAGGGAGCCCCCCACGTGCAGAGTGCAAAGACCAAGTTGTAAATAGTGAGTTTAAATAAACAAGTGTTGTACCATATGCAACTGTGTTGGCTCTTCTGTGTGTTAGAACACCCAACACCACAATAGTTATATTTATTTTATGGAAAAGCAGAACTCAAATTGCACCGAATCCCAGGGTGGACTCTTGTTTATTTCAGCCCTTCAAATTCAAACGTGAAGTTTAAGCTCCGATTACAGGTGTCTGCTTGTCTCTGTTTGTATATTCTCTGTTACTGTTGTTTTGTCACTTGTCTGAAGTATTTGAATAATAGGCCTTGGTTAATCAATCCTTTCTCCCAGCACATGGAAGTTGTGAATCTTCAAGGCTGTCAGTCTGATATAGATAACAAAAAAATACATCCTTTGATCAATCCATTCCCCAACCCTAAATAGATCTCACACATTTCCATAATGCAGGAATATCTCCATCAAAACTTCCAATCCGTTCCCAATACTCTTGTTAACATTTGCCTGTATAACCTAAATTCCACTGACAGATTCCGAAAGCTGCACAGAAAAATGACTGGGTATTTTAAACTTTGAAACAAAACTATTTGAACTTGTGCTTCAATCCTATTGTACAGAAATGTTGTCCGGTGGGCTGACAGTTTCTCAGTAAGACTGAAACATTGAGGTACGCCTCGCACTGCACTTGACAACATTTGTGGCACTTCAGGCAAGAGAGAGAGAGTGAGGGACACAGCAAGAGAGAGTGAGGGGCACAGCGAGAGAGAGTGAGGGACACAGCGAGAGAGAGTGAGGGACGCAGCGAGAGAGAGTGAGGGGCACAGCGAGAGAGAGTGAGGGGCACAGCGAGAGAGAGTGAGGGACACAGCGAGAGAGAGTGAGGGACACAGCGAGAGAGTGAGGGACACAGCGAGAGAGAGTGAGGGACACAGAGAGAGAGAGTGAGGGATACAGCGAGAGAGAGTGAGGGACACAGCGAGAGAGAGTGAGGGACACAGCGAGAGAGTGAGGGACGCAGCGAGAGAGAGTGAGGGACGCAGCGAGAGAGAGAGTGAGCGACACAGCGAGAGAGAGTGAGGGACGCAGCGAGAGAGAGTGAGGGACACAGCGAGAGAGAGTGAGGGACACAGCGAGAGAGAGTGAGGGACGCAGCGAGAGAGAGTGAGGGACACAGCGAGAGAGAGTGAGGGACACAGCGAGAGAGAGTGAGGGGCACAGCGAGAGAGAGTGAGGGACACAGCGAGAGAGAGTGAGGGACACACAGCGAGAGAGAGTGAGGGACGCAGCGAGAGAGAGTGAGGGACACAGCGAGAGAGTGAGGGACACAGCGAGAGAGAGTGAGGGACGCAGCGAGAGAGAGTGAGGGACACAGAGAGAGAGAGTGAGGGACACAGCGAGAGAGAGTGAGGGACACAGCGAGAGAGTGAGGGACACAGCGAGAGAGAGTGAGGGACGCAGCGAGAGAGAGTGAGGGACACAGAGAGAGAGAGTGAGGGACACAGCGAGAGAGAGTGAGGGACACAGAGCGAGAGTGAGGGACACAGCAAGAGAGAGTGTGGGACACAGCGAGAGAGAGTGAGGGGCACAGCGAGAGAGAGTGAGGGACAGAGAGTGAGGGACACAGCGAGAGAGAGTGAGGGACACAGAGAGAGAGTGAGGGACACAGCGAGAGAGAGAGTGAGGGACGCAGCAAGAGAGAAAGTGAGGGACACAGAGAGAGAAAGTGAGGGACACAGCAAGAGAGAGTGAGGGACACAGCAAGAGAGAGTGAGGGACACAGAGAGAGAGAGAGTGAGGGACACAGCAAGAGAGAGTGAGGGGCACAGCGAGAGAGAGTGAGGGACACAGAGAGAGAGTGAGGGACGCAGCGAGAGAGAGTGAGAGACACAGCGAGAGAGAGTGAGGGACACAGCGAGAGAGAGTGAGGGACACACAGAGAGAGAGTGAGGGACACAGCAAGAGAGAGTGAGGGACACAGCGAGAAAAAGTGAGGGACGCAGCGAGAGAAAGTGAGGGACGCAGCGAGAGAGAGTGAGGGACGCAGCGAGAGAGAATGAGGGACACAGCGAGAGAGAGAGTGAGGGACACAGCGAGAGTGAGGGACGCAGCGAGAGAGAGTGAGGGACACAGAGAGAGAGAGTGAGCGACGCAGCGAGAGAGAGTGAGGCACGCAGCAAGAGAGAGTGAGGGACACAGCGAGAGAGAGTGAGGGGCACAGCGAGAGAGAGTGAGGGGCACAGCAAGAGAGAGTGAGGGACACAGCGAGAGAGAGTGAGGGACACAGTGAGAGAGAGTGAGGGACACAGCGAGAGAGAGTGAGGGACACAGCGAGAGAATGAGGGACACAGAGAGAGAGAGTGAGGGACGCAGCGAGAGAGAGAATGAGGGACACAGCGAGAGAGAGTGAGGGGCGCAGAGAGAGAGAGAATGAGGGACACAGCGAGAGAGAGTGAGGGACGCAGCGAGAGAGAGTGAGGGACACAGCAAGAGAGAGTGAGGGACACAGCGAGAGAGAGTGAGGGACACAGAGAGAGAGTGTGAGGGACGCAGCGAGAGAGAGTGAGGGACACAGCGAGAGAGAGTGAGGGACACAGCGAGAGAGAGTGAGGGACACAGCGAGAGAGAGTGAGGGACACAGAGAGAGAGAGAGAGAGAAATACGCAGCGAGAGAGTGAGGGACACAGCGAGAGAGAATGAGCGACGCAGCGAGAGAGGTGTCACAGAGAGCGAGGGACACACAGAGAGAGCGAGGGACACAGACAGAGCAAGGGACACAGAGAGAGCGAGGGACATAGAGAGCGAGGGACATAGGGAGCGAGGGACGCACAGAGAGAACGAGGGACACAGAGAGCGAGGGAAACAGAGAGAGTGAGGGACACAGAGAGCGAGGGACACACAGAGAGAGTGAGGGAAACAGAGAGAGTGAGGGACACAGAGAGAGGGACACAGACAGAGCGAGGGACACAGACAGAGCGAGGGACACAGAGAGAGCGAGGGACACACAGAAAGGGAGGGACACAGAGAGAGTGAGGGACACAGAGAGCGCGAGTGACACAGAAAGAGCGAGGACACAGAGAGCGAGGGACACAGAGAGCGAGGGACACACAGAGATAGCGAGGGACACAGAGAGTGAGGGACACACAGAGAGAGTGTGGGACACAGAGAGAGTGAGTGACGCAAGAGAGAGTGAGTGACACAGAGAGAGAGTGTGGGACACAGAGAGTGAGGGACACACAGACAGAGCCAGGGACACAGAGAGAGCGAGGGACACAGAGAGCAAGGGACACACAGAGAGAGCGAGGGACACAGAGAGCGAGGGACACAGAGAGAGTGTGGGACACAGAGAGAGTGAGAGACACAGAGAGAGTGAGGGACACACAGAGAGCGAGGAACACAGAGAGAGTGTGGGACACAGAGAGAGTGAGAGACACAGAGAGAGTGAGGGACACACAGAGAGCGAGGAACACAGAGAGAGCGAATGACACAGAGAGCGAGGGACACAGAGAGCGAGGGACACAGAGAGCGAGGGACACAGAGAGTGAGGGACACAGAGAGAGTGAGGGACCCAGAGGGAGCGAGGGACCCAGAGAGAGCGAGGGACGCAGAGGGCGCGAGGGACACAGAGAGTGAGGGACACACAGAGAGTGAGGGGCACAGAGAGTGAGGGACACAGAGAGCGAGGGACACAGTGAGCGAGGGAGACACAGAGAGAGCGAGAGACACAGAGAGTGAGGGACACAGAGAGAGTGAGGGACACAGAGAGTGAGGGACACAGAGAGCGAGGGACACAGAGAGAGTCAGGGACACAGAGAGTGAGGGCCACAGAGAGAGTGAGGGACAGAGAGTGAGTGAGAGACACAGAGAGAGTGAGGGTCACAGAGAGTGAGGGGCACAGAGAGAGTGAGGGACACAGAGAGTGAGGAACACAGAGAGTGAGGGACACAGAGAGAGTGAGGTACACCGAGAGTGAGCGACACAGCGAGAGCGAGGGACACAGAGAGAGCGAGGGACACAGAGAGCGAGGGACACAGAGAGAGCAAGGGACACAGAGAGAGTGAGCGACTCAGGGAGAGCGAGGGACACAGAGAGCGAGGGACAGAGAGAGAGCAAGGGACACAGAGAGAGTGAGGGACACAGAGAGAGTGAGCGACAAAGAGAGAGTGAGCGACACAGCGAGAGCGAGGGACACAGAGTGAGCGAGGGACACAGAGAGCGAGGGACACAGAGAGAGCAAGGGACACAGAGAGAGTGAGCGACTCAGGGAGAGCGAGGGACACAGAGAGAGTGAGGGACACAGAGAGAGCGAGGGACAAACAGAAAGGGAGGGGCACAGACAGAGCGAGGGTCACAGACCGAGCTACACAGAGAGCGCGAGGGACACAGCGAGAGCGAGGGACACAGAGAGTGTGGGACACAGAGAGCGAGAGACACCGAGAGTGAGGGACACAGAGAGTGAGGGACACACAGAGCGAGGGACACAGAGAGTGTGGGACACAGAGAGAGCGAGGGACATAGAGAGCGAGGGACATAGGGAGCGAGGGACGCACAGAGAGAACGAGGGACACAGAGAGCGAGGGAAACAGAGAGAGGGAGGGACACAGAGAGCGAGGGACACACAGAGAGAGTGAGGGAAACAGAGAGAGTGAGGGACACAGAGAGAGGGACACAGACAGAGCGAGGGACACAGACAGAGCGAGGGACACAGAGAGAGCGAGGGACACACAGAAAGGGAGGGACACAGAGAGAGTGAGGGACACAGAGAGCGCGAGTGACACAGAAAGAGCGAGGACACAGAGAGCGAGGGACACAGAGAGCGAGGGACACACAGAGATAGCGAGGGACACAGAGAGTGAGGGACACACAGAGAGAGTGTGGGACACAGAGAGAGTGAGTGACACAAGAGAGAGTGAGTGACACAGAGAGAGAGTGTGGGACACAGAGAGTGAGGGACACACAGACAGAGCCAGGGACACAGAGAGAGCGAGGGACACTGAGAGCAAGGGACACACAGAGAGAGCGAGGGACACAGAGAGCGAGGGACACAGAGAGAGTGTGGGACACAGAGAGAGTGTGAGACACAGAGAGAGTGAGGGACACACAGAGAGCGAGGAACACAGAGAGAGTGTGGGACACAGAGAGAGTGAGAGACACAGAGAGAGTGAGGGACACACAGAGAGCGAGGAACACAGAGAGAGCGAATGACACAGAGAGCGAGGGACACAGAGAGCGAGGGACACAGAGAGTGAGGGACACAGAGAGGGTGAGGGACCCAGAGGGAGCGAGGGACCCAGAGAGAGCGAGGGACGCAGAGAGCGCGAGGGACACAGAGAGTGAGGGACACACAGAGAGTGAGGGGCACAGAGAGTGAGGGACACAGAGAGCGAGGGACACAGAGAGCGAGGGAGACACAGAGAGAGCGAGAGACACAGAGAGTGAGGGACACAGAGAGAGTGAGGGACACAGAGAGTGAGGGACACAGAGAGCGAGGGACACAGAGAGAGTCAGGGACACAGAGAGTGAGGGCCACAGAGAGAGTGAGGGACAGAGAGTGAGTGAGAGACACAGAGAGAGTGAGGGTCACAGAGAGTGAGGGGCACAGAGAGAGTGAGGGACACAGAGAGTGAGGAACACAGAGAGTGAGGGACACAGAGAGAGTGAGGTACACCGAGAGTGAGCGACACAGCGAGAGCGAGGGACACAGAGAGAGCGAGGGACACAGAGAGCGAGGGACACAGAGAGAGCAAGGGACACAGAGAGAGTGAGCGACTCAGGGAGAGCGAGGGACACAGAGAGCGAGGGACACAATAAGAGCAAGGGACACAGAGAGAGTGAGCGACTCAGGGAGAGCGAGGGACACAGAGAGAGTGAGCGACAAAGAGAGAGTGAGCGACACAGAGAGAGCGAGGGACACAGAGAGAGCGAGGGACACAGAGAGCGAGGGACACAGAGAGAGCAAGGGACACAGAGAGAGTGAGCGACTCAGGGAGAGCGAGGGACACAGAGAGAGTGAGGGACACAGAGAGAGCGAGGGACACACAGAAAGGGAGGGGCACAGACAGAGCGAGGGTCACAGACCGAGGGACACAGAGAGAGCGAGGGTCACAGACCGAGCTACACAGAGAGCGCGAGGGACACAGCGAGAGCGAGGGACACAGAGAGTGTGGGACACAGAGAGCGAGAGACACCGAGAGTGAGGGACACAGAGAGTGAGGGACACACAGAGCGAGGGACACAGAGAGTGTGGGACACAGAGACCGAGGGACACAGAGAGCGAGTAGCACAGAGCATGAGGGATACAAAGAATGAGGGACACCGAGAGCGAGGGACACAAAGGGCAAGGGACACAGAGAGTGTGGGACACAGAGAGTGTGGGACACAGAGAGTGTGGGACACAGAGAGCAAGGGACACAGAGAGCAGAGAGAGAGCGAGGGACACAGAGAGCCAGGGACACAGAGGGAGCGAGGGACACACAGAAAGGGAGGGACACAGACAGAGCGAGGGTGACAGACCGAGCTACACAGAGAGCGCGAGGGACACAGGGAGAGCGAGGGACACAAAGAGCGAGGGACACAGAGCACGAGGGACACAGAGAGCGAGGGACACAGAGAGTGTGGGACACAGAGAGCAAGGGACACAGAGAGTGAGGGACACAGAGAGTGAGGGACTCACAGAGCGAGGGACACAGAGAGTGTGGGACACAGAGAGCGAGTAGCACAGAGCTTGAAGGACACAAAGAGTGAGGGACACAGAGAGCGAGGGACACAAAGGGCAAGGGACACAGAGAGTGAGGGGCACAGAGAGCGAGGGACACAGAGAGAGCGAGGGACACACAGAGAGCGAGGGACACAGCGAGAGCGAGGGACACACAGAGAGCGAGGGACACAGAGAGAGCGATGGGCAGAGAGAGAGCGAGGGACACAGAGAGCCATGGACACAGAGAGAGCGAGGGACACACAGCGAACGAGGGACACTGAGAGAGCGAGGGGCAGAGAGAGAGCGAGGGACACAGAGAGCGAGGGACACAGAGAGAGCGAGGGACACACAGCGAGCGAGGGACACTGAGAGAGCGAAGGGCAGAGAGAGAGCGAGGGACACAGAGAGCGAGGGACACAGAGAGAGCGAGGGACACAGAGAGCGAGGGACAAAGAGAGCGAAGGACACAGAGAGCACGAGTGACACAGAGAGCGCGAGGGACACAGAGAGCGCGAGCGACACAGACACCGGGAGGGACACAGAGACCGCGAGGGACAGAGAGAGAGTGGGGGACACAGAGAGAGCGAGGGACACAGAGAGCAAGGGACACAGAGAGCGAGGGACACAGAGAGAGTGAGCGACTCAGGGAGAGCGAGGGACACAGAGAGAGTGAGGGACACAGAGAGAGCGAGGGACACAGAGAGCGCGAGGGACACAGCGAGTGCGAGGGAAAAACAGAAAGGGATGGACACAGACAGAGCGAGGGTCACAGACCGAGCTACACAGAGAGCGCGAGGGACACAGAGAGAGCGAGGGACACAGAGAGTGTGGGACACAGAGAGCGAGAGACACAGAGAGTGAGGGACACAGAGAGTGAGGGACACACAGAGCGAGGGACACAGAGAGTGTGGGACACAGAGAGCGAGGGACACAGAGAGCGAGGGACACAGAGAGTGTGGGACACAGAGAGCAAGGGACACAGAGAGCAGAGAGAGAGCGAGGGACACAGAGAGCCAGGGACACAGAGGGAGCGAGGGACACACAGAAAGGGAGGGACACAGACAGAGCGAGGGTCACAGACAAGCTACACAGAGAGCGCGAGGGACACAGAGAGAGCGAGGGACACAAAGAGCGAGGGACACAGAGCACGAGGGACACTGAGAGCGAGGGACACAGAGAGTGTGTGACACAGAGAGCGAGGGACACAGAGAGTGAGGGACACAGAGAGTGAGGGACTCACAGAGCGAGGGACACAGAGTGTGGGACACAGAGAGCGTGGGACACAGAGAGCGAGGGACACAGAGAGAGCGAGGGACACAGAGAGCGAGTAGCACAGAGCATGAGGGACACAAAGAGTGAGGGACACAGAGAGTGAGGGACACAGAGAGTGAGGGACTCACAGAGCGAGGGACACAGAGTGTGGGACACAGAGAGCGAGGGACACAGAGAGCGAGGGATACAGAGAACGAGGGACACAGAGAGCGAGTAGCACAGAGCATGAGGGACACAAAGAGTGAGGGACACAGAGAGCGAGGGACACAAAGGGCAAGGGACACAGAGAGTGTGGGACACAGAGAGTGTGGGACACAGAGAGCGAGGGACACAGAGAGCGAGGGACACAGAGAGTGAGGGGCACAGAGAGCGTGAGGGACACAGTGAGCGCGAGGGACACAGAGAGCGAGGGACACAGAGAGTGTTGAACACAGAGAGCGAGGGACACAGAGTGAGAGAGGGACACAGAGATTGAGGGACACAGAGAGCGAGGGACACAGAGAACGAGGGACACAGAGAGCGCGACGGACACAGAGAGCGCGAGGGACACGGAGAGCGCGAGGGACACAGAGAGCCCGAGGGACACAGAGAGCGAGGGTCACAGAGAGAGCGAGGGACACAGAGAGAGCGAGGGACAAACAGAGAGCGAGGGACACAGTGAGCGAGGGACACAGAGAGCACGGGCGACACAGAGAGCGCGAGGGACACAGAGAGCGGGGGACACAGAAAGAGCGAGGGACACACAGAGAGCGAGGGACACAGAGAGAGCGAGGGACACACAGAGAACGAGGGACACAGAGAGAGCGAGGGACACAGAGAGAGCGAGGGACACAGAGAGCGAGAGACACAGAGAGCGAGGGACACAGAGAGCGAGGGACACAGAGAGAGTGAGGGATACAGAGAGTGAGGGACACAGAGAGAGTGAGGGAGGCAGAGCGCGAGGGACAATGCGAGCGCGAGGGACACACAGAAAGGGAGTGACATAGGCAGAGCGAGGGACACAAAACCAGGGACACAGGGAGAGCGAGGGACACAGAGTGAGCGAGGGACACAGAGAGAGCAAGGGATACAGAGAGAGTGAGGGACACAGAGAGAGCGAGGGACACAGAGAGAGCGAGGGACACACAGAGAGAGCGAGGGACACAGAGTGAGCGAGGGACACAGAGAGAGCGAGGGACACAGAGAGAGCGAGGGACACAGAGAGCGAGGGACCCAGAGAGCGATTGACACAGAGAACGAGGGACACAGAGAGTGAGGGACACAGTGCACGAGGGACACAGAGAGCGCGAGGGACACAGAGAGCCCGAGGGACACACAGAAAGGGAGGGACACAGAGAGAGCGAGGGTCACAGACCGAGGGACACTGAGAGAGCGAGGGACACAGAAAGAGCGATGGACACAGAGAGAGCAAGGGACACAGAGAGCAAGGGACACAGCGAGAGCGAGGGAAACAGAGAGAGCGAGGGACACAGAGAGTGAGGGACACAGAGAGCAAGGGACACAGCGAGAGAGAGAGAGGGACACAACGAGAGAGAGGGGGACAGAGAGAGAGCAAGGGACACAGAGAGCAAGGGACACAGAGAGCAAGGGACACAGCGAGAGAGAGAGGGACACAACGAGAGAGAGGGGGACACAGCGAGAGGGACGGGTACACGGCGAGAGAGTGAGGGACACAGCGAGAGAGAGAGGGTCCCAGCGAGTGAGAGAGGACCGCAGCGAGAGAGAGAGGGGCACAGCGAGAGAGAGAGGAGCACACCGAGTGAGGGATGGACACAGCGAGAGAGAGTGGGACAGCACGGTAGCCTTGTGGATAGCACAATTGTTTCACAGCTCCAGGGTCCCAGGTTCGATTCCGGCTTGGGTCACTCTCTGTGCGGAGTCTGCACATCCTCTCCGTGTCTGCGTGGATTTCCTCCGGGTGCTCCGGTTTCCTCCCACAGTCCAAAGATGTGCAGGTTAGGTGGATTGGCCATGATAAATTGCCCTTAGTGTCCAAAATTGCCCTTAGCGTTGTGGGGTTACTGGGTTATGGGGATAGGGTGGCGGTGTTGACCTTGGGTGGCGTGCTCTTTCCAAGAGCCGGTGCAGACTCGATGGGCCGAATGGCCACCTTCTGCACTGTAAATTCTATGATAATCTATGACACAGCGAAAGAGAGAGAGGGACACAGCGACTGAGCGAGGAACACAGCGAGAGAGAGAGAGGGGGACACAGCGAGAGGGACGGGTACACAGCGAGAGAGAGAGGGACACAGCGAGAGAGCGAGGAACACAGCGAGAGAGAGGGGGACACAGCGAGAGAGAGAGGGACGCAGCGAGAGAGAGTGAGGGACGCAGCGAGAGGGACGGGTACACAGCGAGAGAGAGAGGGACACAGCGACTGAGCGAGGAACACAGCGAGAGAGAGAGAGGGGGACACAGCGAGAGGGACGGGTACACAGCGAGAGAGAGAGGGACAAAGCGAGAGAGCGAGGAACACAGCGAGAAAGAGGGGGACACAGCGAGAGTGAGCGAGGAACACAGCGAGAGAGAGAGAGGGGGACACAGCGAGAGGGACGGGTACACAGCGAGAGAGAGAAGGACACAGCGAGAGAGCGAGGAACACAGCGAGAGAGACAGCGAGACGGGGACACATAGAGGGAGAGGGACACAGAGAGAGTGAGACAGATAGAAAGAGGTACGCAGTGAAAGAGAGGGATAGAGTGAGATAGAAGGACACAGACAGCGAGAGAGAGGGACACAGAGGGAGAGAGGGATACAGAGAGGGACAGTGAGAGATGGGCACACAGACAGAGTAAGGGACACACACACAGAAAGAGGTACACAGCGGGTCAGGATCTGAGGTTTCGGAGGCGTGAGTGGGTCAGGGATTGAGAGTTAGGGGACATGAGGGTGTGAGGGTGCCAGGACGTGAGGCAGTCAGGACATTGGGGTTATTAAACTGACCGTTTTCATTGAATCCAAATTGTTTCATTATAAATTCTAATCTCAGGAATTGACATCAGAGGATTTCAGTGAAAAATCCTCACTGTCTAATAAAATTATGTCGTTGCCGATGACCGTGTCCTGATTCAGGAATAAACTTTTCATCTCACAGTGTGAAAACGTCAAATTGAATCCATATTTATAGAGCAGCTCATTGAAGAAATCTGTCTGTGAACAACATGTAAAATATGAAGTGAAACTTTGCAATGAGCTTTGTTTTTGTGGCCAGGAATCTTCTCTTAAAAACCCATCAAACACTCCCAGGACAGGTACAGCACGGGGTTAGATAAAGAGTAAAGCTCCCTCTACACTGTCCCCATCAAACACTACCAGGACAGGTACAGCACGGGGTTAGATACAGAGTAAAGCTCCCTCTACACTGTCCCCATCAAACACTCCCAGGACAGGTACAGCACGGGGTTAGATACAGAGTAAAGCTCCCTCAACACTGTCCCCATCAAACACTCCCAGGACAGGTACAGCACGGGGTTAGATACAGAGTAAAGCTCCCTCTACACTGTCCCCATCAAACACTCCCAAGACAGGTACTGCAAGGGGTTAGATACAGAGTAAAGCTCCCTCTACACTGTCCCCATCAAACACTCCCAGGACAGGTACAGCACGGGGTTAGATACAGAGTAAAGCTCCCTCAACACTGTCCCCATCAAACACTCCCAGGACAGGTACAGCACGGGGTTAGATACAGAGTAAAGCTCCCGCTACACTGTCCCCATCAAACACTCCCAGGACAGGTACAGCACCGGGGTTAGATACAGAGTAATGCTCCTTCGACACTGTCCCCATCAAACACTCCCAGGACAGGTACAGCACGGGGTTAGATACAGAGTAATGCTCCCGCTACACTGTCCCCATCAAACACTCCCAGGACAGGTACAGCACCGGTGTTAGATACAGAGTAATGTTCCTGCTACACTGTCCCCATCAAACACTCCCAGGACAGGCACAGCACGGGGTTAGATACAGAGTAAAGCTCCCTCCACGTCGTCCCCATCAAACACTCCCAGGACAGGTACAGCACGGGGTTAGATACAGAGTAAAGCTTCCTCTACACTGTCCCCATCAAACACTCCCAGGACAGGTACAGCACGAGGTCAGATACAGAGTAAATCTCCCTCTACACTGTCCCCATCAAACACTCCCAGGACAGGTACAGCACGGGGTTAGATACAGAGTAAAGCTTCCTCTACACTGTCCCCATCAAACACTCCCAGGACAGGTACAGCACGGGGTTAGATACAGAGTAAAGCTCCCTCTACACTGTCCCCATCAAACACTCCCAGGACAGGTACAGCACAGGGTGAGATACAGAGTAAAGCTCTGGGGCAGCATGGTAGCATTGTGGATAGCACAATTGCTTCACAGCTCCAGGGTCCCAGGTTCGATTCCGTCTTGGGTCACTGTCTGTGTGGAGTCTGCACATCCTCCCCGTGTGTGCGGGGGTTTCCTCCGGGTGCTCCGGTTTCCTCCCACAGTCCAAAGATGTGCAAGTTAGGTGGATTGGCCATGATAAATTGCTCTTAGCGTCCAAAATTGTCCAGATGTAGCTCCCTCTACATCTGTCCTCACCAAATACTCCCAGGAGAGGTACATAGGAACAGGAATGGGCCATTCAGCTGATCGAGCCTGCCTTAGCGACGAGACCACCTTAATCAATAACCTATTTTAATAATCCGATACAAAGCCCTGGATGAATTTATTTCCCAGCAGCATCAGTCGCTGTAAATGCTGCTCTACACGGTGTCAGAAATATTACTGCATTGGAGAATGTCATTGTGAATATTACCTTGTAATATATAACCGTTCTCATCCATATAGCTATTGAGAACACATTAGCTCCTTTCCCAGTGATCACAACAGTTGACCCCGTCACTGTTTTCCTCTAAGCTCTTGTCCCAGTTAATACTACATTACACCACACTGCTGTGGACACTACAATTAATCCTTTTGGAGTGCTGACTACCATGTACCCAGGGTGAGAGCCTGTGGGACGACCATGTATAATAATCTTTATTGTCACAAGTAGGCTTACATTAACACTGCAATGAAGTTACTGTGCAAAGCCCCTAGTCGCCACACAGCGTCGCCTGTTCGTGTACACAGAGGGAGAATTCAGAATGTCCAAATTACCTAACAGCACGTCTTTCAGACTTGTGGGAGGAAACCGGAGCTCCCGGAGGAAACCCACGCAGACACAGGAAGAAGATGCCGGGAATCGAACCCAGGACCCTGGAGCTGTGAAGCCACAGTGCTACCCACTGTGCTACCGTGCCGCGTAATGAGTCACACACACAACCTCCCACCCCACCCCAGACACACAAACACGTGTACAGACAAACACAAACTCACACACAGACACAAACTCAGACAGGCTGCGTCAATATAGCTTTCAAATGGAGCGAGATCCATTCTCCACCTTTAACTTGGAGAGATGTATCTGGCCTGTGTGTGACCCAAGACACACACTGACTCTGAACATCCTCACAGCAGCTTGGGGACAGATATTTCGAAAGCACTTTTCATAACCTTTGGGTATCACAAACTGCTTCACAGGCAATGGAGCCCTTTTGAAATCTAGACAGGAGTAATTTAGGAAATGGACCAGCTAATTTCAGAGAGAGACACAGAAACAGGATGAGATTGTGTTGTACATGTTTCAGAGCTGTCACTGAGACAAACACGAGATGTACAATATCAATTATTATTCTGAAGCATGTGATTAAATCAGCCCTGAGACTGAATTCCAGTGTTTCAGAGTAAAGCTCCATCTACACTGTCCATCAAACACTCACAACGCAAATACTGTCTGTGCTTAAATACAGAGTCAAAATCCCTCTGTCCTATCCAAAGAATTTTTCATTGCAGATAGTTATTTTTATTTTATGGAAAAGCAGAACTCAAATTGCACAGACTCCCAGGGTGGACTCTTGTTTATTTCAGCCCTTCACATTCAAACGTGAAGTTTAAGCTCCGATTACAGGTGTCTGCTTGTCTCTGTTTGTATATTCTCTGTTACTGTTGTTTTGTCACTTGTCTGAAGTATTTGAATAATAGGCCTTGGTTAATCAATCCTTTCTCTCAGCACATGGAAGTTGTGAATCTTCAAGGCTGTCAGTCTGATATAGATAACAAAAAAATACATCCTTTGATCAATCCATTCCCCACCCTAAATAGATCTCACACATTTCCATAATGCAGGAATATCTCCATCAAAACTTCCAATCAGTTCCCAATACTCTTGTTAACATTTGCCTGTATAACCTAAATTCCACTGACAGATACCGAAAGCTGCACAGAAAAATGACTGGGTATTTTAAACTTTGAAACAAAACTATTTGAACTTGTGCTTCAATCCTATTGTACAGAAATGTTGTCCGGTGGGCTGACAGTTTCTCAGTAAGACTGAAACATTGAGGTACGCCTCGCACTGCACTTGACAACATTTGTGGCACTTCAGGCAAGAGAGAGAGAGTGAGGGACACAGCAAGAGAGAGTGAGGGGCACAGCGAGAGAGAGTGAGGGACACAGAGAGAGACAGTGAGGGACGCAGCGAGAGAGAGTGAGGGACGCAGCGAGAGAGAGTGAGGGACACAGCGAGAGAGAGTGAGGGACACAGCGAGAGAGAGTGAGGGACACAGCGAGAGAGAGAGTGAGGGACACAGCGAGAGAGAGTGATGGACACAACGAGAGAGAGTGAGGGACACAGCGAGAGAATGAGGGACACAGCGAGAGAGAGTGAGGGACACAGCGAGAGAGAGTGAGGGACAGAGAGAGAGTGTGAGGGGCGCAGCGAGAGAGGGACACAGAGAGCGAGGGACACAGAGAGCGAGGGACACACAGAGAGAGCGAGGGACACAGACAGAGCAAGGGACACAGAGAGAGCGAGGGACATAGAGAGCGAGGGACATAGGGAGCAAGGGACGCACAGAGAGTGAGGAACACAGAGAGCGAGGGAAACAGAGAGAGCGAGGGACACAGAGAGAGTGAGGGACACAGAGAGAGTGAGTGACACAGAGCGAGGGACACAGACAGAGCGAGGGACACAGACAGAGCGAGGGACACAGAGAGAGCGAGGGACACACAGAAAGGGAGGGACACAGAGAGAGTGAGGGACACAGAGAGCGCGAGTGACACAGAAAGAGCGAGGACACAGAGAGCGAGGGACACAGAGAGCAAGGGACACACAGAGATAGCGAGGGACACAGAGAGTGAGGGACACACAGAGAGAGTGTGGGACACAGAGAGAGTGAGTGACACAGTGAGAGAGTGTGGGACACAGAGAGTGAGGGACACACAGAGAGAGTGTGGGACACAGAGAGAGTGAGTGACACAGAGAGAGAGTGTGGGACACAGAGAGTGCGGGACACACAGACAGAGTCAGGGACAAAGAGAGAGCGAGGAACACAGAGAGCAAGGGACACACAGAGAGAGCGAGGGTCACAGAGAGCGAGGGACACACAGAGAGAGTGTGGGACACAGAGAGAGTGAGAGACACAGAGAGAGTGAGGGACACACAGAGAGCGAGGAACACAGAGAGCGAGGGACACAGAGAGTGAGGGACACAGAGAGAGTGAGGGACCAGAGGGAGCGAGGGACCCAGAGAGAGCGAGGGACGCAGAGA
Organism: Scyliorhinus torazame; assembly: GCF_047496885.1. Classification (NCBI taxonomy): domain Eukaryota; kingdom Metazoa; phylum Chordata; class Chondrichthyes; order Carcharhiniformes; family Scyliorhinidae; genus Scyliorhinus; species Scyliorhinus torazame. The sequence continues at coordinate 378,892 of NW_027307803.1, read as the reverse complement.
GCGCGAAGGACACAGAGAGTGAGGGACACACAGAGAGTGAGGGGCACAGAGAGTGAGGGACACAGTGAGCGAGGGACACAGAGAGCGAGGGACACAGAGAGCGAGGGACACACAGAGAGAGCGAGAGACACAGAGAATGCGGGACACAGTGAGAGTAAGGGACACAGAGAGCGAGGGACACAGAGAGCGAGGGACACAGAGAGAGTCAGGGACACAGAGAGTGAGGGCCACAGAGAGAGTGAGGGACAGAGAGTGAGTGAGGGACACAGAGAGAGTGAGGGTCACAGAGAGTGAGGGGCACAGAGAGAGTGAGGGACACAGAGAGTGAGGAACACAGAGAGTGAGGGACACAGAGAGAGTGAGGTACACCGAGAGTGAGCGACACAGCGAGAGCGAGGGACACAGAGAGAGGGAGGGACACAGAGAGAGCAAGAGACACAGAGAGAGTGAGCTACTCAGGGAGAGCGAGGGACACAGAGAGAGTGAGGGACACAGAGAGAGCGAGGGACACAGAGAGCGCGAGGGACACAGCGAGAGCGAGGGACACACAGAAAGGGAGGGACACAGACAGAGCGAGGGTCACAGACCGAGCTACACAGAGAGCGCGAGGGACACAGAGAGAGCGAGGGACACAGAGAGTGTGGGACACAGAGAGCGAGAGACACAGAGAGTGAGAGACACAGAGAGTGAGGGACACAGAGAGTGAGGGACACACAGAGCGAGGGACACAGAGAGTGTGGGACACAGAGAGCGAGGGACACAGAGAGCAAGTAGCACAGAGCATGAGGGACACAAAGAGTGAGGGACACAGAGAGCGAGGGACACAAAGGGCAAGGGACACAGAGAGTGTGGGACACAGAGAGTGTGGGACACAGAGAGCGAGGGACACAGAGAGCAGAGAGAGAGCGAGGGACACAGAGAGCCAGGGACACAGAGGGAGCGAGGGACACACAGAAAGAGAGGGACACAGACAGAGCGAGGGTCACAGACCGAGCTACACAGAGAGCGCGAGGGACACAGAGAGAGCGAGGGACACAAAGAGCGAGGGACACAGAGCACGAGGGACACAGAGAGCGAGGGACACAGAGAGTGTGGGACACAGAGAGCGAGGGACACAGAGAGTGAGGGAAACAGAGAGTGAGGGAAACACAGAGCGAGGGACACAGAGAGTGTGGGACACAGAGAGCGAGGGACACAGAGAGCGAGTAGCACAGAGCATGAGGGACACAAAGAGTGAGGGACACAGAGAGCGAGGGACACAAAGGGCAAAGGACACAGAGAGTGTGGGACACAGAGAGTGTGGGACACAGAGAGCGAGGGACACAGAGAGCGAGGGACACAGAGAGTGAGGGGCACAGAGAGCGAGGGACACAGAGAGAGCGAGGGACACACAGAGAGCGAGGGACACAGAGAGAGCGAGGGACACACAGAGAGCGAGGGACACAGAGAGAGCGAGGGGCAGAGAGAGAGCGAGGGACACAGAGAGCCAGGGACACAGAGAGAGAGCGAGGGACACAGAGAGAGAGCGAGGGACACAGAGAGCGAGGGACACACAGAGAGAGCGAGGGACACAGACAGAGCAAGGGACACAGAGAGAGTGAGGGACACAGAGAGTGAGGAACACAGAGAGCGAGGGAAACAGAGAGAGCGAGGGACACAGAGAGCGAGGGACACAGAGAGAGCGTGAGGGACTCAGAGAATGTGGAACACAGAGAGCGAGGGACACAGAGAGAGCGACGGACACAGAGAGAGCGAGGGACACAGAGAGAGTGAGGGACACAGAGAGAGTGGGGGACACAGAGCGAGGGACACAGACAGAGTGAGGGTCACAGAGAGCAAGGGACACAGAGAGTGAGGGACACAGAGAGTGAGGGACACAGAGAGAGTGAGGGACCCAGAGGGAGCGAGGGACCCAGAGAGAGCGAGGGACGCAGAGAGCGCGAGGGACGCAGAGAGCGCGAGGGACACAGAGAGAGTGAGGGGCACAGAGAGTGAGGGACACAGAGAGCGAGGCACACAGAGAGAGAGCGAGAGACACAGAGAGTGAGGGACACAGAGAGAGTGAGGGACACAGAGAGCGAGGGTCACAGAGAGCAAGGGACACAGAGAGTGAGGGACACTTAGAGAGTGAAGGATACAGAGAGTGAGGGACACACTGAGAGAGTGTGGGACACAGAGAGCGAGTGACACAGAGAGCGCGAGGGGCACAGAGAGCGCGAGGGACACAGAGAGCGAGGGACACAGAGAGAGTGCGAGGGACACAGAGAGAGAGCGAGGGACACAGAGAGCGAGGGACACACAGAGAGAGCGAGGGACACAGACAGAGCAAGGGACACAGAGAGAGTGAGGGACACAGAGAGGGAGGAACACAGAGAGCGAGGGAAACAGAGAGAGCGAGGGACACAGAGAGCGAGGGACACACAGAGAGAGTGAGGGACACAGAGAGTGTGGAACACAGAGAGCGAGGGACACAGAGAGAGCGAGGGACACAGAGAGAGTGAGGGACACTGAGAGAGTGAAGGATACAGAGAGTGAGGGACACACTGAGAGAGTGAGGGACACAGAGAGCGAGTGACACAGAGAGCGCGAGGGGCACAGAGAGTGCGAGGGACACAGAGAGTGAGGGACACAGAGAGTGAGGAACACAGTGAGTGAGGAACACACAGAGAGCGAGTGACACAGAGAGCGCGAGGGGCACAGAGAGAGCGAGGGACACAGAGAGCGAGGGACACAGAGAGTGAGGGACACAGAGAGTGAGGAACACTTAGAGAGTGAAGGATACAGAGAGAGCGAGGGACACAGAGAGCGAGGGACACAGAGAGAGAGCGAGGGACACAGAGAGTGTGGAACACAGAGAGCGAGGGACACAGAGAGAGCGAGGGACACAGAGAGAGTGAGGGACACAGAGAGAGCGAGGGACACAGAGAGAGTGAGGGACACAGAGAGAGTGGGGGACACAGAGCGAGGGACACAGACAGAGCGAGGGACACAGAGAGAGCGAGGGACACACAGAAAGGGAGGGACACAGAGAGAGTGAGGGACACAGAGAGCGCGAGTGACACAGAGAGAGCGAGGACACAGAGAGCGAGGGACACAGAGAGCGAGGGACACACAGAGATAGCGAGGGACACAGAGAGTGAGGGACACACAGAGAGAGTGTGGGACACAGAGAGAGTGAATGACACAGAGAGAGAGTGTGGGACACAGAGAATGAGGGACACACAGACAGAGCCATGGACACAGAGAGAGCGAGGGACACAGAGAGCGAAGGACACACAGAGAGAGCGAGGGACATAGAGAGCGAGGGACACACAGAGAGAGTGTGGGACACAGAGAGAGTGAGAGACACAGAGAGAGTGAGGGACACAGAGAGCGAGGGACACAGAGTGCGAGGCACACAGAGAGTGAGGGACACAGAGAGAGTGAGGGACCCAGAGGGAGCGAGGGACACAGAGAGAGCGAGGGACGCAGAGAGTGCGAGGGACACAGAGAGTGAGGGACACAGAGAGAGTGAGGGGCACAGAGAGTGAGGGACACAGAGAGCGAGGGACACACAGAGAGAGCGAGAGACACAGAGAGTGAGGGACACAGAGAGAGTGGGGGACACAGAGAGCGAGGGACACAGAGAGCGAGGGACACAGAAAGAGTCAGGGACACAGAGAGTGAGGGCCACAGAGAGAGTGAGGGACAGAGAGTGAGTGAGGGACACACAGAGAGAGTGAGGGACACAGAGAGCGAGGGACACAGAGAGTGTGGGACACATAGATCGAGGGACACCGAGAGTGTGGGACACATAGATCGAGGGACACAGAGAGTGAGGGACACAGAGAGTGAGGGACACACAGATCGAGGGACACAGAGAGTGAGGGACACAGAGAGTGAGGGACACACAGAGCGAGGGACACAGAGAGTGTGGGACACAGAGAGCGAGGGACACAGAGAGTGTGGGACACAGAGAGTGTGGAACACATTGAGAGTGAGGGACACAGAGAGTGAGTAGAACAGAGCATGAGGGACACAAAGAGTGAGGGACACAGAGAGCGAGGGACACACGGAGAGAGCGAGGGACACAGAGAGCAAGGGACACAGAGAGTGAGGGACACTTAGAGAGTGAAGGATACAGAGAGTGAGGGACACACTGAGAGAGTGTGGGACACAGAGAGCGAGTGACACAGAGAGCGCGAGGGGCACAGAGAGTGCGAGGGACACAGAGAGTGAGGGACACAGAGAGTGAGGAACACAGTGAGTGAGGAACACACAGAGAGCGAGTGACACAGAGAGCGCGAGGGGCACAGAGAGAGCGAGGGACACAGAGAGCGAGGGACACAGAGAGTGAGGGACACAGAGAGTGAGGGACACTTAGAGAGTGAAGGATACAGAGAGAGCGAGGGACACAGAGAGCGAGGGACACAGAGAGAGAGCGAGGGACACAGAGAGAGAGCGAGGGTCACAGAGAGCGAGGGACACAGAGAGCGAGGGTCACAGAGAGCGAGGGACACAGAGAGAGAGCGAGGGACACAGACAGAGCAAGGGACACAGAGAGAGTGAGGGACACAGAGAGTGAGGAACACAGAGAGCGAGGGAAACAGAGAGAGCGAGGGACACAGAGAGCGAGGGACACACAGAGAGAGTGAGGGACACAGAGCGAGGGACACAGACAGAGCGAGGGACACAGACAGAGCGAGGGACACAGAGAGAGCGAGGGACACACAGAAAGGGAGGGACACAGAGAGAGTGAGGGACACAGAGAGCGCGAGTGACACAGAGAGAGCGAGGACACAGAGAGCGAGGGACACAGAGAGCGAGGGACACACAGAGATAGCGAGGGACACAGAGAGTGAGGGACACACAGAGAGAGTGTGGGACACAGAGAGAGTGAATGACACAGAGAGAGAGTGTGGGACACAGAGAATGAGGGACACACAGACAGAGCCATGGACACAGAGAGAGCGAGGGACACAGAGAGCGAAGGACACACAGAGAGAGCGAGGGACATAGAGAGCGAGGGACACACAGAGAGAGTGTGGGACACAGAGAGAGTGAGAGACACAGAGAGAGTGAGGGACACAGAGAGCGAGGGACACAGAGAGCGAGGGACACAGAGAGTGAGGGACACAGAGAGAGTGAGGGACCCAGAGGGAGCGAGGGACACAGAGAGAGCGAGGGACGCAGAGAGTGCGAGGGACACAGAGAGTGAGGGACACAGAGAGAGTGAGGGGCACAGAGAGTGAGGGACACAGAGAGCGAGGGACACACAGAGAGAGCGAGAGACACAGAGAGTGAGGGACACAGAGAGAGTGAGGGACACAGAGAGCGAGGGACACAGAGAGCGAGGGACACAGAAAGAGTCAGGGACACAGAGAGTGAGGGCCACAGAGAGAGTGAGGGACAGAGAGTGAGTGAGGGACACACAGAGAGAGTGAGGGACACAGAGAGCGAGGGACACAGAGAGTGTGGGACACATAGATCGAGGGACACCGAGAGTGTGGGACACATAGATCGAGGGACACAGAGAGTGAGGGACACAGAGAGTGAGGGACACACAGATCGAGGGACACAGAGAGTGAGGGACACAGAGAGTGAGGGACACACAGAGCGAGGGACACAGAGAGTGTGGGACACAGAGAGCGAGGGACACAGAGAGCGAGTAGCACAGAGCATGAGGGACACAAAGATTGAGGGACACAGAGAGCGAGGGACACACGGAGAGAGCGAGGGACACAGAGAGTGTGGCACACAGAGAGTGAGGGACACAGAGAGCGAGGGACACAGAGAGCGAGGGACACAGAGAGAGTCACCGACACAGAGAGTGAGGGCCAGAGAGAGAGTGAGGGACAGAGAGAGAGTGAGGGACACAGAGAGAGTGAGGGTCACAGAGAGTGAGGGGCACAGAGAGAGTGAGGGACACAGAGCGAGCGAGGGACACAGAGAGCGAGGGACACAGAGAGAGCAAGGGACACAGAGAGAGTGAGCGACTCAGGGAGAGCGAGGGACACAGAGAGAGTGAGGGACACAGAGAGAGCGAGGGACACAGAGAGAGCGAGGGACACAGAGAGCGCGAGGGACACAGCGAGAGCGAGGGACACACAGAAAGGGAGGGACACAGACAGAGCCACACACAGACACAAATTCAAGACAGGCTGCGTCAATACATCTTTCAAATGGAGCGAGATCCATTCTCCACCTTTAACTTGGAGAGGTGTATCTGGCCTGTGTGTGACCCAAGTCACACACTGACTCTGAACATCCTCACAGCAGCTTGGGGACAGACTTTTCTAAAGCACTTTTCATAACCTTTGGGTATCACAAACTGCTTCACAGGCAATGGAGCCCTTTTGAAATCTAGTCAGGAGTAATTTAGGAAATGGACCAGCTAATTTCAGAGAGAGACACAGAAACAGGATGAGATTGTGTTGTACATGTTTCAGAGCTGTCACTGAGACACACACGAGATGTACAATATCAATTATTATTCTGAAGCATGTGATTAAATCAGCCCTGAGACTGAATTCCAGTGTTTCAGAGTAAAGCTCCATCTACACTGCCCATCAAACACTCACAACGCAAATACTGTCTGTGCTTAAATACAGAGTCAAAATCCCTCTGTCCTATCCAAAGAATTTTTCATTGCAGATAGTTATTTTTATTTTATGGAAAAGCAGAACTCAAATTGCACCGAATCCCAGGGTGGACTCTTGTTTATTTCAGCCCTTCACATTCAAACGTGAAGTTTAAGCTCCGATTACAGGTGTCTGCTTGTCTCTGTTTGTATATTCTCTGTTACTGTTGTTTTGTCACTTGTCTGAAGTATTTGAATAATAGGCCTTGGTTAATCAATCCTTTCTCCCAGCACATGGAAGTTGTGAATCTTCAAGGCTGTCAGTCTGATATAGATAACAAAAAAATACATCCTTTGATCAATCCATTCCCCAACCCTAAATAGATCTCACACATTTCCATAATGCAGGAATATCTCCATCAAAACTTCCAATCAGTTCCCAATACTCTTGTTAACATTTGCCTGTATAACCTAAATTCCACTGACAGATACCGAAAGCTGCACAGAAAAATGACTGGGTATTTTAAACTTTGAAACAAAACTATTTGAACTTGTGCTTCAATCCTATTGTACAGAAATGTTGTCCGGTGGGCTGTCAGTTTCTCAGTAAGGCTGAAACATTGAGGTACGCCTCGCACTGCACTTGACAACATTTGTGGCACTTCAGGCAAGAGAGAGAGAGTGAGGGACACAGCAAGAGAGAGTGAGGGGCACAGCGAGAGAGAGTGAGGGACACAGCGAGAGACAGTGAGGGGCACAGCGAGAGAGAGTGAGGGACACAGAGAGAGAGAGTGAGGGACGCAGCGAGAGAGAGTGAGGGACACAGCGAGAGAGAGTGAGGGACACAGCGAGAGAGAGTGAGGGACACAGCGAGAGAGAGAGTGAGGGACACAGCGAGAGAGAGTGATGGACACAACGAGAGAGAGTGAGGGACACAGCAAGAGAATGAGGGACACAGCGAGAGAGAGTGAGGGACACAGCGAGAGAGAGTGAGGGACAGAGAGAGAGTGTGAGGGGCGCAGCGAGAGAGGGACACAGAGAGCGAGGGACACAGAGAGCGAGGGACACACAGAGAGAGCGAGGGACACAGACAGAGCAAGGGACACAGAGAGAGCGAGGGACATAGAGAGCGAGGGACATAGGGAGCAAGGGACGCACAGAGAGAACGAGGGACACAGAGAGCGAGGGAAACAGAGAGAGCGAGGGACACAGAGAGCGAGGGACACACAGAGAGAGTGAGGGACACAGAGAGTGTGGAACACAGAGAGCGAGGGAAACAGAGAGAGCGAGGGACACAGAGAGAGTGAGGGACACAGAGAGAGTGAGGGACACACAAAGGGAGGGACACAGAGAGAGTGAGGGACACAGAGAGCGCGAGTGACACAGAAAGAGCGAGGACACAGAGAGCGAGGGACACAGAGAGCGAGGGACACACAGAGATAGCGAGGGACACAGAGAGTGAGGGACACACAGAGAGAGTGTGGGACACAGAGAGAGCGAGTGACACAGTGAGAGAGTGTGGGACACAGAGAGTGAGGGACACACAGAGAGAGTGTGGGACACAGAGAGAGTGAGTGACACAGAGAGAGAGTGTGGGACACAGAGAGTGAGGGACACACAGACAGAGCCATGGACACAGAGAGAGCGAGGGACACAGAGAGCGAAGGACACACAGAGAGAGCGAGGGACACAGAGAGCGAGGGACACACAGAGAGAGTGTGGGACACAGAGAGAGTGAGAGACACAGAGAGAGTGAGGGACACACAGAGAGCGAGGAACACAGAGAGAGCGAATGACACAGAGAGCGAGGGACACAGAGAGCGAGGGACACAGAGAGTGAGGGACACAGAGAGAGTGAGGGACCAGAGGGAGCGAGGGACCCAGAGAGAGCGAGGGACGCAGAGAGCGCGAAGGACACAGAGAGTGAGGGACACACAGAGAGTGAGGGGCACAGAGAGTGAGGGACACAGAGAGCGAGGGACACAGAGAGCGAGGGACACAGAGAGCGAGGGACACACAGAGAGAGCGAGAGACACAGAGAATGCGGGACACAGAGAGAGTGAGGGACACAGAGAGCGAGGGACACACAGAGCGAGGGACACAGAGAGAGTCAGGGACACAGAGAGTGAGGGCCACAGAGAGAGTGAGGGACAGAGAGTGAGTGAGGGACACAGAGAGAGTGAGGGTCACAGAGAGTGAGGGGCACAGAGAGAGTGAGGGACACAGAGAGTGAGGAACACAGAGAGTGAGGGACACAGAGAGAGTGAGGTACACCGAGAGTGAGCGACAGAGCGAGAGCGAGGGACACAGAGAGAGGGAGGGACACAGAGAGAGCGAGGGACACACAGAGCGAGGGACACAGAGAGAGCAAGAGGAACAGAGAGAGTGAGCTACTCAGGGAGAGCGAGGGACACAGAGAGAGTGAGGGACACAGAGATAGCGAGGGACACAGAGAGCGCGAGGGACACAGCGAGAGCGAGGGACACACAGAAAGGGAGGGACACAGACAGAGCGAGGGTCACAGACCGAGCTACACAGAGAGCGCGAGGGACACAGAGAGAGCGAGGGACACAGAGAGTGTGGGACACAGAGAGCGAGAGACACAGAGAGTGAGGGACACAGAGAGTGAGGGACACAGAGAGTGAGGGACACAGAGAGTGAGGGACACACAGAGCGAGGGACACAGAGAGTGTGGGATACAGAGAGCGAGGGACACAGAGAGCGAGTAGCACAGAGCATGAGGGACACAAAGAGTGAGGGACACAGAGAGCGAGGGACACAAAGGGCAAGGGACACAGAGAGTGTGGGACACAGAGAGTGTGGGACACAGAGAGCGAGGGACACAGAGAGCAGAGAGAGAGCGAGGGACACAGAGAGCCAGGGACACAGAGGGAGCGAGGGACACACAGAAAGGGAGGGACACAGACAGAGCGAGGGTCACAGACCGAGCTACACAGAGAGCGCGAGGGACACAGAGAGAGCGAGGGACACAAAGAGCGAGGGACACAGAGCACGAGGGACACAGAGAGCGAGGGATACAGAGAGTGTGGGACACAGAGAGCGAGGGACACAGAGAGTGAGGGAAACAGAGAGTGAGGGAAACACAGAGCGAGCGACACAGAGAGTGTGGGACACAGAGAGCGAGGGACACAGAGAGCGAGTAGCACAGAGCATGAGGGACACAAAGAGTGAGGGACACAGAGAGCGAGGGACACAAAGGGCAAGGGACACAGAGAGTGTGGGACACAGAGAGTGTGGGACACAGAGAGCGAGGGACACAGAGAGCGAGGGACACAGAGAGTGAGGGGCACAGAGAGCGAGGGACACAGAGAGAGCGAGGGACACACAGAGAGCGAGGGACACACAGAGAGCGAGGGACACAGAGAGAGCGAGGGGCAGAGAGAGAGCGAGGGACACAGAGAGCCAGGGACACAGAGAGAGCGAGGGACACACAGCGAGCGAGGGACACAGAGAGAGCGAGGGGCAGAGAGAGAGCGAGGGACACAGAGAGGGAGGGACACAGAGAGAGCGAGGGACACAGAGAGCGAGGGACACAGAGAGCGAAGGACACAGAGAGCACGAGTGACACAGAGAGCGAGGGACACAGAGAGCGCGAGGGACACAGAGAGCGCGAGGGACACAGAGAGCGCGAGCGACACAGAGAGCGCGAGCGACACAGACACCGGGAGGGACACAGAGACCGCGAGGGACAGAGAGAGAGTGGGGGACACAGAGAGAGCGAGGGTCACAGAGAGCAAGGGACACAGAGAGCGAGGGACTCTTAGAGAGTGAAGGATACAGAGAGTGAGGGACACACTGAGAGAGTGAGGGACACTGAGAGCGAGTGACACAGAGAGCGCGAGGGGCACAGAGAGCGCGAGGGGCACAGAGAGCGAGGGACACAGAGAGCGAGGGACACAGAGAGCGAGGGACACAGAGAGTGTGGAACACAGTGAGTGAGGGACACAGAGAGAGCGAGGGACACAGAGAGATAGCGAGCGACACAGAGAGCGAGGGACACAGAGAGCGAGGGACACACAGAGAGAGCGAGGGGCACAGACAGAGCAAGGGACACAGAGAGAGCGAGGGACATAGAGAGCGAGGGACGCGCAGAGAGAACGAGGGACACAGAGAGCGAGGGACAAAGAGAGCGAGGGAAACACAGAGAGAGTGAGGGACACAGAGAGTGAGGTACACAGAGAGCGAGGGAAACAGAGAGAGCGAGGGACACAGAGAGCGAGGGACACACAGAGAGACTGAGGGACACAGAGAGTGTGGAACACAGAGAGCGAGGGACACAGAGAGAGCGAGTGACACAGAGAGAGCGAGGGACACAGAGAGGGTGAGGGACACAGAGAGAGTGAGGGACACAGAGCGAGGGACACAGACAGAGCGAGGGACACAGACAGAGTGAGGAACACAGAGAGAGCGAGGGACACACAGAAAGGGAGGGACACAGAGAGAGTGAGGGACACAGAGAGCGCGAGTGACACAGAGAGAGCGAGGACACAGAGAGCGAGGGACACAGAGAGCGAGGGACACAGAGAGCGAGGGACACACAGAGATAGCGAGGGACACAGAGAGTGAGGGACACACAGAGAGAGTGTGGGACACAGAGAGAGTGAGTGACACAGAGAGAGAGTGTTGGACACAGAGAGTGAGGGACACACAGACAGAGCCATGGACACAGAGAGAGCGAGGGACACAGAGAGGGAGGGACACACAGAGAGAGGGAGGGACACAGAGAGCGAGGGACACACAGAGAGAGTGTGGGACACAGAGAGAGTGAGAGACACAGAGAGACTGAGGGACACAAGGAGAGCGAGGAACACAGAGAGCAAGGGACACAGAGAGTGAGGGACACAGAGAGAGTGAGGGACCCAGAGGGAGCGAGGGACCCAGAGAGAGCGAGGGACGCAGAGAGCGCGAGGGACACAGAGAGTGAGGGACACAGTGAGAGTGAGGGGCACAGAGAGTGAGGGACACAGAGAGCGAGGGACACAGAGAGAGCGAGAGACACAGAGAGTGAGGGACACAGAGAGAGTGAGGGACACAGAGAGCGAGGGTCACAGAGAGCAAGGGACACAGAGAGCGAGGGTCACTTAGAGAGTGAAGGATACAGAGAGTGAGGGACACACTGAGAGAGTGTGGGACACAGAGATCGAGTGACACAGAGAGCGCGAGGGGCACAGAGAGCGCGAGGGACACAGAGAGGGAGGGACACAGAGAGAGAGCGAGGGACACAGAGAGCGAGGGACACACAGAGAGAGCGAGGGACACAGACAGAGCAAGCGAGACAGAGAGAGTGAGGGACACAGAGAGTGTGGGACACAGAGAGAGCGAGGGAAACAGAGAGAGCGAGGGACACAGAGAGCGAGCGACACACACAGAGAGCGAGGGACACAGAGAGCGAGGGTCACACAGAGAGAGTGAGGCACACAGAGAGTGTGGAACACAGAGAGCGAGGGACACAGAGAGAGCGAGGGACACAGAGAGAGCGAGGGACACAGAGAGAGTGAGGGACACAGAGAGAGTGGGGGACACAGAGCGAGGGACACAGACAGAGCGAGGGTCACAGAGAGCAAGGGACACAGAGAGTGAGGGACACAGAGAGTGAGGGACACAGAGAGAGTGAGGGACCCAGAGGGAGCGAGGGACCCAGAGAGAGCGAGGGACGCAGAGAGCGAGGGTCACAGAGAGCAAGGGACACAGAGAGTGAGGGACACTTAGAGAGTGAAGGATACAGAGAGTGAGGGACACACTGAGAGAGTGTGGGACACAGAGAGCGAGTGACACAGAGAGCGCGAGGGACACAGAGAGAGTGAGGGACACAGAGAGCGAGGGTCACAGAGAGCAAGGGACACAGAGAGTGAGGGACACTTAGAGAGTGAAGGATACAGAGAGTGAGGGACACACTGAGAGAGTGTGGGACACAGAGAGCGAGTGACACAGAGAGCGCGAGGGACACAGAGAGCGCGAGGGGCACAGAGAGCGCGAGGGACACAGAGAGCGAGGGACACAGAGAGTGTGGAACACACAGAGAGAGCGAGGGACACAGAGAGCGAGGGACACAGAGAGCGAGGTACACACAGAGAGAGCGAGGGACACAGACAGAGCAAGGGACACAGAGAGAGTGAGGGACACAGAGAGTGAGGAACACAGAGAGCGAGGGAAACAGAGAGAGCGAGGGACACAGAGAGCGAGGGACACACAGAGAGAGTGAGGGACACAGAGAATGTGGAACACAGAGAGAGCGAGGGACACAGAGAGAGCGAGGGACACAGAGAGAGTGAGGGACACAGAGAGAGTGGGGGACACAGAGCGAGGGACACAGACAGAGCGAGGGATACAGACAGAGCGAGGGACACAGAGAGAGTGAGGGACACAGAGAGAGTGAGGGACACAGAGAGAGTGAGGGACACAGAGCGAGGGACACAGACAGAGCGAGGGACACAGACAGAGCGAGGGACACAGAGAGAGCGAGGGACACACAGAAAGGGAGGGACACAGAGAGAGTGAGGGACACAGAGAGCGCGAGTGACACAGAGAGAGCGAGGACACAGAGAGAGTGAGGGACACAGAGAGAGTGAGGGACACAGAGAGAGTGAGGGACACAGAGCGAGGAACACAGACAGAGCGAGGGTCACAGACAGAGCGAGGGACACACAGAGAGCGAGGGACACACAGAAAGGGAGGGACACAGAGAGATTGAGGGACACAGAGAGCGCGAGTGACACAGAGAGAGCGAGGGCACAGAGAGCGAGGGACACAGAGAGAGAGAGACACACAGAGATAGCGAGGGACACAGAGAGTGAGGGACACAGAGAGAGAGTGTGGGACACAGAGAGAGTGAATGACACAGAGAGAGAGTGTGGGACACAGAGAATGAGGGACACACAGACAGAGCCATGGACACAGAGAGAGCGAGGGACACAGAGAGCGAAGGACACACAGAGAGAGCGAGGGACATAGAGAGCGAGGGACACACAGAGAGAGTGTGGGACACAGAGAGCGAAGGACACACAGAGAGAGCGAGGGACATAGAGAGCGAGGGACACACAGAGAGAGTTTGGGACACAGAGAGAGTGAGAGACACAGAGAGAGTGAGGGACACAGAGAGCGAGGGACACAGAGAGCGAGGGACACAGAGAGTGAGGGACACAGAGAGAGTGAGGGACCCAGAGCGAGCGAGGGACACAGAGAGAGCGAGGGACGCAGAGAGTGCGAGGGACGCAGAGAGTGCGAGGGACACAGAGAGTGAGGGACACAGAGAGAGTGAGGGGCACAGAGAGTGAGGGACACAGAGAGCGAGGGACACACAGAGAGAGCGAGAGACACAGAGAGTGAGGGACACAGAGAGAGTGAGGGACACAGAGAGCGAGGGACACAGAGAGCGAGGGACACAGAAAGAGTCAGGGACACAGAGAGTGAGGGCCACAGAGAGAGTGAGGGACAGAGAGTGAGTGAGGGACACACAGAGAGAGTGAGGGACACACAGAGAGAGTGAGGGACACAGAGAGCGAGGGACACAGAGAGTGTGGGACACATAGATCGAGGGACACCGAGAGTGTGGGACACATAGATCGAGGGACACAGAGAGTGAGGGACACACAGATCGAGGGACACACAGATCGAGGGACACATAGAGTGAGGGACACAGAGAGTGAGGGACACACAGAGCGAGGGACACAGAGAGTGTGGGACACAGAGCGCGAGGGACACAGAGAGCGAGTAGCACAGAGCATGAGGGACACAAAGAGTGAGGGACACAGAGAGCGAGGGACACACGGAGAGAGCGAGGGACACAGAGAGTGTGGGACACAGAGAGAGTGAGGGACACAGAGAGCGAGGGACACAGAGAGCGAGGGACACAGAGAGAGTCACCGACACAGAGAGTGAGGGCCAGAGAGAGAGTGAGGGACAGAGAGAGAATGAGGGACACAAAGAGAGTGAGGGTCACAGAGCGTGAGGGGCACAGAGAGAGTGAGGGACACAGAGAGTGAGGAACACAGAGAGGGAGGGACACAGAGAGAGCGAGGGACACAGAGAGCGAGGGACACAGAGAGAGCAAGGGACACAGAGAGAGTGAGCGACTCAGGGAGAGCGAGGGACACACAGAGAGTGTGGGACACAGAGAGCGAGGGACACAGAGAGCGAGTAGCACAGAGCATGAGGGACACAAAGAGTGAGGGACACAGAGAGCGAGGGACACACGGAGAGAGCGAGGGACACAGAGAGTGTGGGACACAGAGAGAGTGAGGGACACAGAGAGCGAGGGACACAGAGAGCGAGGGACACAGAGAGAGTCACCGACACAGAGAGTGAGGGCCAGAGAGAGAGTGAGGGACAGAGAGAGAATGAGGGACACAAAGAGAGTGAGGGTCACAGAGCGTGAGGGGCACAGAGAGAGTGAGGGACACAGAGAGTGAGGAACACAGAGGGGGAGGGACACAGAGAGAGCGAGGGACACAGAGAGCGAGGGACACAGAGAGAGCAAGGGACACAGAGAGAGTGAGCGACTCAGGGAGAGCGAGGGACACAGAGAGAGTGAGGGACACAGAGAGAGCGAGGGACACAGAGAGCGCGAGGGACACAGCGAGAGCGAGGGACACACAGAAAGGGAGGGACACAGACAGAGCCACACACAGACACAAATTCAAGACAGGCTGCGTCAATACATCTTTCAAATGGAGCGAGATCCATTCTCCACCTTTAACTTGGAGAGGTGTATCTGGCCTGTGTGTGACCCAAGTCACACACTGACTCTGAACATCCTCACAGCAGCTTGGGGACAGACTTTTCTAAAGCACTTTTCATAACCTTTGGGTATCACAAACTGCTTCACAGGCAATGGAGCCCTTTTGAAATCTAGTCAGGAGTAATTTAGGAAATGGACCAGCTAATTTCAGAGAGAGACACAGAAACAGGATGAGATTGTGTTGTACATGTTTCAGAGCTGTCACTGAGACACACACGAGATGTACAATATCAATTATTATTCTGAAGCATGTGATTAAATCAGCCCTGAGACTGAATTCCAGTGTTTCAGAGTAAAGCTCCATCTACACTGTCCATCAAACACTCACAACGCAAATACTGTCTGTGCTTAAATACAGAGTCAAAATCCCTCTGTCCTATCCAAAGAATTTTTCATTGCAGATAGTTATTTTTATTTTATGGAAAAGCAGAACTCAAATTGCACCGAATCCCAGGGTGGACACTTGTTTATTTCAGCCCTTCACATTCAAACGTGAAGTTTAAGCTCCGATTACAGGTGTCTGCTTGTCTCTGTTTGTATATTCTCTGTTACTGTTGTTTTGTCACTTGTCTGAAGTATTTGAATAATAGGCCTTGGTTAATCAATCCTTTCTCCCAGCACATGGAAGTTGTGAATCTTCAAGGCTGTCAGTCTGATATAGATAACAAAAAAATACATCCTTTGATCAATCCATTCTCCAACCCTAAATAGATCTCACACATTTCCATAATGCAGGAATATCTCCATCAAAACTTCCAATCAGTTCCCAATACTCTTGTTAACATTTGCCTGTATAACCTAAATTCCACTGACAGATACCTAAAGCTGCACAGAAAAATGACTGGGTATTTTAAACTTTGAAACAAAACTATTTGAACTTGTGCTTCAATCCTATTGTACAGAAATGTTGTCCGGTGGGCTGACAGTTTCTCAGTAAGGCTGAAACATTGAGGTACGCCTCGCACTGCACTTGACAACATTTGTGGCACTTCAGGCAAGAGAGAGAGAGTGAGGGACACAGCAAGAGAGAGTGAGGGGCACAGCGAGAGAGAGTGAGGGACACAGAGAGAGAGAGTGAGGGACACAGCGAGAGAGAGTGAGGGACGCAGCGAGAGAGAGAGTGAGGGACACAGAGAGAGAGAGTGAGGGATGCAGCGAGAGAGTGAGGGACACAGAGAGAGACAGTGAGGGACGCAGCGAGAGAAAGTGAGGGACGCAGCGAGAGAGAGTGAGGGATACAGCGAGAGAGAGTGAGGGACACAGAGAGAGAGAGTGAGGGACGCAGCGAGAGAGTGAGGGACGCAGCGAGAGAGAGTGAGGGACACAGAGAGAGAGAGTGAGGGATGCAGCGAGAGAGTGAGGGACACAGAGAGAGACAGTGAGGGACGCAGCGAGAGAAAGTGAGGGACGCAGCGAGAGAGAGTGAGGGATACAGCGAGAGAGAGTGAGGGACACAGCGAGAGAGAGTGAGGGACACAGCGAGAGAGAGAGTGAGGGACACAGAGAGAGAGAGTGATGGACACAACGAGAGAGAGTGAGGGACACAGCGAGAGAATGAGGGACACAGCGAGAGAGAGTGAGGGACACAGCGAGAGAGAGTGAGGGACAGAGAGAGAGTGTGAGGGGCACAGCGAGAGAGGGACACAGAGAGCGAGGGACACAGAGAGCGAGGGACACACAGAGAGAGCGAGGGACACAGACAGAGCAAGGGACACAGAGAGAGCGAGGGACATAGAGAGCGAGGGACATAGGGAGCAAGGGACGCACAGAGAGAACGAGGGACACAGAGAGCGAGGGAAACAGAGAGAGCGAGGGACACAGAGAGAGTGAGGGACACAGAGAGAGTGAGTGACACAGAGCGAGGGACACAGACAGAGCGAGGAACACAGACAGAGCGAGGGACACAGAGAGAGCGAGGGACACACAAAGGGAGGGACACAGAGAGAGTGAGGGACACAGAGAGTGTGGGACACAGAGAGTGAGGGGCACAGAGAGCGAGGGACACAGAGAGAGCGAGGGACACACAGAGAGCGAGGGACACACAGAGAGCGAGGGACACAGAGAGAGCGAGGGGCAGAGAGAGAGCGAGGACACAGAGAGAGTGAGGGACACAGAGAGCCAGGGACACAGAGAGAGCGAGGGACACACAGCGAGCGAGGGACACAGAGAGAGCGAGGGGCAGAGAGAGAGCGAGGGACACAGAGAGGGAGGGACACAGAGAGAGCGAGGGACACAGAGAGCGAGGGACACAGAGAGCGAAGGACACAGAGAGCACGAGTGACACAGAGAGCGAGGGACACAGAGAGCGCGAGGGACACAGAGAGCGCGAGGGACACAGAGAGCGCGAGCGACACAGAGAGCGCGAGCGACACAGACACCGGGAGGGACACAGAGACCGCGAGGGACAGAGAGAGAGTGGGGGACACAGAGAGAGCGAGGGTCACAGAGAGCAAGGGACACAGAGAGCGAGGGACTCTTAGAGAGTGAAGGATACAGAGAGTGAGGGACACACTGAGAGAGTGAGGGACACTGAGAGCGAGTGACACAGAGAGCGCGAGGGGCACAGAGAGCGCGAGGGGCACAGAGAGCGAGGGACACAGAGAGCGAGGGACACAGAGAGCGAGGGACACAGAGAGTGTGGAACACAGTGAGTGAGGGACACAGAGAGAGCGAGGGACACAGAGAGATAGCGAGCGACACAGAGAGCGAGGGACACAGAGAGCGAGGGACACACAGAGAGAGCGAGGGGCACAGACAGAGCAAGGGACACAGAGAGAGCGAGGGACATAGAGAGCGAGGGACGCGCAGAGAGAACGAGGGACACAGAGAGCGAGGGACAAAGAGAGCGAGGGAAACACAGAGAGAGTGAGGGACACAGAGAGTGAGGTACACAGAGAGCGAGGGAAACAGAGAGAGCGAGGGACACAGAGAGCGAGGGACACACAGAGAGACTGAGGGACACAGAGAGTGTGGAACACAGAGAGCGAGGGACACAGAGAGAGCGAGTGACACAGAGAGAGCGAGGGACACAGAGAGGGTGAGGGACACAGAGAGAGTGAGGGACACAGAGCGAGGGACACAGACAGAGCGAGGGACACAGACAGAGTGAGGAACACAGAGAGAGCGAGGGACACACAGAAAGGGAGGGACACAGAGAGAGTGAGGGACACAGAGAGCGCGAGTGACACAGAGAGAGCGAGGACACAGAGAGCGAGGGACACAGAGAGCGAGGGACACAGAGAGCGAGGGACACACAGAGATAGCGAGGGACACAGAGAGTGAGGGACACACAGAGAGAGTGTGGGACACAGAGAGAGTGAGTGACACAGAGAGAGAGTGTTGGACACAGAGAGTGAGGGACACACAGACAGAGCCATGGACACAGAGAGAGCGAGGGACACAGAGAGGGAGGGACACACAGAGAGAGGGAGGGACACAGAGAGCGAGGGACACACAGAGAGAGTGTGGGACACAGAGAGAGTGAGAGACACAGAGAGACTGAGGGACACAAGGAGAGCGAGGAACACAGAGAGCAAGGGACACAGAGAGTGAGGGACACAGAGAGAGTGAGGGACCCAGAGGGAGCGAGGGACCCAGAGAGAGCGAGGGACGCAGAGAGCGCGAGGGACACAGAGAGTGAGGGACACAGTGAGAGTGAGGGGCACAGAGAGTGAGGGACACAGAGAGCGAGGGACACAGAGAGAGCGAGAGACACAGAGAGTGAGGGACACAGAGAGAGTGAGGGACACAGAGAGCGAGGGTCACAGAGAGCAAGGGACACAGAGAGCGAGGGTCACTTAGAGAGTGAAGGATACAGAGAGTGAGGGACACACTGAGAGAGTGTGGGACACAGAGATCGAGTGACACAGAGAGCGCGAGGGGCACAGAGAGCGCGAGGGACACAGAGAGGGAGGGACACAGAGAGAGAGCGAGGGACACAGAGAGCGAGGGACACACAGAGAGAGCGAGGGACACAGACAGAGCAAGCGAGACAGAGAGAGTGAGGGACACAGAGAGTGTGGGACACAGAGAGAGCGAGGGAAACAGAGAGAGCGAGGGACACAGAGAGCGAGCGACACACACAGAGAGCGAGGGACACAGAGAGCGAGGGTCACACAGAGAGAGTGAGGCACACAGAGAGTGTGGAACACAGAGAGCGAGGGACACAGAGAGAGCGAGGGACACAGAGAGAGCGAGGGACACAGAGAGAGTGAGGGACACAGAGAGAGTGGGGGACACAGAGCGAGGGACACAGACAGAGCGAGGGTCACAGAGAGCAAGGGACACAGAGAGTGAGGGACACAGAGAGTGAGGGACACAGAGAGAGTGAGGGACCCAGAGGGAGCGAGGGACCCAGAGAGAGCGAGGGACGCAGAGAGCGAGGGTCACAGAGAGCAAGGGACACAGAGAGTGAGGGACACTTAGAGAGTGAAGGATACAGAGAGTGAAGGACACACTGAGAGAGTGTGGGACACAGAGAGCGAGTGACACAGAGAGCGCGAGGGACACAGAGAGAGTGAGGGACACAGAGAGCGAGGGTCACAGAGAGCAAGGGACACAGAGAGTGAGGGACACTTAGAGAGTGAAGGATACAGAGAGTGAGGGACACACTGAGAGAGTGTGGGACACAGAGAGCGAGTGACACAGAGAGCGCGAGGGACACAGAGAGCGCGAGGGGCACAGAGAGCGCGAGGGACACAGAGAGCGAGGGACACAGAGAGTGTGGAACACACAGAGAGAGCGAGGGACACAGAGAGCGAGGGACACAGAGAGCGAGGTACACACAGAGAGAGCGAGGGACACAGACAGAGCAAGGGACACAGAGAGAGTGAGGGACACAGAGAGTGAGGAACACAGAGAGCGAGGGAAACAGAGAGAGCGAGGGACACAGAGAGCGAGGGACACACAGAGAGAGTGAGGGACACAGAGAATGTGGAACACAGAGAGAGCGAGGGACACAGAGAGAGCGAGGGACACAGAGAGAGTGAGGGACACAGAGAGAGTGGGGGACACAGAGCGAGGGACACAGACAGAGCGAGGGATACAGACAGAGCGAGGGACACAGAGAGAGTGAGGGACACAGAGAGAGTGAGGGACACAGAGAGAGTGAGGGACACAGAGCGAGGGACACAGACAGAGCGAGGGACACAGACAGAGCGAGGGACACAGAGAGAGCGAGGGACACACAGAAAGGGAGGGACACAGAGAGAGTGAGGGACACAGAGAGCGCGAGTGACACAGAGAGAGCGAGGACACAGAGAGAGTGAGGGACACAGAGAGAGTGAGGGACACAGAGAGAGTGAGGGACACAGAGCGAGGGACACAGACAGAGCGAGGGACACAGACAGAGCGAGGGACACAGAGAGAGCGAGGGACACACAGAAAGGGAGGGACACAGAGAGATTGAGGGACACAGAGAGCGCGAGTGACACAGAGAGAGCGAGGACACAGAGAGCGAGGGACACAGAGAGAGAGACACACACAGAGATAGCGAGGGACACAGAGAGTGAGGGACACAGAGAGAGAGTGTGGGACACAGAGAGAGTGAATGACACAGAGAGAGAGTGTGGGACACAGAGAATGAGGGACACACAGACAGAGCCATGGACACAGAGAGAGCGAGGGACACAGAGAGCGAAGGACACACAGAGAGAGCGAGGGACATAGAGAGCGAGGGACACACAGAGAGAGTGTGGGACACAGAGAGCGAAGGACACACAGAGAGAGCGAGGGACATAGAGAGCGAGGGACACACAGAGAGAGTTTGGGACACAGAGAGAGTGAGAGACACAGAGAGAGTGAGGGACACAGAGAGCGAGGGACACAGAGAGCGAGGGACACAGAGAGTGAGGGACACAGAGAGAGTGAGGGACCCAGAGTGAGCGAGGGACACAGAGAGAGCGAGGGACGCAGAGAGTGCGAGGGACGCAGAGAGTGCGAGGGACACAGAGAGTGAGGGACACAGAGAGAGTGAGGGGCACAGAGAGTGAGGGACACAGAGAGCGAGGGACACACAGAGAGAGCGAGAGACACAGAGAGTGAGGGACACAGAGAGAGTGAGGGACACAGAGAGCGAGGGACACAGAGAGCGAGGGACACAGAAAGAGTCAGGGACACAGAGAGTGAGGGCCACAGAGAGAGTGAGGGACAGAGAGTGAGTGAGGGACACACAGAGAGAGTGAGGGACACACAGAGAGAGTGAGGGACACAGAGAGCGAGGGACACAGAGAGTGTGGGACACATAGATCGAGGGACACCGAGAGTGTGGGACACATAGATCGAGGGACACAGAGAGTGAGGGACACACAGATCGAGGGACACACAGATCGAGGGACACATAGAGTGAGGGACACAGAGAGTGAGGGACACACAGAGCGAGGGACACAGAGAGTGTGGGACACAGAGAGCGAGGGACACAGAGAGCGAGTAGCACAGAGCATGAGGGACACAAAGAGTGAGGGACACAGAGAGCGAGGGACACACGGAGAGAGCGAGGGACACAGAGAGTGTGGGACACAGAGAGAGTGAGGGACACAGAGAGCGAGGGACACAGAGAGCGAGGGACACAGAGAGAGTCACCGACACAGAGAGTGAGGGCCAGAGAGAGAGTGAGGGACAGAGAGAGAATGAGGGACACAAAGAGAGTGAGGGTCACAGAGCGTGAGGGGCACAGAGAGAGTGAGGGACACAGAGAGTGAGGAACACAGAGAGGGAGGGACACAGAGAGAGCGAGGGACACAGAGAGCGAGGGACACAGAGAGAGCAAGGGACACAGAGAGAGTGAGCGACTCAGGGAGAGCGAGGGACACAGAGAGAGTGAGGGACACAGAGAGAGCGAGGGACACAGAGAGCGCGAGGGACACAGCGAGAGCGAGGGACACACAGAAAGGGAGGGACACAGACAGAGCCACACACAGACACAAATTCAAGACAGGCTGCGTCAATACATCTTTCAAATGGAGCGAGATCCATTCTCCACCTTTAACTTGGAGAGGTGTATCTGGCCTGTGTGTGACCCAAGTCACACACTGACTCTGAACATCCTCACAGCAGCTTGGGGACAGACTTTTCTAAAGCACTTTTCATAACCTTTGGGTATCACAAACTGCTTCACAGGCAATGGAGCCCTTTTGAAATCTAGTCAGGAGTAATTTAGGAAATGGACCAGCTAATTTCAGAGAGAGACACAGAAACAGGATGAGATTGTGTTGTACGTGTTTCAGAGCTGTCACTGAGACACACACGAGATGTACAATATCAATTATTATTCTGAAGCATGTGATTAAATCAGCCCTGAGACTGAATTCCAGTGTTTCAGAGTAAAGCTCCATCTACACTGTCCATCAAACACTCACAACGCAAATACTGTCTGTGCTTAAATACAGAGTCAAAATCCCTCTGTCCTATCCAAAGAATTTTTCATTGCAGATAGTTATTTTTATTTTATGGAAAAGCAGAACTCAAATTGCACCGAATCCCAGGGTGGACACTTGTTTATTTCAGCCCTTCACATTCAAACGTGAAGTTTAAGCTCCGATTACAGGTGTCTGCTTGTCTCTGTTTGTATATTCTCTGTTACTGTTGTTTTGTCACTTGTCTGAAGTATTTGAATAATAGGCCTTGGTTAATCAATCCTTTCTCCCAGCACATGGAAGTTGTGAATCTTCAAGGCTGTCAGTCTGATATAGATAACAAAAAAATACATCCTTTGATCAATCCATTCTCCAACCCTAAATAGATCTCACACATTTCCATAATGCAGGAATATCTCCATCAAAACTTCCAATCAGTTCCCAATACTCTTGTTAACATTTGCCTGTATAACCTAAATTCCACTGACAGATACCGAAAGCTGCACAGAAAAATGACTGGGTATTTTAAACTTTGAAACAAAACTATTTGAACTTGTGCTTCAATCCTATTGTACAGAAATGTTGTCCGGTGGGCTGACAGTTTCTCAGTAAGGCTGAAACATTGAGGTACGCCTCGCACTGCACTTGACAACATTTGTGGCACTTCAGGCAAGAGAGAGAGAGTGAGGGACACAGCAAGAGAGAGTGAGGGACACAGCGAGAGAGAGTGAGGGACACAGCGAGAGACAGTGAGGGGCACAGCGAGAGAGAGTGAGGGACGCAGCGAGAGAGAGAGTGAGGGACACAGCGAGAGAGAGAGTGAGGGACACAGAGAGAGAGAGTGAGGGACACAGCGAGAGAGAGTGAGGGACGCAGCGAGAGAGAGAGTGAGGGACACAGAGAGAGAGTGAGGGATGCAGCGAGAGAGTGAGGGACACAGAGAGAGACAGTGAGGGACGCAGCGAGAGAAAGTGAGGGACGCAGCGAGAGAGAGTGAGGGATACAGCGAGAGAGAGTGAGGGACACAGAGAGAGAGAGTGAGGGACGCAGCGAGAGAGTGAGGGACGCAGCGAGAGAGAGTGAGGGACACAGAGAGAGAGAGTGAGGGATGCAGCGAGAGAGTGAGGGACACAGAGAGAGACAGTGAGGGACGCAGCGAGAGAAAGTGAGGGACGCAGCGAGAGAGAGTGAGGGATACAGCGAGAGAGAGTGAGGGACACAGCGAGAGAGAGTGAGGGACACAGCGAGAGAGAGAGTGAGGGACACAGAGAGAGAGAGTGATGGACACAACGAGAGAGAGTGAGGGACACAGCGAGAGAATGAGGGACACAGCGAGAGAGAGTGAGGGACACAGCGAGAGAGAGTGAGGGACAGAGAGAGAGTGTGAGGGGCACAGCGAGAGAGGGACACAGAGAGCGAGGGACACAGAGAGCGAGGGACACACAGAGAGAGCGAGGGACACAGACAGAGCAAGGGACACAGAGAGAGCGAGGGACATAGAGAGCGAGGGACATAGGGAGCAAGGGACGCACAGAGAGAACGAGGGACACAGAGAGCGAGGGAAACAGAGAGAGCGAGGGACACAGAGAGAGTGAGGGACACAGAGAGAGTGAGTGACACAGAGCGAGGGACACAGACAGAGCGAGGAACACAGACAGAGCGAGGGACACAGAGAGAGCGAGGGACACACAAAGGGAGGGACACAGAGAGAGTGAGGGACACAGAGAGCGCAAGTGACACAGAAAGAGCGAGGACACAGAGAGCGAGGGACACAGAGAGCGAGGGACACACAGAGATAGCGAGGGACACAGAGAGTGAGGGACACACAGAGAGAGTGTGGGACACAGAGAGAGTGAGTGACACAGTGAGAGAGTGTGGGACACAGAGAGTGAGGGACACACAGAGAGAGTGTGGGACACAGAGAGAGTGAGTGACACAGAGAGAGAGTGTGGGACACAGAGAGTGAGGGACACACAGACAGAGCCAGGGACACAGAGAGAGCGAGGAACACAGAGAGCAAGGGACACACAGAGAGAGCGAGGGACACAGTGAGCGAGGGACACACAGAGAGAGTGTGGGACACAGAGAGAGTGAGAGACACAGAGAGAGTGAGGGACACACAGAGAGCGAGGAACACAGAGAGAGCGAATGACACAGAGAGCGAGGGACACACAGAGAGTGAGGGGCACGGAGAGTGAGGGACACAGAGAGCGAGGGACACACAGAGAGAGCGAGAGACACAGAGAATGCGGGACACAGAGAGTGAGGGCCACAGAGAGAGTGAGGGTCAGAGAGTGAGTGAGGGACACAGAGAGAGTGAGGGTCACAGAGAGTGAGGGGCACAGAGAGAGTGAGGGACACAGAGAGTGAGGAACACAGAGAGTGAGGGACACAGAGAGAGTGAGGTACACCGAGAGTGAGCGACAGAGCGAGAGCGAGGGACACAGAGAGAGGGAGGGACACAGAGAGAGCGAGGGACACACAGAGCGAGGGACACAGAGAGAGCAAGAGGAACAGAGAGAGTGAGCTACTCAGGGAGAGCGAGGGACACAGAGAGCGCGAGGGACACAGCGAGAGCGAGGGACACACAGAAAGGGAGGGACACAGACAGAGCGAGGGTCACAGACCGAGCTACACAGAGAGCGCGAGGGACACAGAGAGAGCGAGGGACACAGAGAGTGTGGGACACAGAGAGTGAGGGACACAGAGAGTGAGGGACACAGAGAGTGAGGGACACACAGAGCGAGGGACACAGAGAGTGTGGGATACAGAGAGCGAGGGACACAGAGAGCGAGTAGCACAGAGCATGAGGGACACAAAGAGTGAGGGACACAGAGAGCGAGGGACACAAAGGGTAAGGGACACAGAGAGTGTGGGACACAGAGAGCGAGGGACACAGAGAGCAGAGAGAGAGCGAGGGACACAGAGAGCCAGGGACACAGAGGGAGCGAGGGACACACAGAAAGGGAGGGACACAGACAGAGCGAGGGTCACAGACCGAGCTACACAGAGAGCGCGAGGGACACAGAGAGAGCGAGGGACACAAAGAGCGAGGGACACAGAGCACGAGGGACACAGAGAGCGAGGGACACAGAGAGTGTGGGACACAGAGAGCGAGGGACACAGAGAGTGAGGGAAACAGAGAGTGAGGGAAACACAGAGCGAGGGACACAGAGAGTGTGGGACACAGAGAGCGAGGGACACAGAGAGCGAGTAGCACAGAGCATGAGGGACACAAATAGTGAGGGGCACAGAGAGCGAGGGACACAAAGGGCAAGGGACACAGAGAGTGTGGGACACAGAGAGTGTGGGACACAGAGAGCGAGGGACACAGAGAGCGAGGGACACAGAGAGTGAGGGGCACAGAGAGCGAGGGACACAGAGAGAGCGAGGGACACACAGAGAGCGAGGGACACAGAGAGAGCGAGGGACACACAGAGAGCGAGGGACACAGAGAGAGCGAGGGGCAGAGAGAGAGCGAGTTACACAGAGAGCCAGGGACACAGAGAAAGCGAGGTACACATAGCGAGCGAGGGACACAGAGAGAGCGAGGGGCAGAGAGAGAGCGAGGGACACAGAGAGGGAGGGACACAGAGAGAGCGAGGGACACAGAGAGCGAGGGACACAGAGAGCGAGGGACACAGAGAGCACGAGTGACACAGAGAGCGCGAGGGACACAGAGAGCGCGAGCGACACAGACACCGGGAGGGACACAGAGACCGCGAGGGACAGAGCGAGAGTGGGGGACACAGAGAGAGCAAGGGACACAGAGTGCGAAGGACACTGAGAGCACGAGTGACACAGAGAGCGCGAGGGACAAAGAGAGCGCGAGCGACACAGACACCGGGAGGGACACAGAGACCGCGAGGGACAGAGAGAGAGTGGGGGACACAGAGAGAGCGAGGGACACAGAGTGCGAAGGACACTGAGAGCACGAGTGACACAGAGAGCGCGAGGGACACAGAGAGCGCGAGCGACACAGACACCGGGAGGGACACAGAGACCGCGAGGGACAGAGAGAGAGTGGGGGACGCAGAGAGAGCAAGGGTCACAGAGAGCAAGGGACACAGAGAGCGAGGGACACTTAGAGAGTGAAGGATACAGAGAGTGAGGGACACACTGAGAGAGTGTGGCACACAGAGAGCGAGTGACACAGAGAGCGCGAGGGGCACAGAGAGCGCGAGGGGCACAGAGAGCGAGGGACACAGAGAGAGAGCGAGGGACACAGAAAGCGAGGGACACAGAGAGAGCGAGGGACACACAGAGAGCGAGGGACAGAGAGAGAGAGGGGCACAGAGAGTGTGGAACACAGTGAGTGAGGGACACAGAGAGTGTGGAACACAGTGAGTGAGGGACACAGAGAGAGCAAGGGACACAGAGAGCGAGGGACACAGAGAGCGAGGGACACAGAGAGAGCAAGGGACACAGAGAGTGTGGAACACAGTGCGTGAGGGACACAGAGAGAGCAAGGGACACAGAGAGTGTGGAACACAGTGAGTGAGGGACACAGAGAGTGTGGAACACAGTGAGTGAGGGACACAGAGAGAGCAAGGGACACAGAGAGCGAGGGACACAGAGAGCGAGGGACACAGAGAGCGAGGGACACAGAGAGCGAGGGACACAGAGAGAGCAAGGGACACAGAGAGCGAGGGACACAGAGAGCGAGGGACACAGAGAGTGTGGAACACAGTGAGTGAGGGACACAGAGAGAGCGAGGGACACAGAGAGATAGCGAGGGACACAGAGAGCGAGGGACACAGAGAGCGAGGGACACAGAGAGAGCGAGGGACACAGAGAGCGAGGGACACAGAGAGCGAGGGACATAGAGAGCGAGGGACATAGAGAGTGAGGGACGCACATAGAGAACGAGGGACACAGAGAGCGAGGGACACAGAGAGCGAGGGAAACAGAGAGAGCGAGGGACACAGAGAGCGAGGGACACACAGAGAGACTGAGGGACACAGAGAGTGTGGAACACAGAGAGCGAGGGACACAGAGAGAGCGAGGGACACAGAGAGAGCGAGGGACACAGAGAGAGTGAGGGACACAGAGCGAGGGACACAGACAGAGCGAGGGACACAGACAGAGCGAGGGACACAGACAGAGCGAGGGACACAGAGAGAGCGAGGGACACACAGAAAGGGAGGGACACAGAGAGAGTGAGGGACACAGAGAGCGCGAGTGACACAGAGAGAGCGAGGACACAGAGAGCGAGGGACACAGAGAGCGAGGGACACACAGAGATAGCGAGGGACACAGAGAGTGAGGGACACACAGAGAGAGTGTGGGACACAGAGAGAGTCAGTGACACAGAGAGAGAGTGTTGGACACAGAGAGTGAGGGACACACAGACAGAGCCATGGACACAGAGAGAGCGAGGGTCACAGAGAGCGAGGGACACACAGAGAGAGCGAGGGACACAGAGAGCGAGGGACACACAGAGAGAGTGTGGGACACAGAGAGAGTGAGAGACACAGAGAGACTGAGGGACACAAGGAGAGCGAGGAACACAGAGAGAGCGAATGACACAGAGAGCGAGGGACACAGAGAGCAAGGGACACAGAGAGTGAGGGACACAGAGAGAGTGAGGGACCCAGAGGGAGCGTGGGACCCAGAGAGAGCGAGGGTCGCAGAGAGCGCGAGGGACACAGAGAGTGAGGGACACAGAGAGAGTGAGGAGCACAGAGAGTGAGGGACACAGAGAGCGAGGGACTCACAGAGAGAGCGAGAGACACAGAGAGTGAGGGACACAGAGAGAGTGAGGGACACAGAGAGCGAGGGTCACAGAGAGCAAGGGACACAGAGAGCGAGGGACACTTAGAGAGTGAAGGATACAGAGAGTGAGGGACACAATGAGAGAGTGTGGGACACAGAGAGCGAGTAACACAGAGAGCGCGAGGGGCACAGAGAGCGCGAGGGACACAGAGAGCGAGGGACACAGAGAGAGAGCGAGGGTCACAGAGAGAGAGCGAGGGACACAGAGAGCGAGGGACACACAGAGAGAGCGAGGGACACAGACAGAGCAAGGGACACAGAGAGAGTGAGGGACATAGAGAGTGAGGAACACAGAGAGTGAGGAACACAGAGAGCGAGGGAAACAGAGAGAGCGAGGAACACCTAGAGAGTGAGGGACACAGAGAGAGTGGGGGACACAGAGAGAGCGAGGGACACAGAGAGTGTGGAACACAGAGAGCGAGGGACACAGAGAGAGCGAGGGACACAGAGAGAGTGAGGGACACAGAGAGTGTGGGGGACACAGAGAGCGAGGGACACTTAGAGAGTGAAGGATACAGAGGGTGAGGGACACACTGAGAGAGTGTGGGACACAGAGAGCGAGTGACACAGAGAGCGCGAGGGACACAGAGAGCGCGAGGGACACAGAGAGCGAGGGACACTTAGAGAGTGAAGGATACAGAGAGTGAGGGACACACTGAGAGAGTGTGGGACACAGAGAGCGAGTGACACAGAGAGCGCGAGGGGCACAGAGAGCGAGGGACACAGAGAGAGCGAGTGACACAGAGAGCGCGAGGGGCACAGAGAGCGCGAGGGGCACAGAGAGCGAGGGACACAGAGAGCGAGGGACACAGAGAGTGTGGAACACAGTGAGTGAGGGACACAGAGAGAGCGAGGGACACAGAGAGATAGCGAGGGACACAGAGAGCGAGGGACACAGAGAGCGAGGGACACACAGAGAGAGCGAGGGACACAGACAGAGCAAGTGACACAGAGAGAGCGAGGGACATAGAGAGCGAGGGACGCACAGAGAGAACGAGGGACACAGAGAGCAAGGGACACAGAGAGCGAGGGAAACACAGAGAGAGTGAGGGACACAGAGAGTGTGGAACACAGAGAGCGAGGGACACAGAGAGTGTGGAACACAGAGAGCGAGGGACACAGAGAGTGAGGTACACAGAAAGCGAGGGAAACAGAGAGAGCGAGGGACACAGAGAGCGAGGGACACACAGAGAGACTGAGGGACACAGAGAGTGTGGAACACAGAGAGCGAGGGACACAGAGAGAGCGAGGGACACAGAGAGAGCGAGGGACACACAGAGAGAGTGAGGGTCACAGAGAGTGAGGGACACAGAGAGAGTGAGGGACACAGAGAGTGTGGAACACAGAGAGCGAGGGACACAGAGAGAGCGAGGGACACAGAGAGAGTGAGGGACACAGAGAGAGTGAGGGACACAGAGCGAGGGACACAGACAGAGCGAGGGACACAGACAGAGCGAGGGACACAGAGAGAGCGAGGGACACACAGAAAGGGAGGGACACAGAGAGAGTGAGGGACACAGAGAGCGCGAGTGACACAGAGAGCGCGAGGACACAGAGAGCGAGGGACACAGAGAGCGAGGGACACAGAGAGCGAGGGACACACAGAGATAGCGAGGGACACAGAGAGTGAGGGACACACAGAGAGAGTGTGGGACACAGAGCGAGTGAGTGACACAGAGAGAGAGTGTTGGACACAGAGAGTGAGGGACACACAGACAGAGCCATGGACACAGAGAGAGCGAGGGACACAGAGAGCGAGGGACACAGAGAGCGAGGGACACACAGAGAGAGTGTGGGACACAGAGAGAGTGAGAGACACAGAGAGACTGAGGGACACAAGGAGAGCGAGGAACACAGAGAGAGCGAATGACACAGAGAGCGAGGGACACAGAGAGCAAGGGACACAGAGAGTGAGGGACACAGAGAGTGTGAGGGACCCAGAGGGAGCGAGGGACACAGAGAGCGCGAGGGGCACAGAGAGCGCGAGGGACACAGAGAGCGCGAGGGGCACAGAGAGCGAGGGACACTTAGAGAGTGAAGGATACAGAGAGTGAGGGACACACTGAGAGAGTGTGGGACACAGAGAGCGAGTGACACAGAGAGCGCGAGGGGCACAGAGAGCACGAGGGACACAGAGAGCGCGAGGGGCACAGAGAGCGAGGGACACTTAGAGAGTGAAGGATACAGAGAGTGAGGGACACACTGAGAGAGTGTGGGACACAGAGAGCGAGTGACACAGAGAGCGCGAGGGGCACAGAGAGCACGAGGGACACAGAGAGCGCGAGGGGCACAGAGAGCGCGAGGGGCACAGAGAGCGAGGGACACAGAGAGCGAGGGACACAGAGAGTGTGGAACACAGTGAGTGAGGGACACAGAGAGAGCGAGGGACACAGAGAGATAGCGAGGGACACAGAGAGCGAGAGACACAGAGAGCGAGGGACACACAGAGTGAGCGAGGGACACAGAGAGATAGCGAGGGACACATAGAGCGACGGACACACAGAGAGAGCGAGGGGCACAGACAGAGCAAGGGACACAGAGAGAGCGAGGGACATAGAGAGCGAGGGACGCACAGAGAGAACGAGGGACACAGAGAGCGAGGGACACAGAGAGCGAGGGAAACACAGAGAGAGTGAGGGACACAGAGAGTGAGGTACACAGAGAGCGAGGGAAACAGAGAGAGCGAGGGACACAGAGAGTGAGGGACACACAGAGAGACTGAGGGACACAGAGAGTGTGGAACACAGAGAGCGAGGGACACAGAGAGAGCGAGGGACACAGAGAGAGCGAGGGACACAGAGAGAGTGAGGGACACAGAGAGAGTGAGGGACACAGAGCGAGGGACACAGACAGAGCGAGGGACACAGAGAGAGCGAGGGACACACAGAAAGGGAGGGACACAGAGAGAGTGAGGGACACAGAGAGCGCGAGTGACACAGAGAGAGCGAGGACACAGAGAGCGAGGGGCACAGAGAGCGAGGGACACACAGAGATAGCGAGGGACACAGAGAGTGAGGGACACACAGAGAGAGTGTGGGACACAGAGAGAGTGAGTGACACAGAGAGAGAGTGTTGGACACAGAGAGTGAGGGACACACAGACAGAGCCATGGACACAGAGAGAGCGAGGGACACAGAGAGCGAGGGACACACAGAGAGAGCGAGGGACACAGAGAGAGTGAGAGACACAGAGAGACTGAGGGACACAAGGAGAGCGAGGAACACAGAGAGAGCGAATGACACAGAGAGCGAGGGACACAGAGAGCAAGGGACACAGAGAGTGAGGGACACAGAGAGAGTGAGGGACCCAGAGGGAGCGAGGGACCCAGAGAGAGCGAGGGACGCAGAGAGCGCGAGGGACACAGAGAGTGAGGGACACAGAGAGAGTGAGGGGCACAGAGAGTGAGGGACACAGAGAGCGAGGGACACACAGAGAGAGCGAGGGACACAGACAGAGCAAGGGACACAGAGAGAGTGAGGGACACAGAGAGTGAGGAACACAGAGAGCGAGGGAAACAGAGAGAGCGAGGGACACAGAGAGCGAGGGACACACAGAGAGAGTGAGGGACACAGAGAGTGTGGAACACAGAGAGCGAGGGACACAGAGAGAGCGAGGGACACAGAGAGAGCGAGGGACACAGAGAGAGTGAGGGACACAGAGAGAGTGGGGGACAAAGAGCGAGGGACACAGACAGAGCGAGGGTCACAGAGAGCAAGGGACACAGAGAGTGAGGGACACAGAGAGTGAGGGACACAGAGAGAGTGAGGGACACAGAGGGAGCGAGGGACCCAGAGAGAGCGAGGGACGCAGAGAGCGCGAGGGACACAGAGAGTGAGGGACACAGAGAGAGTGAGGGAGAAAGAGAGTGAGGGACACAGAGAGCGAGGGACACACAGAGAGAGTGAGAGACACAGAGAGTGAGGAACACAGAGAGAGTGAGGGACACAGAGAGCGAGGGTCACAGAGAGCAAGGGACACAGAGAGTGAGGGACACTTAGAGAGTGAAGGATACAGAGAGTGAGGGACACACTGAGAGAGTGTGGGACACAGAGAGCGAGTGACACAGAGAGCGCGAGGGGCACAGAGAGCGCGAGGGACACAGAGAGCGAGGGACACAGAGAGCGAGTGACACAGAGAGCGCGAGGGGCACAGAGAGCGCGAGGGGCACAGAGAGCGAGGGACACAGAGAGAGCGCGAGGGACATAGAGAGAGAGCGAGGGACACAGAGAGCGAGGGACACACAGAGAGAGCGAGGGACACAGACAGAGCAAGGGACACAGAGAGAGTGAGGGACACAGAGAGTGAGGAACACAGAGAGCGAGGGAAACAGAGAGAGCGAGGGACACAGAGAGCGAGGGACACAGAGAGAGAGTGAGGGACACAGAGAATGTGGAACACAGAGAGAGCGAGGGACACAGAGAGAGCGAGGGACACAGAGAGAGTGGGGGACACAGAGCGAGGGACACAGACAGAGCGAGGGACACAGAAAGAGCGAGGGACACAGAGAGAGCGAGGGACACACAGAAAGGGAGGGACACAGAGAGAGTGAGGGACACAGAGAGCGCGAGTGACACAGAGAGAGCGAGGACACAGAGAGCGAGGGACACAGAGAGCGAGGGACACACAGAGAGAGTGAGGGACACAGAGAATGTGGAACACAGAGAGAGCGAGGGACACAGAGAGTGTGGGACACAGAGAGCGAGAGACACAGAGAGTGAGGGACACAGAGAGTGAGGGACACAGAGAGTGAGGGACACACAGAGCGAGGGACACAGAGAGTGTGGGATACAGAGAGCGAGGGACACAGAGAGCGAGTAGCACAGAGCATGAGGGACACAAAGAGTGAGGGACACAGAGAGCGAGGGACACAAAGGGCAAGGGACACAGAGAGTGAGGGACACAGAGAGTGTGGGACACGGAGTGTGTGGGACACAGGGAGCCACGGACACAGAGGGAGCGAGGGACACACAGAAAGGGAGGGACACAGACATAGCGAGGGTCACAGACCGAGCTACACAGAGAGCACGAGGGACACAGAGAGAGCGAGGGACACAAAGAGCGAGGGACACAGAGCACGAGGGACACAGAGAGCGAGGGACACAGAGAATGTGGGACACAGAGAGCGAGGGACACAGAGAGTGAGGGAAACAGAGAGTGTGGGACACAGAGAGCGAGTAGCACAGAGCATGAGGGACACAAAGAGTGAGGGACACAGAGAGCGAGGGACACAAAGGGCAAGGGACACAGAGAGTGTGGGACACAGAGAGTGTGGGACACAGAGAGCGAGGGACACAGAGAGCGAGGGACACAGAGAGTGAGGGGCACAGAGAGCGAGGGACACAGAGAGAGCGAGGGACACACAGAGAGCGAGGGACACAGAGAGAGCGAGGGACACACAGAGAGCGAGGGACACAGAGAGAGCGAGGGGCAGAGAGAGAGCGAGGGACACAGAGAGCCAGGGACACAGAGAGAGCGAGGGACACACAGCGAGCGAGGGACACAGAGAGAGCGAGGGGCAGAGAGAGAGCGAGGGACACAGAGAGGGAGGGACACAGAGAGAGCGAGGGACACAGAGAGCGAGGGACACACAGAGATAGCGAGGGACACAGAGAGCGAGGGACACAGAGAGAGAGCGAGGGACATAGAGAGCGAGGGACACAGAGAGCGAGGGACACACAGAGAGAGCGAGGGACACAGACAGAGCAAGGGACACAGAGAGAGTGAGGGACACAGAGAGTGAGGAACACAGAGAGCGAGGGAAACAGAGAGAGCGAGGGACACAGAGAGCGAGGGACACACAGAGAGAGTGAGGGACACAGAGAATGTGGAACACAGAGAGAGCGAGGGACACAGAGAGAGCGAGGGACACAGAGAGAGTGAAGGACACAGAGAGAGTGGGGGACACAGAGCGAGGGACACAGACAGAGCGAGGGACACAGACAGAGCGAGGGGCACAGAGAGAGCGAGGGACACACAGAAAGGGAGGGACACAGAGAGAGTGAGGGACACAGAGAGCGCGAGTGACACAGAGAGAGCGAGGACATAGAGAGCGAGGGACACAGAGAGCGAGGGACACACAGAGGTAGCGAGGGACACAGAGAGTGAGGGACACACAGAGAGAGTGTGGGACACAGAGAGAGTGAATGACACAGAGAGAGAGTGTGGGACACAGAGAATGAGGGACACACAGACAGAGCCATGGACACAGAGAGAGCGAGGGACACAGAGAGCGAAGGACACACAGAGAGAGCGAGGGACATAGAGAGCGAGGGACACACAGAGAGAGTGTGGGACACAGAGAGAGTGAGAGACACAGAGAGAGTGAGGGACACAGAGAGCGAGGGACACAGAGAGTGAGGGACACAGAGAGAGTGAGGGACCCAGAGGGAGCGAGGGACACAGAGAGAGCGAGGGACGCAGAGAGTGCGAGGGACACAGAGAGTGAGGGACACAGAGAGAGTGAGGGGCACAGAGAGTGAGGGACACAGAGAGTGAGGGACACAGAGAGAGTGAGGGGCACAGAGAGCGAGGGACACACAGAGAGAGCGAGAGACACAGAGAGTGAGGGACACAGAGAGAGTGAGGGACACAGAGAGCGAGGGACACAGAAAGAGTCAGGGACACAGAGAGTGAGGGCCACAGAGAGAGTGTGGGACACAGAGAGAGTGAGAGACACAGAGAGTGAGGGGCACAGAGAGAGTGAGGGACACAGAGAGTGAGGAACACAGAGAGTGAGGGACACAGAGAGAGTGAGGTACACCGAGAGTGAGCGACACAGCGAGAGCGAGGGACACAGAGAGAGGGAGGGACACAGAGAGAGCGAGGGACACACAGAGCGAGGGACACAGAGAGAGCAAGAGGAACAGAGAGAGTGAGCTACTCAGGGAGAGCGAGGGACACAGAGAGAGTGAGGGACACAGAGAGAGCGAGGGACACAGAGAGCGCGAGGGACACAGCGAGAGCGAGGGACACACAGAAAGGGAGGGACACAGACAGAGCGAGGGTCACAGACCGAGCTACACAGAGAGCGCGAGGGACACAGAGAGAGCGAGGGACACAGAGAGCGCGAGGGACACAGCGAGAGCGAGGGACACACAGAAAGGGAGGGACACAGACAGAGCGAGGGTCACAGACCGAGCTACACAGAGAGCGCGAGGGACACAGAGAGAGCGAGGGACACAGAGAGTGTGGGACACAGAGAGCGAGAGACACAGAGAGTGAGGGACACAGGGAGTGAGAGACACAGAGAGTGAGGGACACAGAGAGTGAGGGACACAGAGAGTGTGGGATACAGAGAGCGAGGGACACAGAGAGCGAGTAGCACAGAGCATGAGGGACACAAAGAGTGAGGGACACAGAGAGCGAGGGACACAAAGGGCAAGGTACACAGAGAGTGTGGGACACAGAGAGTGTGGGACACAGAGAGCGAGGGACACAGAGAGCAGAGAGAGAGTGAGGGACACAGAGAGCCAGGGACACAGAGGGAGCAAGGGACACACAGAAAGGGAGGGACACAGACAGAGCGAGGGTCACAGACCGAGCTACACAGAGAGCGCGAGGGACACAGAGAGAGCGAGGGACACAAAGAGCGAGGGACACAGAGCACGAGGGACACAGAGAGCGAGGGACACAGAGAGTGTGGGACACAGAGAGCGAGGGACACAGAGAGTGAGGGACACAGAGAGAGCGAGGGACACAGAGAGAGCGAGGGACACAGAGAGAGTGAGGGACACAGAGAGAGTGAGGGACACAGAGCGAGGGACACAGACAGAGCGAGGGACACAGAGAGAGCGAGGGACACACAGAAAGGGAGGGACACAGAGAGAGTGAGGGACACAGAGAGCGCGAGTGACACAGAGAGAGCGAGGACACAGAGAGCGAGGGACACAGAGAGCGAGGGACACACAGAGATAGCGAGGGACACAGAGAGTGAGGGACACACAGAGAGAGTGTGGGACACAGAGAGAGTGAGTGACACAGAGAGAGAGTGTTGGACACAGAGAGTGAGGGACACACAGACAGAGCCATGGACACAGAGAGAGCGAGGGACACAGAGAGCGAGGGACACACAGAGAGAGTGTGGGACACAGAGAGAGTGAGAGACACAGAGAGACTGAGGGACACAAGGAGAGCGAGGAACACAGAGAGAGCGAATGACACAGAGAGCGAGGGACACAGAGAGCAAGGGACACAGAGAGTGAGGGACACAGAGAGAGTGAGGGACCCAGAGGGAGCGAGGGACCCAGAGAGAGCAAGGGACGCAGAGAGCGCGAGGGACACAGAGAGTGAGGGACACAGAGAGAGTGAGGGGCACAGAGAGTGAGGGACACAGAGAGCGAGGGACACACAGAGAGAGCGAGGGACACAGACAGAGCAAGGGACACAGAGAGAGTGAGGGACACAGAGAGTGAGGAACACAGAGAGCGACGGAAACAGAGAGAGCGAGGGACACAGAGAGCGAGGGACACACAGAGAGAGTGAGGGACACAGAGAGTGTGGAACACAGAGAGCGAGGGACACAGAGAGAGCGAGGGACACAGAGAGAGCGAGGGACACAGAGAGAGTGAGGGACACGGGACACAGAGAGAGTGGGGGACAAAGAGCGAGGGACACAGACAGAGCGAGGGTCACAGAGAGCAAGGGACACAGAGAGTGAGGGACACAGAGAGTGAGGGACACAGAGAGAGTGAGGGACCCAGAGGGAGCGAGGGACCCAGAGAGAGCGAGGGACGCAGAGAGCGCGAGGGACACAGAGAGTGAGGGACACAGAGAGAGTGAGGGAGAAAGAGAGTGAGGGACACAGAGAGCGAGGGACACACAGAGAGAGCGAGAGACACAGAGAGTGAGGGACACAGAGAGAGTGAGGGACACAGAGAGCGAGGGTCACAGAGAGCAAGGGACACAGAGAGTGAGGGACACTTAGAGAGTGAAGGATAAAGAGAGTGAGGGACACAGAGAGCGAGGGACACACAGAGAGAGCGAGAGACACAGAGAGTGAGGGACACAGAGAGAGTGTGGGACACAGAGAGCGAGTGACACAGAGAGCGCGAGGGGCACAGAGAGCGCGAGGGGCACAGAGAGCGAGGGACACAGAGAGAGCGCGAGGGACATAGAGAGTGAGCGAGGGACACAGAGAGCGAGGGACACACAGAGAGAGCGAGGGACACAGACAGAGCAAGGGACACAGAGAGAGTGAGGGACACAGAGAGTGAGGAACACAGAGAGCGAGGGAAACAGAGAGAGCGAGGGACACAGAGAGCGAGGGACACACAGAGAGAGTGAGGGACACAGAGAATGTGGAACACAGAGAGAGCGAGGGACACAGAGAGAGCGAGGGACACAGAGAGAGTGAGGGACACAGAGAGAGTGGGGGACACAGAGCGAGGGACACAGACAGAGCGAGGGACACAGACAGAGCGAGGGACACAGAGAGAGCGAGGGACACACAGAAAGGGAGGGACACAGATAGAGTGAGGGACACAGAGAGCGCGAGTGACACAGAGAGAGCGAGGACACAGAGAGCGAGGGACACAGAGAGCGAGGGACACACAGAGAGAGTGAGGGACACAGAGAATGTGGAACACAGAGAGAGCGAGGGACACAGAGAGTGTGGGACACAGAGAGCGAGAGACACAGAGAGTGAGGGACACAGAGAGTGAGGGACACAGAGAGTGAGGGACACACAGAGCGAGGGACACAGAGAGTGTGGGATACAGAGAGCGAGGGACACAGAGAGCGAGTAGCACAGAGCATGAGGGACACAAAGAGTGAGGGACACAGAGAGCGAGGGACACAAAGGGCAAGGGACACAGAGAGTGTGGGACACAGAGTGTGTGGGACACAGAGAGCGAGGTACACAGAGAGCAGAGAGAGAGCGAGGGACACAGAGAGCCAGGGACACAGAGGGAGCGAGGGACACACAGAAAGGGAGGGACACAGACATAGCGAGGGTCACAGACCGAGCTACACAGAGAGCGCGAGGGACACAGAGAGAGCGAGGGACACAAAGAGCGAGGGACACAGAGCACGAGGGACACAGAGAGCGAGGGACACAGAGAATGTGGGACACAGAGAGCGAGGGACACAGAGAGTGGGGGAAACAGAGAGTGAGGGAAACACAGAGCGAGGGACACAGAGAGTGTGGGACACAGAGAGCGAGTAGCACAGAGTATGAGGGACACAAAGAGTGAGGGACACAGAGAGCGAGGGACACAAAGGGCAAGGGACACAGAGGGTGTGGGACACAGAGAGTGTGGGACACAGAGAGCGAGGGACACAGAGAGCGAGGGGCACAGAGAGTGAGGGGCACAGAGAGCGAGGGACACAGAGAGAGCGAGGGACACACAGAGAGCGAGGGACACAGAGAGAGCGAGGGACACAGAGAGAGCGAGGGACACACAGAGAGCGAGGGACACAGAGAGAGCGAGGGGCAGAGAGAGAGCGAGGGACACAGAGAGCCAGGGACACAGAGAGAGCGAGGGACACACAGCGAGCGAGGGACACAGAGAGAGCGAGGGACAGAGAGAGAGCGAGGGACACAGAGAGGGAGGGACACAGAGAGAGCGAGGGACACAGAGAGCGAGGGACACAGAGAGCGCGAGGGACACAGAGAGCGAGGGACACAGAGAGAGAGCGAGGGACATAGTGAGCGAGGGACACAGAGAGCGAGGGACACACAGAGAGAGCGAGGGACACAGACAGAGCAAGGGACACAGAGAGAGTGAGGGACACAGAGAGTGAGGAACACAGAGAGCGAGGGAAACAGAGAGAACGAGGGACACAGAGAGCGAGGGACACAGAGAGAGAGTGAGGGACACACAGAGAGAGTGTGGGACACAGAGAGAGTGAATGACACAGAGAGAGAGTGTGGGACACAGAGAATGAGGGACACACAGACAGAGCCATGGACACAGAGAGAGCGAGGGACACAGAGAGCGAAGGACACACAGAGAGAGCGAGGGACATAGAGAGCGAGGGACACACAGAGAGAGTGTGGGACACAGAGAGAGTGAGAGACACAGAGAGAGTGAGGGACACAGAGAGCGAGGGACACAGAGAGTGAGGGACACAGAGAGAGTGAGGGACCCAGAGGGAGCGAGGGACACAGAGAGAGCGAGGGACGCAGAGAGCGCGAGGGACACAGAGAGTGAGGGACACAGAGAGAGTGAGGGGCACAGAGAGTG
Organism: Scyliorhinus torazame; assembly: GCF_047496885.1. Lineage (NCBI taxonomy): Eukaryota > Metazoa > Chordata > Chondrichthyes > Carcharhiniformes > Scyliorhinidae > Scyliorhinus > Scyliorhinus torazame. The sequence goes on along the minus strand of NW_027307803.1, from coordinate 339,265 downwards.
AGGGACACAGAGAGAGTGAGGGGCACAGAGAGCGAGCGACACACAGAGAGAGCGAGAGACACAGAGAGTGAGGGACACAGAGGTAGTGAGGGACACAGAGAGCGAGGGACACAGAAAGAGTCAGGGACACAGAGAGTGAGGGCCACAGAGAGAGTGAGGGACAGAGAGTGAGTGAGGGACACACAGAGAGAGTGAGGGACACAGAGAGCGAGGGACACAGAGAGTGTGGGACACATAGATCGAGGGACACCGAGAGTGTGGGACACATAGATCGAGGGACACAGAGAGTGAGGGACACAGAGAGTGAGGGACACACTGATCGAGGGACACAGAGATTGAGGGACACAGAGAGTGAGGGACACACAGAGCGAGGGACACAGAGAGTGTGGGACACAGAGAGCGAGGGACACAGAGAGCGAGTAGCACAGAGCATGAGGGACACAAAGAGTGAGGGACACAGAGAGCGAGGGACACACGGAGAGAGCCAGGGACACAGAGAGCGCGAGGGACACAGAGAGCCAGGGACACAGAGAGAGCGAGGGACACACAGCGAGCGAGGGACACAGAGAGAGCGAGGGGCAGAGAGAGAGCGAGGGACACAGAGAGCGAGAGACACAGAGAGAGCGAGGGACACAGAGTGCGAAGGACACAGAGAGCACAAGTGACACAGACACCGGGAGGGACACAGAGACCGCGAGGGACAGAGAGAGAGTGGGGGACACAGAGAGAGCGAGGGTCACAGAGAGAGCAAGGGACACAGAAAGGGAGGGACACAGGGAGAGCGAGGGGCACAGAGTGAGCGAGGGACACAGAGAGAGTGAGGGACACAGATAGCGAGGGACACAGAGAGCGAGGGACACAGAGAGAGCCAGGGACACAGAGAGCGCGAGGGACTCAGAGAGAGCCAGGGACACAGAGAGCGCGAGGGACACAGAGAGCCAGGGACACAGAGAGAGCGAGGGACACACAGCGAGCGAGGGACACAGAGAGAGCGAGGGGCAGAGAGAGAGCGAGGGAAACAGAGAGCGAGAGACACAGAGAGAGCGAGGGACACAGAGTGCGAAGGACACTGAGAGCACGAGTGACACAGAGAGCGCGAGGGACACAGAGAGAGTGAGGGACACAGAGAGCGCGAGGGACACAGAGAGAGTGAGGGACACAGAGAGCGAGGGACACAGAGAGAGCAAGGGACACAGAGAGCGAGGGACTCAGAGAGAATGAGGGACACAGAGAGAGTTAGGGACACAGAGAGCGAGGGACACAGTGAGCGAGGGACACAGAGAGAGCAAGGGACACAGAGAGCGAGGGACTCAGAGAGAGTGAGGGACACAGAGAGAGTGAGGGACACAGAGAGCGAGGGACACAGTGAGCGAGGGACACAGAGAGAACAAGGGACACAGAAAGGGAGGGACACAGGGAGAGCGAGGGACACAGAGTGAGCGAGGGACACAGAGAGAGTGAGGGACACAGAGAGCGAGGGACACAGAGAGCGAGGGACACAGAGAGAGCCAGGGACACAGAGAGCGCGAGGGACTCAGAGAGAGCCAGGGACACAGAGAGCACGAGGGACACAGAGAGCCAGGGACACAGAGAGAGCGAGGGATACACAGCGAGCGAGGGACACACAGAGATAGCGAGGGACACAGAGAGTGAGGGACACACAGAGAGAGTGTGGGACACAGAGAGAGTGAGTGACACAGTGAGAGAGTGTGGGACACAGAGAGTGAGGGACACACAGAGAGAGTGTGGGACACAGAGAGAGTGAGTGACACAGAGAGAGAGTGTGGGACACAGAGAGTGAGGGACACACAGACAGAGCCAGGGACACAGAGAGAGCGAGGAACACAGAGAGCAAGGGACACACAGAGAGAGCGAGGGACACAGAGAGCGAGGGACACACAGAGAGAGTGTGGGACACAGAGAGAGTGAGAGACACAGAGAGTGAGGGGCACAGAGAGAGTGAGGGACACAGAGAGTGAGGAACACAGAGAGTGAGGGACACAGAGAGAGTGAGGTACACCGAGAGTGAGCGACACAGCGAGAGCGAGGGACACAGAGAGAGGGAGGGACACAGAGAGAGCGAGGGACACACAGAGCGAGGGACACAGAGAGAGCAAGAGGAACAGAGAGAGTGAGCTACTCAGGGAGAGCGAGGGACACAGAGAGAGTGAGGGACACAGAGAGAGCGAGGGACACAGAGAGCGCGAGGGACACAGCGAGAGCGAGGGACACACAGAAAGGGAGGGACACAGACAGAGCGAGGGTCACAGACAGAGCTACACAGAGAGCGCGAGGGACACAGAGAGAGCGAGGGACACAGAGAGCGCGAGGGACACAGCGAGAGCGAGGGACACACAGAAAGGGAGGGACACAGACAGAGCGAGGGTCACAGACCGAGCTACACAGAGAGTGCGAGGGACACAGAGAGAGCGAGGGACACAGAGAGTGTGGGACACAGAGAGCGAGAGACACAGAGAGTGAGGGACACAGAGAGTGAGGGACACAGAGAGTGAGGGACACAGTGAGTGAGGGACACACAGAGCGAGGGACACAGAGAGTGTGGGATACAGAGAGCGAGGGACACAGAGAGCGAGTAGCACAGAGCATGAGGGACACAAAGAGTGAGGGACACAGAGAGCGAGGGACACAAAGGGCAAGGGACACAGAGAGTGTGGGACACAGAGAGTGTGGGACACAGAGAGCGAGGGACACAGAGAGCAGAGAGAGAGCGAGGGACACAGAGAGCCAGGGACACAGAGGGAGCGAGGGACACACAGAAAGGGAGGGACACAGACAGAGCGAGGGTCACAGACCGAGCTACACAGAGAGCGCGAGGGACACAGAGAGAGCGAGGGACACAAAGAGCGAGGGACACAGAGCACGAGGGACACAGAGAGCGAGGGACACAGAGAGTGTGGGACACAGAGAGCGAGGGACACAGAGAGTGAGGGAAACAGAGAGTGAGGGAAACACAGAGCGAGGGACACAGAGAGTGTGGGACACAGAGAGCGAGGGACACAGAGAGCGAGTAGCACAGAGCATGAGGGACACAAAGAGTGAGGGACACAGAGAGCGAGGGACACAAAGGGCAAGGGACACAGAGAGTGTGGGACACAGAGAGTGTGGGACACAGAGAGCGAGGGACACAGAGAGCGAGGGACACAGAGAGTGAGGGGCACAGAGAGCGAGGGACACACAGAGAGCGAGGGACACACAGAGAGCGAGGGACACAGAGAGAGCGGGGGACACACAGAGAGCGAGGGACACAGAGAGAGCGAGGGGCAGAGAGAGAGCGAGGGACACAGAGAGCCAGGGACACAGAGAGAGCGAGGGACACACCGCGAGCGAGGGACACAGAGAAAGCGAGGGGCAGAGAGAGAGCGAGGGACACAGAGAGGGAGGGACACAGAGAGAGCGAGGGCCACAGACAGCGAGGGACACAGAGAGCGAAGGACACAGAGAGCACGAGTGACACAGAGAGCGCGAGGGACACAGAGAGCGCGAGCGACACAGACACCGGGAGGGACACAGAGACCGCGAGGGACAGAGAGAGAGTGGGGGACACAGAGAGAGCGAGGGTGACAGAGAGCAAGGGACACAGAGAGCGAGGGACACTTAGAGAGTGAAGGATACAGAGAGTGAGGGACACACTGAGAGAGTGTGGGACACAGAGAGCGAGTGACACAGAGAGCGCGAGGGGCACAGAGAGCGCGAGGGGCACAGAGAGCGAGGGACACAGAGAGTGTGGGACACAGAGAGCGAAGGACACAGAGAGAGCGAGAGACACAGAGAGCGAGGGACACAGAGAGTGTGGAACACAGTGAGTGAGGGACACAGAGAGAGCGAGGGACACAGAGAGATAGCGAGGGACACAGAGAGCGAGGGACACAGAGAGCGAGGGACACACAGAGAGAGCGAGGGGCACAGACAGAGCAAGGGACAGAGAGAGAGCGAGGGACATAGAGAGCGAGGGACGCACAGAGAGAACGAGGGACACAGAGAGCGAGGGACACAGAGAGCGAGGGACACACAGAGAGACTGAGGGACACAGAGAGTGTGGAACACAGAGAGCGAGGGACACAGAGAGAGCGAGGGACACAGAGAGAGCGAGGGACACAGAGAGAGTGAGGGACACAGAGAGAGTGAGGGACACAGAGCGAGGGACACAGACAGAGCGAGGGACACAGACAGAGCGAGGGACACAGAGAGAGCGAGGGACACACAGAAAGGGAGGGACACAGAGAGAGTGAGGGACACAGAGAGCGCGAGTGACACAGAGAGAGCGAGGACACAGAGAGCGAGGGACACAGAGAGCGAGGGACACAGAGAGCGAGGGACACACAGAGATAGCGAGGGACACAGAGAGTGAGGGACACACAGAGAGAGTGTGGACACAGAGAGAGTGAGTGACACAGAGAGAGAGTGTTGGACACAGAGAGTGAGGGACACACAGACAGAGCCATGGACACAGAGAGAGCGAGGGACACAGAGAGCGAGGGACACACAGAGAGAGCGAGGGACACAGAGAGCGAGGGACACACAGAGAGAGTGTGGGACACAGAGAGAGTGAGAGACACAGAGAGACTGAGGGACACAAGGAGAGCGAGGAACACAGAGAGAGCGAATGACACAGAGAGCGAGGGACACAGAGAGCAAGGGACACAGAGAGTGAGGGACACAGAGAGAGTGAGGGACCCAGAGGGAGCGAGGGACCCAGAGAGAGCGAGGGACGCAGAGAGCGCGAGGGACACAGAGAGTGAGGGACACAGAGAGAGTGAGGGGCACAGAGAGCGAGGGAAACAGAGAGAGCGAGGGACACAGAGAGCGAGGGACACACAGAGAGAGTGAGGGACACAGAGAATGTGGAACACAGAGAGAGCGAGGGACACAGAGAGAGCGAGGGACACAGAGAGAGTGAGGGACACAGAGAGAGTGGGGGACACAGAGCGAGGGACACAGAGCAAGGGACACAGACAGAGCGAGGGACACAGACAGAGCGAGGGACACACAGAAAGGGAGGGACACAGAGAGAGTGAGGGACACAGAGAGCGCGAGTGACACAGAGAGAGCGAGGACACAGAGAGCGAGGGACACAGAGAGCGAGGGACACACAGAGATAGCGAGGGACACAGAGAGTGAGGGACACACAGAGAGAGTGTGGGACACAGAGAGAGTGAATGACACAGAGAGAGAGTTGGGACACAGAGAATGAGGGACACACAGACAGAGCCATGGACACAGAGAGAGCGAGGGACACAGAGAGCGAAGGACACACAGAGAGAGCGAGGGACATAGAAAGCGAGGGACACACAGAGAGAGTGTGGGACACAGAGAGAGTGAGAGACACAGAGAGAGTGAGGGACACAGAGAGCGAGGGACACAGAGAGCGAGGGACACAGAGAGTGAGGGACACAGAGAGAGTGAGGGACCCAGAGGGAGCGAGGGACACAGAGAGAGCGAGGGACGCAGAGAGTGCGAGGGACACAGAGAGTGAGGGACACAGAGAGAGTGAGGGGCACAGAGAGTGAGGGACACAGAGAGCGAGGGACACACAGAGAGAGCGAGAGACACAGAGAGTGAGGGACACAGAGAGAGTGAGGGACACAGAGAGCGAGGGACACAGAGAGCGAGGGACACAGAAAGAGTCAGGGACACAGAGAGTGAGGGCCACAGAGAGAGTGAGGGACAGAGAGTGAGTGAGGGACACACAGAGAGTGTGAGGGACACAGAGAGCGAGGGACACAGAGAGTGTGGGACACATAGATCGAGGGACACCGAGAGTGTGGGGCACATAGATCGAGGGACACAGAGAGTGAGGGACACAGAGAGTGAGGGACACACAGATCGAGGGACACAGAGAGTGAGGGACACAGAGAGTGAGGGACACACAGAGCGAGGGACACAGAGAGTGTGGGACACAGAGAGCGAGGGACACAGAGAGCGAGTAGCACAGAGCATGAGGGACACAAAGAGTGAGGGACACAGAGAGCGAGGGACACACGGAGAGAGCGAGGGACACAGAGAGTGTGGGACACAGAGAGAGTGAGGGACACAGAGAGCGAGGGACACAGAGAGCGAGGGACACAGAGAGAGTCACCGACACAGAGAGTGAGGGCCAGAGAGAGAGTGAGGGACAGAGAGTGAGGGACACAGAGAGAGTGAGGGTCACAGAGAGTGAGGGGCACAGAGAGAGTGAGGGACACAGAGAGTGAGGAACACAGAGAGTGAGGAACACAGAGAGGGAGGGACACAGAGAGAGCGAGGGACACAGAGAGCGAGGGACACAGAGAGAGCAAGGGACACAGAGAGAGTGAGCGACTCAGGGAGAGCGAGGGACACAGAGAGAGTGAGGGACACAGAGAGAGCGAGGGACACAGAGAGCGCGAGGGACACAGCGAGAGCGAGGGACACACAGAAAGGGAGGGACACAGACAGAGCCACACACAGACACAAACTCAGACAGGCTGCGTCAATACATCTTTCAAATGGAGCGAGATCCATTCTCCACCTTTAACTTGGAGAGGTGTATCTGGCCTGTGTGTGACCCAAGTCACACACTGACTCTGAACATCCTCACAGCAGCTTGGGGACAGACTTTTCTAAAGCACTTTTCATAACCTTTGGGTATCACAAACTGCTTCACAGGCAATGGAGCCCTTTTGAAATCTAGTCAGGAGTAATTTAGGAAATGGACCAGCTAATTTCAGAGAGAGACACAGAAACAGGATGAGATTGTGCTGTACATGTTTCAGAGCTGTCACTGAGACACACACGAGATGTACAATATCAATTATTATTCTGAAGCATGTGATTAAATCAGCCCTGAGACTGAATTCCAGTGTTTCAGAGTAAAGCTTCATCTACACTGTCCATCAAACACTCACAACCCAAATACTGTCTGTGCTTAAATACAGAGTCAAAATCCCTCTGTCCTATCCAAAGAATTTTTCATTGCAGATAGTTATATTTATTTTATGGAAAAGCAGAACTCAAATTGCACAGACTCCCAGGGTGGACTCTTGTTTATTTCAGCCCTTCACATTCAAACGTGAAGTTTAAGCTCCGATTACAGGTGTCTGCTTGTCTCTGTTTGTATATTTTCTGTTACTGTTGTTTTGTCACTTGTCTGAAGTATTTGAATAATAGGCCTTGGTTAATCAATCCTTCCTCACAGCACATGGAAGTTGTGAATCTTCAAGGCTGTCAGTCTGATATAGATAACAAAAAAATACATCCTTTGATCAATCCATTCCCCAACCCTAAATAGATCTTACACATTTCCATAATGCAGGATTATCTCCATTAAAACTTCCAATCCGTTCCCAATACTCTTGTTAACATTTGCCTGTATAACCTAAATTCCACTGACAGATTCCGAAAGCTGCACAGAAAAATGACTGGGTATTTTAAACTTTGAAACAAAACTATTTGAACTTGTGCTTCAATCCTATTGTACAGAAATGTTGTCCGGTGGGCTGACAGTTTCTCAGTAAGACTGAAACATTGAGGTACGCCTCGCACTGCACTTGACAACATTTGTGGCACTTCAGGCAAGAGAGAGAGAGTGAGGGACACAGCAAGAGAGAGTGAGGGGCACAGCGAGAGAGAGTGAGGGACACAGCGAGAGAGAATGAGGGACACAGCGAGAGAGAGTGAGGGACACAGCGAGAGAGAGTGAGGGACGCAGCGAGAGAGAGTGAGGGACACAGCGAGAGAGAGTGAGGGACGCAGCGAGAGAGAGTGAGGGACGCAGCGAGAGAGAGTGAGGGGCGCAGCGAGAGAGAGTGAGGGACACAGCAAGAGAGAGTGAGGGGCACAGCGAGAGAGAGTGAGGGACACAGCGAGAGAGACAGTGAGGGACACAGCGAGAGAGAGTGAGGGACACAGCGAGAGAGAGTGAGGGGCACAGCAAGAGAGAGTGAGGGGCACAGCGAGAGAGAGTGAGGGACACAGCGAGAGAGAGTGAGGGACACAGCGAGAGAGAGTGAGGGACACAGCGAGAGAGAGTGAGGGACGCAGCGAGAGAGAGTGAGGGACAGAGAGAGAGAGAGTGAGGGACACAGCGAGAGAGAGTGAGGGACAGAGAGAGAGAGAGTGAGGGACACAGCGAGAGAGAGTGAGGGACACAGAGAGAGAGTGAGGGACACAGCAAGAGAGAGTGAGGGACACAGCGAGAGAGAGTGTGAGGGACGCAGCAAGAGAGAGTGAGGGGCACAGCGAGAGAGAGTGATGGACACAGAGAGAGAAAGTGAGGGACACAGCAAGAGAGAGTGAGGGACACAGCAAGAGAGAGTGAGGGACACAGAGAGAGAGAGTGAGGGACACAGCAAGAGAGAGTGAGGGGCACAGCGAGAGAGAGTGAGGGACACAGAGAGAGAGTGAGGGACGCAGCGAGAGAGAGTGAGAGACACAGCGAGAGAGAGAGTGAGGGACGCAGCAAGAGAGAGTGAGGGACACAGCAAGAGAGAGTGAGGGACACAGAGAGAGAGAGTGAGGGACACAGCAAGAGAGAGTGAGGGACACAGAGAGAGAAAGTGAGGGACACAGCAAGAGAGAGTGAGGGACACAGCAAGAGAGAGTGAGGGACACAGAGAGAGAGAGTGAGGGACACAGCAAGAGAGAGTGAGGGACAGAGAGAGAGAGAGTGAGGGGCACAGCGAGAGAGAGTGAGGGACACAGCAAGAGAGAGTGAGGGACACAGAGAGAGAGAGTGAGGGACACAGCAAGAGAGAGTGAGGGACAGAGAGAGAGAGTGTGAGGGAAACAGCGAGAGAGAGTGAGGGACACAGAGAGAGAAAGTGAGGGACACAGCAAGAGAGAGTGAGGGACACAGCAAGAGAGAGTGAGGGACACAGAGAGAGAGAGTGAGGGACACAGCAAGAGAGAGTGAGGGGCACAGCGAGAGAGAGTGAGGGACACAGAGAGAGAGTGAGGGACGCAGCGAGAGAGAGTGAGAGACACAGCGAGAGAGAGTGAGAGACACAGCGAGAGAGATCTAGGGACACAGCGAGAGCGAGAGTGAGGCACACAGCGACAGAGAGTGAGGGACACAGAGAGAGAAAGTGAGGGACGCAGCAAGAAAGAATGAGGGGCACAGCGAGAGAGAGTGAGGGACACAGAGAGAGTGAGGGACACAGCGAGAGGGAGTGAGAGACACAGCGAGAGAGAGTGAGGGACACAGCGAGAGAGAGTGAGGGACGCAGCGAGAGAGAGTGAGGGACACAGAGAGAGAGAATGAGGGACACAGAGAGAGAGAGTGAGGGACACAGCGACAGAGAGTGAGGGACACAGAGAGAGAAAGTGAGGGACACAGCAAGAAAGAATGAGGGGCACAGCGAGAGAGAGTGAGGGACACAGAGAGAGTGAGGGACACAGCGAGAGGGAGTGAGAGACACAGCGAGAGAGAGTGAGGGACACAGCGAGAGAGAGTGAGGGACGCAGCGAGAGAGAGTGAGGGACGCAGCGAGAGAGTGAGGGACACAGCGAGAGAGGGTGAGGGTCGCAGCAAGAGAGAGTGAGGGACACAGCGAGATAGAGTGAGGGACACAGCGAGATAGAGTGAGGGACACAGCGAGAGAGTGTGAGGGACGCAGAGAGAGAGAGAGTGAGGGGCGCAGCGAGAGAAAGTGAGGGACAGAGAGAGAGAGTGAGGATCACAGCGAGAGAGAGTGAGGGACACAGCGAGAGAGAGTGAGGGACACAGCGAGAGAGAGTGTGAGGGACACAGCGAGAGAGAGTGAGGGACACAGCGAGAGAGAGTGAGGGACGCAGCGAGAGAGAGTGAGCGACACAGCGAGAGAGAGAGTGAGGGACACAGCGAGAGAGAGTGAGGGACACAGCGAGAGAGAGTGAGGGACACAGCAAGAGAGAGAGTGAGGGACTCAGCGAGAGAGAGTGTGAGGGACTCAGCGAGAGAGAGAGTGAGGGACACAGCGAGAGAGAGTGAGGGACATAGCGAGAGAGAGTGAGGGACACAGCGAGATAGAGTGAGGGACACAGCGAGATAGAGTGAGGGACACAGCGAGAGAGTGTGAGGGACGCAGAGAGAGAGAGAGTGAGGGGCGCAGCGAGAGAAAGTGAGGGACAGAGAGAGAGAGAGTGAGGATCACAGCGAGAGAGAGTGAGGGACAGAGAGAGAGAGAGGGTGAGGGGCGCAGCGAGAGAGAGTGAGGGACACAGCGAGAGAGAGAGTGAGGGACTCAGCGAGAGAGAGTGTGAGGGACTCAGCGAGAGAGAGAGTGAGGGACACAGCGAGAGAGAGTGAGGGACACAGCGAGATAGAGTGAGGGACACAGCGAGAGAGTGTGAGGGACGCAGAGAGAGAGAGAGTGAGGGACGCAGCGAGAGAGAGTGAGGGACACAGCGAGAGAGTGTGAGGGACGCAGAGAGAGAGAGAGTGAGGGACGCAGCGAGAGAGAGTGAGGGACACAGCGAGATAGAGTGAGGGACACAGCGAGATAGAGTGAGGGACACAGCGAGAGAGTGTGAGGGACGCAGAGAGAGAGAGAGTGAGGGGCGCAGCGAGAGAAAGTGAGGGACAGAGAGAGAGAGAGTGAGGATCACAGCGAGAGAGAGTGAGGGACAGAGAGAGAGAGAGGGTGAGGGGCGCAGCGAGAGAGAGTGAGGGACACAGCGAGAGAGAGTGTGAGGGACAGAGAGAGAGAGTGAGGGACACAGAGAGAGAGAGAGTGAGGGACTCAGCGAGAGAGAGTGAGGGACACAGCGAGAGAGAGTGAGGGACACAGCGAGATAGAGTGAGGGACACAGCGAGAGAGTGTGAGGGACGCAGAGAGAGAGAGAGTGAGGGGCGCAGCGAGAGAGAGTGAGGGACAGAGAGAGAGAGAGTGAGGATCACAGCGAGAGAGTGAGGGACAGAGAGAGAGAGAGAGTGAGGGGCACAGCGAGAGAGAGTGAGGGACACAGTGAGAGAGAGTGAGGGACACAGCAAGAAAGAATGAGGGGCACAGCGAGAGAGAGTGAGGGACGCAGCGAGAGAGAGAGTGAGGGATGCAGAGAGAGAGTGAGGGACACAGCGAGAGAGAGTGAGGGACACAGCGAGAAAAAGTGAGGGACGCAGCGAGAGAAAGTGAGGGACGCAGCGAGAGAGAGTGAGGGACACAGCGAGAGAGTGTGAGGGACGCAGCGAGAGAGAGTGAGGGACACAGCGAGAGAGTGAGGGACACAGAGAGAGAGTGAGGGACACAGCGAGAGAGAGTGAGGGACACAGCGAGAGAGGGTGAGGGACACAGAGAGAGAGTGAGGGACACAGCGAGAGAGAGTGAGGGACACAGCGAGAGAGAGTGAGGGACACAGCGAGAGAGAGTGAGGGACACAGCGAGAGAGAGTGAGGGACACAGCGAGAGAGAGTGAGGGACGCAGCGAGAGAGAGTGAGGGACACAGCGAGAGAGAGTGAGGGACACAGCGAGAGAGAGTGAGGGGCGCAGAGAGAGAGAGTGAGGGACGCAGAGAGAGAGAGAGTGAGGGACACAGCGAGAGAGAGTGAGGGACACAGCGAGAGAGAGTGAGGGACACAGCGAGAGAGAGTGAGGGACACAGTGAGAGAGAGTGAGGGACACAGCGAGAGAGAGTGAGGGACACAGCGAGAGAGAGTGAGGGACGCAGCGAGAGAGAGTGAGGGACACAGCGAGAGAGAGAGGGGCACAGCGAGAGAGAGTGAGGGACACAGCGAGAGAGAGTGAGGGACACAGAGAGAGAGAGTGAGGGACACAGCGAGAGAGAGTGAGGGACACAGCGAGAGAGAGAGTGAGGGACACAGCGAGAGAGAGTGAGGGACACAGCGAGAGAGAGTGAGGGACACAGCGAGAGGGAGTGAGGGACACAGCGAGAGAGAGTGAGGGACACAGCGAGAGAGAGTGAGGGACACAGCGAGAGAGAGTGAGGGACACAGTGAGAGAGAGTGAGGGACACCGTGAGAGAGAGTGAGGGACGCAGCGAGAGAGAGTGAGGGACACAGCGAGAGAGAGTGAGGGACGCAGCGAGAGAGAGTGAGGGACGCAGCGACAGAGAGAGTGAGGGACACAGCGAGAGAGAGTGAGGGACACAGAGAGAGAGTGAGGGACACAGCGAGAAAAAGTGAGGGACGCAGCGAGAGAAAGTGAGGGACGCAGCGAGAGAGAGTGAGGGACACAGCGAGAGAGAGTGAGGGGCACAGCGAGAGAGAGTGAGGGACACAGCGAGAGAGTGATGGACACAACGAGAGAGAGTGAGGGACACAGCGAGAGAATGAGGGACACAGCGAGAGAGAGTGAGGGACGCAGCGAGAGAGAGTGAGGGGCGCAGCGAGAGAGAGAGTGAGGGACACAGCGAGAGAGAGTGAGGGACACAGCGAGAGAGAGTGAGGGACACAGCGAGAGAGAGTGAGGGACACAGCGAGAGAGAGTGAGGGACACAGCGAGAGAATGAGGGACACAGCGAGAGAGAGTGAGAGACGCAGCGAGAGAGAGTGAGGGACGCAGCGAGAGAGAGTGAGGGACGCAGCGAGAGAGAGAAAGAGGGACACAGCGAGAGAGAGTGAGGGGCGCAGAGAGAGAGAGAATGAGGGACACAGCGAGAGAGAGTGAAGGACACAGCAAGAGAGAGTGAGAGACGCTGCGAGAGAGAGTGAGGGACACAGCGAGAGAGAGTGAGGGACACAGCGAGAGAGAGTGAGGGGCACAGAGTGCAAGGGACACACATGGAGAGCGAGGGACACAGAGAGTGAGGGACACAGAGAGAGTGAGAGACACAGAGAGAGTGAGGGACACACAGAGAGCGAGGAACACAGAGAGAGCGAATGACACAGAGAGCGAGGGACACAGAGAGCGAGGGACACAGAGAGTGAGGGACACAGAGAGAGTGAGGGACCCAGAGGGAGCGAGGGACCCAGAGAGAGCGAGGGACGCAGAGAGCGCGAGGGACACAGAGAGTGAGGGACACACAGAGAGTGAGGGGCACAGAGAGTGAGGGACACAGAGAGCGAGGGACACAGAGAGCGAGGGACACACAGAGAGAGCGAGAGACACAGAGAGTGAGGGACACAGAGAGAGTGAGGGACACAGAGAGCGAGGGACACAGAGAGCGAGGGCCACAGAGAGAGTGAGGGACAGAGAGTGAGTGAGGGACACAGAGAGAGTGAGGGTCACAGAGAGTGAGGGGCACAGAGAGAGTGAGGGACACAGAGAGTGAGGAACACAGAGAGTGAGGGACACAGAGAGAGTGAGGTACACCGAGAGTGAGCGACACAGCGAGAGCGAGGGACACAGAGAGAGGGAGGGACACAGAGAGAGCGAGGGACACAGAGAGCGAGGGACACAGAGAGAGCAAGGGACACAGAGAGAGTGAGCGACTCAGGGAGAGCGAGGGACACAGAGAGAGTGAGGGACACAGAAAGAGCGAGGGACACAGAGAGCGCGAGGGACACAGCGAGAACGAGGGACACACAGAAAGGGAGGGGCACAGACAGAGCGAGGGTCACAGACCGAGCTACACAGAGAGCGCGAGGGACACAGAGAGAGCGAGGGACACAGAAAGTGTGGGACACAGAGAGCGAGAGACACAGAGAGTGAGGGACACAGAGAGTGAGGGACACACAGAGCGAGGTACACAGAGAGTGTGGGACACAGAGAGCGAGGGACACAGAGAGCGAGCAGCACAGAGCATGAGGGATAAAAAGAATGAGGGACACAGAGAGCGAGGGACACAAAGGGCAAGGGACACAGAGAGTGTGGGACACAGAGAGTGTGGGACACAGAGAGCAAGGGACACAGAGAGCAGAGAGAGAGCGAGGGACACAGAGAGCCAGGGACACAGAGGGAGCGAGGGACACACAGAAAGGGAGGGACACAGACAGAGCGAGGGTCACAGACCGAGCTACACAGAGAGCGCGAGGGACACAGAGAGAGCGAGGGACACAAAGAGCGAGGGACACAGAGCACGAGGGACACAGAGAGCGAGGGACACAGAGAGTGTGGGACACAGAGAGCGAGGGACACAGAGAGCGAGGGACACAGAGAGTGTGGGACACAGAGAGCGAGGGACACACAGAGCGAGGGACACAGAGCCCGAGGGACACTGCGAGCGCGAGGGACACTGCGAGCGCGAGGGACACACATAAAGGGAGGTACATAGACAAAGCGAGGGACACAGACAGAGGGACACAGGGAGATCGAGGGACACAGAGAGAGCGAGGGACACAGAGAGCGAGGGACACAGAGAGCGAGGGACACAGAGAGAGCCAGGGACACAGAGAGCGCGAGGGACACAGAGAGTGTGAGGGACACAGAGAGCGCGAGGGGTACAGAGAGCGCGAGGGACACAGAGAGCGAGGGACACAGACAGTTTGGGACACAAAGAGCGAGGGACACAGAGTGAGTGAGGGACACAGAGAGTGAGGATCACAGAGAGCGAGGGACACAAAGAATGAGGGACACAGATAGCGCGAGGGACACAGAGAGCGCGAGGGACACAGAGAGCGCGATGGACACAGAGAGCGAGGGACACAGAGCGATGGACAGAGAGAGAGGGACAGAGAGGGACACAGCGAGTGAGAGTGGGACAGAGAGAGAGAGGGACAAAGCGAGAGAGACAAAGAGAGGAGGACACGTTGGGGGAGAGGAACACAGAGAGCGAGGGACACAGAGAGAGGGAGGGACACAGCGAGAATGAGGGACACAGCGAGAGTGAGGGACACAGAGAGCGAGGGACACAGAGAGAGGGAGGGACACACAGAGAGCGAGGGACACACAGAGAGCGGGGGACACAGAGAGAGGGAGGGACAGAGAGAGAGCGAGGGACACAGAGAGCGAGGGACACAGAGAGAGCGAGGGACACACAGAGAGCGAGGGTCACAGAGAGCACGAGCGACACACAGAAAGGTAGGGACACAGACAGAGCGAGGGTCACAGACCGAGGGACTCAGACAGAGCGAGGGACTCAGAGTGAGCGAGTGACACACAGAAAGGGAGGGACACAGAGAGAGTGAGGGACACAGAGAGAGCGAGGCACACAGAGAGCGCGAGGGATACAGAGAGCGAGGGACACAGAGAGCGAGGGACACAGAGAGAGAGCGAGGGACACAGACAGAGCCAGGGACACAGAGAGAGCCAGGGACACAGAGAGCGAGGGTACCACACAGAGAGAGCGAGGGACACAGAGACTGAGGGACACAGAGAGCACGAGGGACACAGAGAGACAGTGAGGGACACAGAGAGTGAGGAACACAGAGAGCGAGGGACACAGAGAGAGCGAGGGACACAGAGTGAGTGAGGGACACAGAGAGTGAGGGACACAGAGAGCGAGGGACACAGAGAGCGAGGGACACAGAGAGCGCGTGGGACACAGAGAGCGCGAGGGACACAGAGAGCCCGAGGGACACAGAGAGCGAGGAACACAGAGCGATGGACAGAGAGAGAGGGACAGAGAGGGACACAGCGAGTGAGAGTGGGACAGAGAGAGAGAGGGACACAGCGAGAGAGACAAAGAGAGGGGGACATGTAGGGGGAGAGGCTCACAGAGAGCGAGGGACACAGAGAGAGCGAGGGACACAGCGAGAATGAGGGACACATCGAGAGTGAGGGACACAGAGAGCGAGGGACACAGAGAGAGCGAGGGACACACAGAGTGCAAGGGACACAGAGAGAGCGAGGGGCACACAGAGAGCGAGGGACACAGAGAGAGCGAGGGGCAGAGAGAGAGCGAGGTACACAGAGAGCGAGGGACGCAGAGATAGTGAGGGACACACAGAGAGCGAGGGACACAGAGAGCGAGGGACACAGGGAGCGCGAGCGACACAGAGAGCGCGAGGGACACAGAGAGCGCGAGCGACACAGAGAGCGCGAGGGACACAGAGAGCGCGAGGGACAGAGAGAGAGTGGGGGACACAGAGAGAGCGAGGGACACAGAGAGCGAGGGACACAGGGAGAGTGAGGGACACACAGAGAGCGAGGGACACAGAGAGCGAGGGACACAGAGAGAGCGAGGGAAACAGAGAGAGCGAGGGACACAGAGAGAGCGAGGGACACAGAGAGCGAGGGACACAGTGAGCGAGGGACACAGAGAGAGCCAGGGACACAGAGTGCGCGAGGGACACAGAGAGCGAGGGACACAGAGAGTGTGGGACACAGAGAGCGAGGGACACAGAGTGAGAGAGGGACACAGATTGAGGGACACAGAGAGCGAGGGACACAGAGAACGAGGGACACAGAGAGCGCGACGGACACAGAGAGCGCGAGGGACACAGAGAGCGCGAGGGACACAGAGAGCGAGGGTCACAGAGAGAGCGAGGGACACAGAGAGAGCGAGGGACAAACAGAGAGCGAGGGACACAGAGAGCGAGGGACACAGAGAGCACGAGCGACACAGAGAGCGCGAGGGACACAGAGAGAGCGAGGGACACAGAGAGCGAGGGACACAGAGAGAGCGAGGGACACACAGAGAGCGAGGGTCACAGAGAGCACGAGCGACACACAGAAAGGTAGGGACACAGACAGAGCGAGGGTCACAGACCGAGGGACTCAGACAGAGCGAGGGACTCAGAGTGAGCGAGTGACACACAGAAAGGGAGGGACACAGAGAGAGTGAGGGACATAGAGAGAGCGAGGCACACAGAGAGCGCGAGGGATACAGAGAGCGAGGGACACAGAGAGCGAGGGACACAGAGAGAGAGCGAGGGACACAGACAGAGCCAGGGACACAGAGAGAGCCAGGGACACAGAGAGCGAGGGTACCACACAGAGAGAGCGAGGGACACAGAGACTGAGGGACACAGAGAGCACGAGGGACACAGAGAGACAGTGAGGGACACAGAGAGTGAGGAACACAGAGAGTGAGGGACACAGAGAGAGCGAGGGACACAGAGTGAGTGAGGGACACAGAGAGTGAGGGACACAGAGAGCGAGGGACACAGAGAGCGAGGGACACAGAGAGCGCGTGGGACACAGAGAGCGCGAGGGACACAGAGAGCCCGAGGGACACAGAGAGCGAGGAACACAGAGCGATGGACAGAGAGAGAGGGACAGAGAGGGACACAGCGAGTGAGAGTGGGACAGAGAGAGAGAGGGACACAGCGAGAGAGACAAAGAGAGGGGGACATGTAGGGGGAGAGGCTCACAGAGAGCGAGGGACACAGAGAGAGCGAGGGACACAGCGAGAATGAGGGACACATCGAGAGTGAGGGACACAGAGAGCGAGGGACACAGAGAGAGCGAGGGACACACAGAGTGCAAGGGACACAGAGAGAGCGAGGGGCACACAGAGAGCGAGGGACACAGAGAGAGCGAAGGGCAGAGAGAGAGCGAGGTACACAGAGAGCGAGGGACGCAGAGATAGTGAGGGACACACAGAGAGCGAGGGACACAGAGAGCGAGGGACACAGGGAGCGCGAGCGACACAGAGAGCGCGAGGGACACAGAGAGCGCGAGCGACACAGAGAGCGCGAGGGACACAGAGAGCGCGAGGGACAGAGAGAGAGTGGGGGACACAGAGAGAGCGAGGGACACAGAGAGCGAGGGACACAGGGAGAGTGAGGGACACACAGAGAGCGAGGGACACAGAGAGCGAGGGACACAGAGAGAGCGAGGGAAACAGAGAGAGCGAGGGACACAAAGAGAGCGAGGGACACAGAGAGCGAGGGACACAGTGAGCGAGGGACACAGAGAGAGCCAGGGACACAGAGTGCGCGAGGGACACAGAGAGCGAGGGACACAGAGAGTGTGGGACACAGAGAGCGAGGGACACAGAGTGAGAGAGGGACACAGATTGAGGGACACAGAGAGCGAGGGACACAGAGAACGAGGGACACAGAGAGCGCGACGGACACAGAGAGCGCGAGGGACACAGAGAGCGCGAGGGACACAGAGAGCGAGGGTCACAGAGAGAGCGAGGGACACAGAGAGAGCGAGGGACAAACAGAGAGCGAGGGACACAGAGAGCGAGGGACACAGAGAGCACGAGCGACACAGAGAGCGCGAGGGACACAGAGAGCGGGGGACACAGAGAGCGAGGGACACAGAGAGAGCGAGGGACACACAGAGAGCGAGGGTCACAGAGAGCACGAGCGACACACAGAAAGGTAGGGACACAGACAGAGCGAGGGTCACAGACCGAGGGACTCAGACAGAGCGAGGGACTCAGAGTGAGCGAGTGACACACAGAAAAGGAGGGACACAGAGAGAGTGAGGGACATAGAGAGAGCGAGGCACACAGAGAGCGCGAGGGATACAGAGAGCGAGGGACACAGAGAGCGAGGGACACAGAGAGAGAGCGAGGGACACAGACAGAGCCAGGGACACAGAGAGAGCCAGGGACACAGAGAGCGAGGGTACCACACAGAGAGAGCGAGGGACACAGAGACTGAGGGACACAGAGAGCACGAGGGACACAGAGAGACAGTGAGGGACACAGAGAGTGAGGAACACAGAGAGCGAGGGACACAGAGAGAGCGAGGGACACAGAGTGAGTGAGGGACACAGAGAGTGAGGGACACAGAGAGCGAGGGACACAGAGAGCGAGGGACACAGAGAGCGCGTGGGACACAGAGAGCGCGAAGGACACAGAGAGCCCGAGGGACACAGAGAGCGAGGAACACAGAGAGCGAGGGACACAGAGAACGAGGGACACAGAGAGCGCGACGGACACAGAGAGCGCGAGGGACACAGAGAGCGCGAGGGACACAGAGAGCGAGGGTCACAGAGAGAGCGAGGGACACAGAGAGAGCGAGGGACAAACAGAGAGCGAGGGACACAGAGAGCGAGGGACACAGAGAGCACGAGCGACACAGAGAGCGCGAGGGACACAGAGAGAGCGAGGGACACAGAGAGCGAGGGACACAGAGAGAGCGAGGGACACACAGAGAGCGAGGGTCACAGAGAGCACGAGCGACACACAGAAAGGTAGGGACACAGACAGAGCGAGGGTCACAGACCGAGGGACTCAGACAGAGCGAGGGACTCAGAGTGAGCGAGTGACACACAGAAAGGGAGGGACACAGAGAGAGTGAGGGACATAGAGAGAGCGAGGCACACAGAGAGCGCGAGGGATACAGAGAGCGAGGGACACAGAGAGCGAGGGACACAGAGAGAGAGCGAGGGACACAGACAGAGCCAGGGACACAGAGAGAGCCAGGGACACAGAGAGCGAGGGTACCACACAGAGAGAGCGAGGGACACAGAGACTGAGGGACACAGAGAGCACGAGGGACACAGAGAGACAGTGAGGGACACAGAGAGTGAGGAACACAGAGAGTGAGGGACACAGAGAGAGCGAGGGACACAGAGTGAGTGAGGGACACAGAGAGTGAGGGACACAGAGAGCGAGGGACACAGAGAGCGAGGGACACAGAGAGCGCGTGGGACACAGAGAGCGCGAGGGACACAGAGAGCCCGAGGGACACAGAGAGCGAGGAACACAGAGCGATGGACAGAGAGAGAGGGACAGAGAGGGACACAGCGAGTGAGAGTGGGACAGAGAGAGAGAGGGACACAGCGAGAGAGACAAAGAGAGGGGGACATGTAGGGGGAGAGGCTCACAGAGAGCGAGGGACACAGAGAGAGCGAGGGACACAGCGAGAATGAGGGACACATCGAGAGTGAGGGACACAGAGAGCGAGGGACACAGAGAGAGCGAGGGACACACAGAGTGCAAGGGACACAGAGAGAGCGAGGGGCACACAGAGAGCGAGGGACACAGAGAGAGCGAAGGGCAGAGAGAGAGCGAGGTACACAGAGAGCGAGGGACGCAGAGATAGTGAGGGACACACAGAGAGCGAGGGACACAGAGAGCGAGGGACACAGGGAGCGCGAGCGACACAGAGAGCGCGAGGGACACAGAGAGCGCGAGCGACACAGAGAGCGCGAGGGACACAGAGAGCGCGAGGGACAGAGAGAGAGTGGGGGACACAGAGAGAGCGAGGGACACAGAGAGCGAGGGACACAGGGAGAGTGAGGGACACACAGAGAGCGAGGGACACAGAGAGCGAGGGACACAGAGAGAGCGAGGGAAACAGAGAGAGCGAGGGACACAAAGAGAGCGAGGGACACAGAGAGCGAGGGACACAGTGAGCGAGGGACACAGAGAGAGCCAGGGACACAGAGTGCGCGAGGGACACAGAGAGCGAGGGACACAGAGAGTGTGGGACACAGAGAGCGAGGGACACAGAGTGAGAGAGGGACACAGATTGAGGGACACAGAGAGCGAGGGACACAGAGAACGAGGGACACAGAGAGCGCGACGGACACAGAGAGCGCGAGGGACACAGAGAGCGCGAGGGACACAGAGAGCGAGGGTCACAGAGAGAGCGAGGGACACAGAGAGAGCGAGGGACAAACAGAGAGCGAGGGACACAGAGAGCGAGGGACACAGAGAGCACGAGCGACACAGAGAGCGCGAGGGACACAGAGAGCGGGGGACACAGAGAGCGAGGGACACAGAGAGAGCGAGGGACACACAGAGAGCGAGGGTCACAGAGAGCACGAGCGACACACAGAAAGGTAGGGACACAGACAGAGCGAGGGTCACAGACCGAGGGACTCAGACAGAGCGAGGGACTCAGAGTGAGCGAGTGACACACAGAAAAGGAGGGACACAGAGAGAGTGAGGGACATAGAGAGAGCGAGGCACACAGAGAGCGCGAGGGATACAGAGAGCGAGGGACACAGAGAGCGAGGGACACAGAGAGAGAGCGAGGGACACAGACAGAGCCAGGGACACAGAGAGAGCCAGGGACACAGAGAGCGAGGGTACCACACAGAGAGAGCGAGGGACACAGAGACTGAGGGACACAGAGAGCACGAGGGACACAGAGAGACAGTGAGGGACACAGAGAGTGAGGAACACAGAGAGCGAGGGACACAGAGAGAGCGAGGGACACAGAGTGAGTGAGGGACACAGAGAGTGAGGGACACAGAGAGCGAGGGACACAGAGAGCGAGGGACACAGAGAGCGCGTGGGACACAGAGAGCGCGAAGGACACAGAGAGCCCGAGGGACACAGAGAGCGAGGAACACAGAGAGCGAGGGACACAGAGAACGAGGGACACAGAGAGCGCGACGGACACAGAGAGCGCGAGGGACACAGAGAGCGCGAGGGACACAGAGAGCGAGGGTCACAGAGAGAGCGAGGGACACAGAGAGAGCGAGGGACAAACAGAGAGCGAGGGACACAGAGAGCGAGGGACACAGAGAGCACGAGCGACACAGAGAGCGCGAGGGACACAGAGAGAGCGAGGGACACAGAGAGCGAGGGACACAGAGAGAGCGAGGGACACACAGAGAGCGAGGGTCACAGAGAGCACGAGCGACACACAGAAAGGTAGGGACACAGACAGAGCGAGGGTCACAGACCGAGGGACTCAGACAGAGCGAGGGACTCAGAGTGAGCGAGTGACACACAGAAAGGGAGGGACACAGAGAGAGTGAGGGACATAGAGAGAGCGAGGCACACAGAGAGCGCGAGGGATACAGAGAGCGAGGGACACAGAGAGCGAGGGACACAGAGAGAGAGCGAGGGACACAGACAGAGCCAGGGACACAGAGAGAGCCAGGGACACAGAGAGCGAGGGTACCACACAGAGAGAGCGAGGGACACAGAGACTGAGGGACACAGAGAGCACGAGGGACACAGAGAGACAGTGAGGGACACAGAGAGTGAGGAACACAGAGAGCGAGGGACACAGAGAGAGCGAGGGACACAGAGTGAGTGAGGGACACAGAGAGTGAGGGACACAGAGAGCGAGGGACACAGAGAGCGAGGGACACAGAGAGCGCGTGGGACACAGAGAGCGCGAGGGACACAGAGAGCCCGAGGGACACAGAGAGCGAGGAACACAGAGCGATGGACAGAGAGAGAGGGACAGAGAGGGACACAGCGAGTGAGAGTGGGACAGAGAGAGAGAGGGACACAGCGAGAGAGACAAAGAGAGGGGGACATGTAGGGGGAGAGGCTCACAGAGAGCGAGGGACACAGAGAGAGCGAGGGACACAGCGAGAATGAGGGACACATCGAGAGTGAGGGACACAGAGAGCGAGGGACACAGAGAGAGCGAGGGACACACAGAGTGCAAGGGACACAGAGAGAGCGAGGGGCACACAGAGAGCGAGGGACACAGAGAGAGCGAGGGGCAGAGAGAGAGCGAGGTACACAGAGAGCGAGGGACGCAGAGATAGTGAGGGACACACAGAGAGCGAGGGACACAGAGAGCGAGGGACACAGGGAGCGCGAGCGACACAGAGAGCGCGAGGGACACAGAGAGCGCGAGCGACACAGAGAGCGCGAGGGACACAGAGAGCGCGAGGGACAGAGAGAGAGTGGGGGACACAGAGAGAGCGAGGGACACAGAGAGCGAGGGACACAGGGAGAGTGAGGGACACACAGAGAGCGAGGGACACAGAGAGCGAGGGACACAGAGAGAGCGAGGGAAACAGAGAGAGCGAGGGACACAAAGAGAGCGAGGGACACAGAGAGCGAGGGACACAGTGAGCGAGGGACACAGAGAGAGCCAGGGACACAGAGTGCGCGAGGGACACAGAGAGCGAGGGACACAGAGAGTGTGGGACACAGAGAGCGAGGGACACAGAGTGAGAGAGGGACACAGATTGAGGGACACAGAGAGCGAGGGACACAGAGAACGAGGGACACAGAGAGCGCGACGGACACAGAGAGCGCGAGGGACACAGAGAGCGCGAGGGACACAGAGAGCGAGGGTCACAGAGAGAGCGAGGGACACAGAGAGAGCGAGGGACAAACAGAGAGCGAGGGACACAGAGAGCGAGGGACACAGAGAGCACGAGCGACACAGAGAGCGCGAGGGACACAGAGAGCGGGGGACACAGAAAGAGCGAGGGACACACAGAGAGCGAGGGACACAGAGAGAGCGAGGGACACACAGAGAGTGAGGGACACAGAGAGAGCGAGGGACACAGAGAGAGCGAGGGACACAGAGTGAGCGAGGGACACAGAGAGAGCCAGGGACACAGAGAGAGTGAGGGACACAGAGAGAGCGAGGGACACAGAGAGAGCGAGGGACACAGAGAGCGAGGGACACAGAGAGCGAGGGACACAGAGAGCGAGGGACACAGAGAGAGTGAGGGACACAGAGAGCGAGGGACACAGAGAGCGAGGGACACAGAGAGAGCGAGGGACACACAGAGAGCGTGGGACACAGAGAGCGAGGGACACAGAGAGCGAGGGACACAGAGAGAGTGAGGGACACAGAGAGCGAGGGACACAGAGAGCGAGGGACACAGAGAGAGCGAGGGACACACAGAGAGCGTGGGACACAGAGAACGAGGGACACAGAGAGCGAGGGACACAGAGAGCGAGGGACACAGAGAGCGAGGGACACAGAGAGAGTGAGGGACACAGAGAGCGAGGGACACAGAGAGCGAGGGACACAGAGAGAGCGAGGGACACACAGAGAGCGTGGGACACAGAGAGCGAGGGACACAGAGAGCGAGGGACACAGAGAGCGAGGGACACAGAGAGCGAGGGACACAGAGAGAGCGAGGGACACACAGAGAGCGTGGGACACAGAGAGCGAGGGACACAGAGAGCGAGGGACACAGAGAGAGTGAGGGATACAGAGAGTGAGGGACACAGAGAGAGTGAGGGATACAGAGAGTGAGGGACACAGAGAGAGTGAGGGACACAGAGCGCGAGGGACTCAGAGAGAGCGAGGGACACAGGGAGCGAGGGGCACAGAGAGAGTGTGGGACACAGAGCGCGAGGGACAATGCGAGCGCGAGGGACACACAGAAAGGGAGTGACATAGGCCCCCCCACCCTCTCTCTCGTTGTGTCCCTCTCTCTCTCGCTGTGTCCCTTGCTCTCTGTGTCCCTTGCTCTCTGTGTCCCTTGCTCTCTCCCTGTCCCCCTCTCTCTCGTTGTGTCCCTCTCTCTCTCTCGCTGTGTCCCTTGCTCTCTGTGTCCCTCACTCTCTGTGTCCTTCGCTCTCTCTGCGTCCCTCGCTCTCTCTGTGCCCCTCGCTCTGTCTGTGTCCCTCGGTCTGTGTCCCTCACTCTCTCTGTGTCCCTCACTCTCTGTGTCCCTCGCTCTCTCTGTGTCCCTCGCTCTCTCTGTTTCCCTCGCTCTCTGTGTTCCTCACTCTCTGTGTCCCTCACTCTCTCTGTGTCCCATGCTCTGTCTGTGTCCCTCGCTCTCTCTGTGTGTCCCTCGCTCTCTGTGTCCCACACTCTCTCAGTGTGTCCCTCACTCTCTGTATCCTTCACTCTCTAAGTGTCCCTCGTTCTCTGTGTCCCTTGCTCTCTGTGACCCTCGCTCTCTCTGTGTCCCCCACTCTCTCTGTGTCCCTCGCGGTCTCTGTGTCCCTCCCAGTGTCTGTGTCGCTCGCACTCTCTGTGTCCCTCGCGCTCTCTGTGTCACTCGTGCTCTCTGTGTCCTTCGCTCTCTGTGTCCCTCGCTCTCTGTGTCCCTCGCTCTCTGTGTCCCTCGCTCTCTCTCTGCCCCTCGCTCTCTCTGTGTCCCTCGCTCGCTGTGTGTCCCTCGCTCTCTCTGTGTCCCTGGCTCTCTGTGTCCCTTGCTCTCTCTCTGCCCCTCGCTCTCTCTGTGTCCCTCGCTCTCTGTGTGTCCCTCGCTCTCTCTGTGTCCCTCGCTCTCTCTGTGTCCCTCGCTCTCTGTGCGCCTCACTCTCTGTGTCCCTCGCACTCTCTGTGTCCTTCGCTCTCTCTGTGTCCCTCGCTCTCTGTGTCCCACACTGTCTGTGTCCGACACTCTCTGTGTCCCTTGCCCTTTGTGTCCCTCGCTCTCTGTGTCCCTCACTCTTTGTGTCCCTCATGCTCTGTGCTACTCGCTCTCTGTGTCCCTCGCTCTCTGTGTCCCACACTCTCTGTGTCCCACACTCTCTGTGTCCCTCTCTCTCTGTGTCCCACACTCTCTGTGTCCCTCGCTCTGTGTGTCCCTCGATCTCTCTGTGTCCCTCCCTCTCTCTGTGTCCCTCGCTCTCCCTGTGTCGCTCACTCTCGGTGTCCCTCACTCTCTCTGTGTCCCTCACTCTCTGTGTTCCTCACTCTCTGTGTCCCTCACTCTCTCTGTGCCCCACACTCTCTGTGACCCTCACTCTCTCTGTGTCCCTCACTCACTCTCTGTCCCTCACTCTCTCTGTGGCCCTCACCCTCTATGTCCCTTACTCTTTCTGTGTCCCTCGCTCTCTGTGTCCCTCACTCTCTGTGTCCCTCACTCTCTCTGTGTCCCTCACTCTGTGTCTCTCGCTCTCTCTGTGTGTCCCTCGCTCTCTGTGTCCCTCACTCTCTGTGCCCCTCACTCTCTCTGTGTCCCTCACTCTCTGTGTCCCTCGCACTCTCTGCGTTCCTCACTCTCTCTGGGTCCCTCGCCCCCTCTGGGTCCCTCACTCTCTCTGTGTCCCTCACTCTCTGTGTCCCTCGCTCTCTGTGTCCCTCGCACTCTGTGTCCCTCACTCTCTCTGTGTCTCTCACTCTCTCTGTGTACCACACTCTCTCTGTGTGTCCCTCGCTCTCTGTGTCCCTCGCTCTCTCTGTGTGTCCCTCGCTCTCTGTGTCCCTCGCTCTCTCTGTGTCCATGGCTCTGTCTGTGTGTCCCTCATTCTCTGTGTCCCACACTCTCTCTGTGTGTCCCTCACTCTCTGTTTCCCTCGCTATCTCTGTGTGTCCCTCGCTCTCTGTGTACCTCGCTCTCTGTGTCCTCGCTCTCTCTGTGTCACTCGCGCTCTCTGTGTCCCTCACTCTCTCTGTGTCCCTCCCTTTCTGTGTGTCCCTCGCTCTCTCTGTGTCCCTCGCTCTGTCTGTGTCCCTCGCTCTGTCTGTGTCCCTCGCTCTGTGTCCCTCACTCTCTCTGTGTCCCTCACTCTCTCTGTGTCCCTCACTCTCTCTGTGTCCCTCGCTCTCTCTGTGTCCCTCGCTCTCTCTGTGTCCCTCGCTCTCTGTGTTCCACACTCTCTGTGTCCCTCACTCTCTCTGTGTGTCCATCCCTCTCTGTGTCCCTCGCTCTCTCTGTTTCCCTCGCTCTCTGTGTTCCTCACTCTCTGTGTCCCTCACTCTCTCTGTGTCCCTTGCTCTGTCTGTGTCCCTCGCTCTCTCTGTGTGTCCCTCGCTCTCTGTTTCCCTCGCTCTCTGTGCCCCTCGCGCTCTCTGTGTCACTCGCTCTCTGTGTCCCACACTCTCTCTGTGTCCCTTGCTCTGTCTGTGTCCCTCGCTCTCTCTGTGTGTCCCTCGCTCTCTGTTTCCCTCGCTCTCTGTGCCCCTCGCGCTCTCTGTGTCACTCGCTCTCTGTGTCCCACACTCTCTCAGTGTGTCCCTCACTCTCTGTATCCTTCACTCTCTAAGTGTCCCTCGCTCTCTGTGTCCCTTGCTCTCTGTGACCCTCGCTCTCTGTGTCCCTCACTCTCTCTGTGTCCCTCACTCTCTGTGTCTCTCGCTCTCTCTGTGTGTCCCTCGCTCTCTGTGTCCCTCACTCTCTGTGCCCCTCACTCTCTCTGTGTCCCTCACTCTCTGTGTCCCTCGCGCCCTCTGCGTCCCTCGCTCTCTCTGGGTCCCTCGCTCCCTCTGGGTCCCTCACTCTCTCTGTGTCCCTCACTCTCTGTGTCCCTTGCTCTCTGTGTCCCTTGCTCTCTGTGTCCCTCGCTCTCTGTGTCATTCGCTCTCTCTGTGTTGCTCGCTCTCCTTGTGTCCCTCAGTCTCTCTGTGTCTCTCACTCTCTCTGTGTCCCACACTCTCTCTGTGTGTCCCTCGCTCTCTGTGTCCCTCGCTCTCTCTGTGTGTCCCTCGCTCTCTGTGTCCCTCGCTCTCTGTGTCCCTCGCTCTCTGTGTCCCTCACTCTCTCTGTGTCCATGGCTATGTCTGTGTCCCTCACTCTCTCTGTGTCCCTCGCTCTCCCTGAGTCGCTCACTCTCTCTGTGTCCCTTGCTCTCTCTGTGTCCCTTGCTCTCTGTGACCCTCACTCTCTCTGTGTCCCCCACTCTCTCTCTGTCCCTTGCGGTCTCTCTGTCCCTCCCGGTGTCTGTGTCGCTCGCACTCTCTGTGTCCCTCGCGCTCTCTGTGTCACTCGTGCTCTCTGTGTCCTTCGCTCTCTGTGTCCCTCGCTCTCTGTGTCCCTCGCTCTCTGTGTCCCTCGCTCTCTCTCTGCCCCTCGCTCTCTCTGTGTCCCTCGCTCGCTGTGTGTCCCTCGCTCTCTCTGTGTCCCTGGCTCTCTGTGTCCCTTGCTCTCTCTCTGCCCCTCGCTCTCTCTGTGTCCCTCGCTCTCTGTGTGTCCCTCGCTCTCTCTGTGTCCCTCGCTCTCTCTGTGTGCCTCGCTCTCTGTGCTCCTCACTCTCTGTGTCCCTCGCACTCTCTGTGTCCGACACTCTCTGTGTCCCTTGCCCTTTGTGTCCCTCGCTCTCTGTGTCCCTCACTCTTTGTGTCCCTCATGCTCTGTGCTACTCGCTCTCTGTGTCCCTCGCTCTCTGTGTCCCACACTCTCTGTGTCCCACACTCTCTGTGTCCCTCGCTCTCTGTGTCCCACACTCTCTGTGTCCCTCGCTCTGTGTGTCCCTCGCTCTCTCTGTGTCCCTCCCTCTCTCTGTGTCCGTGGCTCTCCCTGTGTCGCTCACTCTCCGTGTCCCTCACTCTCTCTGTGTCCTTTGCTCTCTCTGTGTCCCTCGCTCTCTCTGTGTCCCTCCATCTCTCTGTGTCCCTCGCTCTCCCTGTGTCGCTCACTCTCGGTGTCCCTCACTCTCTCTGTGTCCCTCACTCTCTGTGTTCCTCACTCTCTGTGTCCCTCACTCTCTCTGTGCCCCTCACTCTCTGTGACCCTCACTCTCTCTGTCTCCCTCACTCACTCTCTGTCCCTCACTCTCTCTGTGGCCCTCACTCTCTATGTCCCTTACTCTTTCTGTGTCCCTCGCTCTCTGTGTCCCTCGCTCTCTGTGTCCCTCACTCTCTCTGTGTCCCTCACTCTGTGTCTCTCGCTCGCTCTGTGTGTCGCTCGCTCTCTGTGTCCCTCACTCTCTGTGCCCCTCACTCTCTCTGTGTCCCTCACTCTCTGTGTCCCTCGCACTCTCTGCGTTCCTCGCTCTCTCTGGGTCCCTCGCTCCCTCTGGGTCCCTCACTCTCTCTGTGTCCCTCACTCTCTGTGTCCCTTGCTCTCTGTGTCCCTCGCTCCCTGTGTCATTCGCTCTCTCTGTGTTCCTCGCTCTCTGTGTGTCCATCACTCTCTCTGTGTCTCTCACTCTCTCTGTGTCCCACACTCTCTCTGTGTGTCCCTCGCTCTCTGTGTCCCTCGCTCTCTCTGTGTGTCCCTCGCTCTCTGTGTCCCTCGCTCTCTCTGTGTCCATGGCTCTGTCTGTGTGTCCCTCATTCTCTGTGTCCCACACTCTCTCTCTGTGTCATTCACTCTCTCTGTGTCCCACACTCTCTCTGTGTGTCCCTCACTCTCTGTGTCCCTCGCTATCTCTGTGTGTCCCTCGCTCTCTGTGTCCCTCGCTCTCTGTGTCCTCGCTCTCTCTGTGTCACTCGCGCTCTCTGTGTCCCTCACTCTCTCTGTGTCCCTCCCTTTCTGTGTGTCCCTCGCTCTCTCTGTGTCCCTCGCTCTGTCTGTGTCCCTCACTCTGTGTCCCTCACTCTCTCTGTGTCCCTCACTCTCTCTGTGTCCCTCGCTCTCTCTGTGTCCCTCGCTCTCTCTGTGTCCCTCGCTCTCTGTGTTCCACACTCTCTGTGTCCCTCACTCACTCTGTGTGTCCCTCCCTCTCTGTGTCCCTCGCTCTCTCTGTTTCCCTCGCTCTCTGTGTTCCTCACTCTCTGTGTCCCTCACTCTCTCTGTGTCCCTTACTCTGTCTGTGTCCCTCGCTCTCTCTGTGTCCCTCGCTCTCTGTGTCCTTCGCTCTCTGTGCCCCTCGCACTCTCTGTGTAACTCGCTCTCTGTGTCCCACACTCTCTCAGTGTGTCCCTCACTCTCTGTATCCTTCACTCTCTAAGTGTCCCTCGCTCTGTCTGTGTCCCTCGCTCTGTGTCCCTCACTCTCTCTGTGTCCCTCACTCTCTCTGTGTCCCTCACTCTCTCTGTGTCCCTCGCTCTCTCTGTGTCCCTCGCTCTCTCTGTGTCCCTCGCTCTCTGTGTTCCACACTCTCTGTGTCCCTCACTCTCTCTGTGTGTCCATCCCTCTCTGTGTCCCTCGCTCTCTCTGTTTCCCTCGCTCTCTGTGTTCCTCACTCTCTGTGTCCCTCACTCTCTCTGTGTCCCTTGCTCTGTCTGTGTCCCTCGCTCTCTCTGTGTGTCCCTCGCTCTCTGTTTCCCTCGCTCTCTGTGCCCCTCGCGCTCTCTGTGTCACTCGCTCTCTGTGTCCCACACTCTCTCTGTGTCCCTTGCTCTGTCTGTGTCCCTCGCTCTCTCTGTGTGTCCCTCGCTCTCTGTTTCCCTCGCTCTCTGTGCCCCTCGCGCTCTCTGTGTCACTCGCTCTCTGTGTCCCACACTCTCTCAGTGTGTCCCTCACTCTCTGTATCCTTCACTCTCTAAGTGTCCCTCGCTCTCTGTGTCCCTTGCTCTCTGTGACCCTCGCTCTCTGTGTCCCTCACTCTCTCTGTGTCCCTCACTCTCTGTGTCTCTCGCTCTCTCTGTGTGTCCCTCGCTCTCTGTGTCCCTCACTCTCTGTGCCCCTCACTCTCTCTGTGTCCCTCACTCTCTGTGTCCCTCGCGCCCTCTGCGTCCCTCGCTCTCTCTGGGTCCCTCGCTCCCTCTGGGTCCCTCACTCTCTCTGTGTCCCTCACTCTCTGTGTCCCTTGCTCTCTGTGTCCCTTGCTCTCTGTGTCCCTCGCTCTCTGTGTCATTCGCTCTCTCTGTGTTGCTCGCTCTCCTTGTGTCCCTCAGTCTCTCTGTGTCTCTCACTCTCTCTGTGTCCCACACTCTCTCTGTGTGTCCCTCGCTCTCTGTGTCCCTCGCTCTCTCTGTGTGTCCCTCGCTCTCTGTGTCCCTCGCTCTCTGTGTCCCTCGCTCTCTGTGTCCCTCACTCTCTCTGTGTCCATGGCTATGTCTGTGTCCCTCACTCTCTCTGTGTCCCTCGCTCTCCCTGAGTCGCTCACTCTCTCTGTGTCCCTTGCTCTCTCTGTGTCCCTTGCTCTCTGTGACCCTCACTCTCTCTGTGTCCCCCACTCTCTCTCTGTCCCTTGCGGTCTCTCTGTCCCTCCCGGTGTCTGTGTCGCTCGCACTCTCTGTGTCCCTCGCGCTCTCTGTGTCACTCGTGCTCTCTGTGTCCTTCGCTCTCTGTGTCCCTCGCTCTCTGTGTCCCTCGCTCTCTGTGTCCCTCGCTCTCTCTCTGCCCCTCGCTCTCTCTGTGTCCCTCGCTCGCTGTGTGTCCCTCGCTCTCTCTGTGTCCCTGGCTCTCTGTGTCCCTTGCTCTCTCTCTGCCCCTCGCTCTCTCTGTGTCCCTCGCTCTCTGTGTGTCCCTCGCTCTCTCTGTGTCCCTCGCTCTCTCTGTGTGCCTCGCTCTCTGTGCTCCTCACTCTCTGTGTCCCTCGCACTCTCTGTGTCCGACACTCTCTGTGTCCCTTGCCCTTTGTGTCCCTCGCTCTTTGTGTCCCTCACTCTTTGTGTCCCTCATGCTCTGTGCTACTCGCTCTCTGTGTCCCTCGCTCTCTGTGTCCCACACTCTCTGTGTCCCACACTCTCTGTGTCCCTCGCTCTCTGTGTCCCACACTCTCTGTGTCCCTCGCTCTGTGTGTCCCTCGCTCTCTCTGTGTCCCTCCCTCTCTCTGTGTCCGTGGCTCTCCCTGTGTCGCTCACTCTCCGTGTCCCTCACTCTCTCTGTGTCCTTTGCTCTCTCTGTGTCCCTCGCTCTCTCTGTGTCCCTCCATCTCTCTGTGTCCCTCGCTCTCCCTGTGTCGCTCACTCTCGGTGTCCCTCACTCTCTCTGTGTCCCTCACTCTCTGTGTTCCTCACTCTCTGTGTCCCTCACTCTCTCTGTGCCCCTCACTCTCTGTGACCCTCACTCTCTCTGTCTCCCTCACTCACTCTCTGTCCCTCACTCTCTCTGTGGCCCTCACTCTCTATGTCCCTTACTCTTTCTGTGTCCCTCGCTCTCTGTGTCCCTCGCTCTCTGTGTCCCTCACTCTCTCTGTGTCCCTCACTCTGTGTCTCTCGCTCGCTCTGTGTGTCGCTCGCTCTCTGTGTCCCTCACTCTCTGTGCCCCTCACTCTCTCTGTGTCCCTCACTCTCTGTGTCCCTCGCACTCTCTGCGTTCCTCGCTCTCTCTGGGTCCCTCGCTCCCTCTGGGTCCCTCACTCTCTCTGTGTCCCTCACTCTCTGTGTCCCTTGCTCTCTGTGTCCCTCGCTCCCTGTGTCATTCGCTCTCTCTGTGTTCCTCGCTCTCTGTGTGTCCATCACTCTCTCTGTGTCTCTCACTCTCTCTGTGTCCCACACTCTCTCTGTGTGTCCCTCGCTCTCTGTGTCCCTCGCTCTCTCTGTGTGTCCCTCGCTCTCTGTGTCCCTCGCTCTCTCTGTGTCCATGGCTCTGTCTGTGTGTCCCTCATTCTCTGTGTCCCACACTCTCTCTCTGTGTCATTCACTCTCTCTGTGTCCCACACTCTCTCTGTGTGTCCCTCACTCTCTGTGTCCCTCGCTATCTCTGTGTGTCCCTCGCTCTCTGTGTCCCTCGCTCTCTGTGTCCTCGCTCTCTCTGTGTCACTCGCGCTCTCTGTGTCCCTCACTCTCTCTGTGTCCCTCCCTTTCTGTGTGTCCCTCGCTCTCTCTGTGTCCCTCGCTCTGTCTGTGTCCCTCACTCTGTGTCCCTCACTCTCTCTGTGTCCCTCACTCTCTCTGTGTCCCTCGCTCTCTCTGTGTCCCTCGCTCTCTCTGTGTCCCTCGCTCTCTGTGTTCCACACTCTCTGTGTCCCTCACTCACTCTGTGTGTCCCTCCCTCTCTGTGTCCCTCGCTCTCTCTGTTTCCCTCGCTCTCTGTGTTCCTCACTCTCTGTGTCCCTCACTCTCTCTGTGTCCCTTACTCTGTCTGTGTCCCTCGCTCTCTCTGTGTCCCTCGCTCTCTGTGTCCTTCGCTCTCTGTGCCCCTCGCACTCTCTGTGTAACTCGCTCTCTGTGTCCCACACTCTCTCAGTGTGTCCCTCACTCTCTGTATCCTTCACTCTCTAAGTGTCCCTCGCTCTCTGTGTCCCTTGCTCTCTGTGACCCTCGCTCTCTGTGTCCCTCACTCTCTCTGTGTCCCTCACTCTCTGTGTCTCTCGCTCTCTCTGTGTGTCCCTCGCTCTCTGTGTCCCTCACTCTCTGTGCCCCTCACTCTCTCTGTGTCCCTCACTCTCTGTGTCCCTCGCGCTCTCTGCGTCCCTCGCTCTCTCTGGGTCCCTCGCTCCCTCTGGGTCCCTCACTCTCTCTGTGTCCCTCACTCTCTCTGTGTCCCACACTCTCTCTGTGTGTCCCTCGCTCTCTGTGTCCCTCGCTCTCTCTGTGTGTCCCTCGCTCTCTGTGTCCCTCGCTCTCTCTGTGTCCATGGCTCTGTCTGTGTGTCCCTCACTCTCTGTGTCCCACACTCTCTCTCTGTGTCACTCACTCTCTCTGTGTCCCACACTCTCTCTATGTGTCCCTCACTCTCTGTGTCCCTCGCTATCTCTGTGTGTCCCTCGCTCTCTGTGTCCCTCGCTCTCTGTGTCCTCGCTCTCTCTGTGTCACTCGCGCTCTCTGTGTCCCTCACTCTCTCTGTGTCCCTCCCTTTCTGTGTGTCCCTCGCTCTCTCTGTGTCCCTCGCTCTGTCTGTGTCCCTCGCTCTGTCTGTGTCCCTCGCTCTGTGTCCCTCACTCTCTCTGTGTCCCTCGCTCTCTCTGTGTCCCTCGCTCTCTCTGTGTCCCTCGCTCTCTGTGTTCCACACTCTCTGTGTCCCTCACTCTCTCTGTGTGTCCCTCGCTCTCTGTGTCCCTCGCTCTCTGTGTTTCCCTCGCTCTCTGTGTTCCTCACTCTCTGTGTCCCTCACTCTCTCTGTGTTTCCCTCGCTCTCTGTGTCCCTCGCTCTCTGTGTCCCTCGTTCTCTCTGTGCGTCCCTCGTTCTCTACGTCCCTCGCTCTCTCTGTGTCCCTTGCTCTGGCTGTGTCCCTCGCTCTCTCTGTGTGTCCCTCGCTCTCTGTGTCCCTCGCTCTCTGTGTCCCTCGCTATCTCTCTGTGTCCCTCGCTCTCTCTGTGTCCCTCACTCACTGTGTTCCACACTCTCTGTGTCCCTCGCTCTCTGTGTCCCTCGCGCTCTCTGTGTCACTCGCTCTCTGTGTCCCACACTCTCTCAGTGTGTCCCTCACTCTCTGTATCCTTCACTCTATAAGTGTCCCTCGCTCTCTGTGTCCCTTGCTCTCTGTGACCCTCGCTCTCTCTGTGTTCCCCCACTCTCTCTCTGTCCCTCGCGGTCTCTGTGTCCCTCCCGGTGTCTGTGTCGCTCGCGCTCTCTGTGTCCCTCGCGCTCTCTGTGTCACTCGTGCTCTCTGTGTCCTTCGCTCTCTTTGTCCCTCGCTCTCTGTGTGTTCCTCGCTCTCTCTGTGTCCCTCGCTCTCTGTGTCCCTCGCTCTCTCTGTGTCCCTCGCTCTCTGTGTCCCTCGCTCTCTCTCTGCCCCTCGCTCTCTCAGTGTCCCTCGCTCTCTGTGTGTCCCTCGCTCTCTCTGTGTCCCTCGCTCTCTGTGTGTTCCTCGCTCTCTCTGTGTCCCGCGCTCTCTGTGCCCCTCACTCTCTTTGTCCCTCGCTCTCTGTGTCCCACACTCTCTGTGTCCCACACTCTCTGTGTCCCTTGCCCTTTGTGTCCCTCGCTCTCTGTGTCCCTCACTCTTTTTGTCCCTCATGCTCTGTGCTACTCGCTATCTGTGGCCCTCGCTCTCTGTGTCCCACACTCTCTGTGTCCCTCGCTCTGTGAGTCCCTCACTCTCTGTGTCCCTCACTCTCTGTGTCCCTCGCTCTCTGTGTCCCACACTCTCTGTGTCCCTCGCTCTCTGTGTCCCTCGTGCTCTGTGTCCCTCGCTCTTTGTGTCCCTCGCTCTCTCTGTGTCCCTCGCGCTCTCTGTGTAGCTCGGTCTGTGACCCTCGCTCTGTCTGTGTCCCGCCCTTTCTGTGTGTCCCTCGCTCCCTCTGTGTCCCTGGCTCTCTGTGTCCCTCGCTCTCTCTCTGCTCTCTGTGTCCCTCGCTCTCTGTGTTGAACACTCTCTGTGTCCCACACTCTCTGTGTCCCTTGCCCTTTGTGTCCCTCGCTCTCTGTGTCAATCACTCTTTGTGTCCCTCATGCTCTGTGCTACTCGCTCTCTGTGTCCCTCGCTCTCTGTGTCCCACACTCTCTGTGTCCCTCGCTCTGTATGTCCCTTACTCTCTGTGTCCCTCACTCTCTGTGTCTCTCGCTCTCTGTGTCGCACACTCTCTGTGTCCCTCGCTCTCTCTGTGTCCCTCGCGCTCTCTGTGTAGCTCGGTCTGTGACCCTCGCTCTGTCTGTGTCCCTCCCTTTCTGTGTGTCCCTCGCTCTCGCTGTGTCCCTCGCGCTCTCTGTGTCCCTCGCTCTCTCTGTGTCCCTCACTCTCTCTGTGTCCCTCGCTCTCCCTGAGTCGCTCACTCTCTCTGTGTCCCTTGCTCTCTCTGTGTCCCTCGCTCTCTGTGTCCCTCGCTCTCTCTGTGTCCCTCCCTCTCTCTGTGTCCCTCGCTCTCGCTGTGTCGCTCACTATCGGTGTACCTCACTCTCTCTGTGTCCCTCACTCTCTGTGTTCCTCACTCTCTGTGTCCCTCACTCTCTCTGTGCCCCTCACTCTCTGTGACCCTCACTCTCTCTGTGTCCCTCACTCACTCTCTGTCCCTCACTCTCTCTGTGGCCCTCACTCTCTGTGTCCCTGACTCTCTCTGTGTCCCTCGCTCTCTCTGTCCCTCGCTCTCTGTGTCCCTCACTCTCTCTGTGTCCCTCACTCTCTGTGTCTCTCGCTCTCTCTGTGTGTCCCTCGCTCTCTGTGTCCCTCGCTCTCTGTGTCCCTCACTCTCTGTGCCCCTCACTCTCTGTGTGTCCCTCACTCTCTGTGTCCCTCGCGCTGTCTGCGTCCCTCGCTCTCTCTGGGTCCCTCGCTCCCTCTGGGTCCCTCACTCTCTCTGTGTCCCTCACTCTCTGTGTCCCTCGCTCTCTGTGTCCCTCGCTCTCTGTGTCATTTGCTCTCTCTGTGTTCCTCGCTCTCTGTGTGTCCCTCACTCTCTCTGTGTCTCTCACTCTCTCTGTGTCCCACACTCTCTCTGTGTGTCCCTCGCTCTCTGTGTCCCTCGCTATCTCTGTGTGTCGCTCGCTCTCTGTGTCCCTCGCTCTCTGTGTTCTCGCTCTTTCTGTGTCACTCGCGCTCTCTGTGTCCCTCACTCTCTCTGTGTCCCTCGCTCTCTCTGTGTCCCTCGCTCTCTCTGTGTCCCTCGCTCTGTCTGTGTCCCTCGCTCTGTCTGTGTCCCTCTCTCTGTGTCCCTCACTCTCTCTGTGTCCCTCACTCTCTCTGTGTGTCCCTCGCTCTCTGTGTCCCTCGCTCTCTCTGTGTCCCTCGCTCTCTGTGTCCCTCGCTCTCTATGTTTCCCTCGCTCTCTGTGTCCCTCGTTCTCTCTGTGCGTCCCTCGCTCCCTATGTCCCTCGCTCTCCATGTCCCTCGCTCTCTCTGTGTCCCTTGCTCTGTCTGTGTCCCTCGCTCTCTCTGTGTGTCCCTCGCTCTCTGTGTCCCTCGCTCTCTCTCGCTGTGTCCATCACTCTCTCGCTGCGTCTTTCTCTCTCTCTCTCTCTGGGGAACTCCGGACATTTCTGGGAACGCACCATGGTCACCCGGACTGTGTGCGGCTGGCGCTGGGCAGCTGGGGAAATCTGGGGCTGCTCCTTGGCTCCGCCCGGGCCTATGTCAGAGAGGCCTGGGAGTTCGATCAAGACCAGGAGGAGCAGCGCCAAGCTGTTCCGTTCCTTGTGGGACTCCTGAGGGAGTGGAGGGGGCGGGACCCCCACTCTGAGCACTAAAGGTGATGGATAACTATTGCTGCTGACATGGAGGTAACCATGGCCAGCCTCAACATCAACGGCAGCAGCCACGCGCACCACCGGTTCCAGTTCCTGTCTATCCTCCGGGACGGAAAGTACGGGGTGTGCTTCCTGCAGGAAACCCAGGCCATCCCGGTGACGAAGCTCAGTGGACCCTGGAGGGGCAAGGAGGAGTCTTCATGAGTCACCTGGCCCCACGTTCGGGCGGGGTGGCTATCTTGTTGGCTCCACATTTTCAGCCGGAGATCTTGGGGATCAAGGAGCCGGTGCCAGGCCGTCTGCTGCACCTAAAGGCCCGTTTCGGGGCAGCGGTGATTCACTTTGTAAATGTATCCGCTCCCGTGGCCGGACCGCAGCAGGCGGCTTCCTTCCAAAAGGTGTCCACTCTTCTCGGCACCATCCCGGTGGGAGAGTTGTTATTGAAAATATGGAAAGATGTGTCATTTGAAACATGGAAGTCTGGCAATATCTGGTCTGGGAGAAACAAGAGAGGATACAGGGAAAGATCCCCCGAAGGGTTAACAGCAGCTGCCAGGAGAGGATTGTAAAATGCAGATCTCCTTGCTCAAGCAGGCTCAGCAAACAAGACAAACAGGATTTTGAATGGAGCCAAAAACAATGGCCCACACCTTCATTGAAAGTAACTGTCTTAGTTAGCAGCTGGAAAAAAGGATGAGGTTCAGTTGTATTTGGTGATAATTCTAGGTGTGAAAATTTGCTAAACCAGGTAAATTAAAGAAAACTGGAGACTATCAGTCTAGGAGAAACATAATTCAAAGCCAAAATCAAAGTCAAAATTACGAGCTGAGGACACAATTGGAAAATAAAACTACAGAAATGACAGGAATTAAAAGTGACACCTCTTGAAACCAAAGCATTTTGATCATCACACAGGAAACAATGTAATCAGATCTATGAGATGAAGTTATGTCAAAATGAATACGTAGTTGGATTAGAAAGTTTAGATCAAAGATACTTTTTACAATCAAAGTGAAATAAGTTACTTTACAATAAAATCATAAAAGCTAGATAACTGTTAGAAAAATATATAAACCCAGAGACCAGGGCAGGAACTACCAGAACCAGAACCAGAACTCAGAGGGAGGGAGAGAGAGAAGCAGAGAAGAAACAAGCAGCTCAGAGTCAGATTACAGTCAGCTCGGCCATGGGAAAGACAAGGCATAGCAGCCGAGCTAAAACAGCTAATACATCTCAGGAAAACTTGAATTTAAAGAGTCAGCTCAGAGATAGCCAGCAGAGCCAGCTCTCACAGCTCGGTACATGGGAAAGACAGGACACAGCAACCGAGCTCATCAGCGATTACATCGAAAGAAGACCAGACTTTATAAAGAAGATTGATTGTCAAGGTGGGCCTGAAGGTCCCTTCAACCACCCAGAAGGACCCAGAAGCAAGGTCTTTTTCCTTTCTGTAAAGAAAGTATTTGCAGCTTTTAAAAGAAAAAATATAATAATAAAATAACTTAATTTAACCTGAAATAGTGGTATTCCAAAGTCTACTTTACTTACTTAGCAATGCGGGACCCAGGATCGATGGTACTAAGTGGTAAGTAGATGAAATCTTCGGCGAATGCATGAGTTATACCGGGGGATAACTAGAAAACATAGTTTGACCTGAATAGCACCCACTGAAGCTTGCATCGGAGTCGGGGAGTGAGAATCCCTGATCACCATTTAGAATGTCGCCCCTTTTTGGTATAGGGGGACTTCTAAGAATAGTGGTGAGTTTTCAAAAACATGGCGCCCAACGTTTTAATTAAAACCCTGTCAATTACGCCGAATGGGTTGCTTTATTTTCCACATGGCAGCCGTCGTGTTAACAACGTGAGAATTGTGCCCAGCCGATTGTTTTGCTTTCTCCATGGCATCCAGCGTGGAGACCTAGAATATTAGAAGTTTCTAGGTAAAACGAGGCTAGAATAGTAGAAGTTTCTAAATCAGCAGAGGGTGCTTGAATATTAGAAGTTTCTAGTTCCCAACAAACGGTTGGAATATTAGAAGTTTCTAACCGGCACAAAGGCTGGAATATTAGAAGTTTCTGGTCTATTATGAGTCAGACTTTACCTGCCGAGTTTAGTCTGGAAAGTCATGTGATTGATTTCTGCAAAGATATTCTGTGGATCGAGGGGACATAAAACTCAGGTTGGGTGTGAAATCAGCAAATTAGCAGATGCTGACCCTGAGAAAAAGTCTGCAAGACATCTTGGTGACAGCACTAAAAATCTTGCATCCATTACTGGTAAAAGGAGGTCAAAAAATAAATCATCCTTAGAGTAAGGCAGATTGTGAGGTTAAATCCTAAAGAAATAGAGGACGCCTAGAATCTTTAGAGACCAATAACCAATCGGCCATTAACTAAAACAGGAAGATAGTGCCTTAGTCAGCCTTGGGTAGGGCCCAGAAAGGGCACCTAACCTTCATTTCAGATTGCAACTGAAAGGGACAACGAGGAACAGAACTTAGAATTCCGAAAAATGGCAATTAGAACAATCCTCTTGCTGTGAAACACGGTTGAAGCAATGAACCAGAGTGGGAGAAATTAATAGAGGCAAAAAACTCCTGCATAAGTGAAACTTTATCAGCATGGAGGGGTATCAATTTTTGTTAAAAGTAATTAAAACCCCACTGGACAGAGGTCGAAGATCTCATTGTATAAACGTGCGTGCGTGTTCAATAAGGGTTTGTGAAACCCTACAAAGTAGAGGTCCAAGGTCTGAGCGGATGAATGAGTGTGTGTGTGTCTAAGAAGGAATTGTGAATTTCCTTTGGTGTTTGTATTTTTAAATAAATGTTGTATTTTGCAAAACCGAGTTTCACATCAATTAAAAGTTATAAATGGCAGGTAGAAATGTGATCAGTATTATGAGGTGATAAATCAGTATGTTCAGAGTTAAATTGGTCTCAGAATAAACAGATAAAGAGTTTGTACTGGGCAGCAGTCAGCTGCTAGCAGGCTTTGAAACTGAGTGTTGAAATTGACACTGCATAGCTCCGCAGGGTCCTAGTGCCCGATGAGCTCAAGAATGTCACCAGCAAAAATAACCACGTTTAGAATGTTAAATACATTGAAGAAGGAGCTTTAGAGAATAAAGATTTTGGATCAAAAGTTAGATTAAGAGAATTACTTGCAGTATAAGGAAAAGGGAATCTGATGGCAGGAAAAGATTTGGTAAAAATAGATGCAGGTAAAATTAAGATATTAAAACAATTGATAACACAGAGGAAGTTTGGGTGAAGCTACCAACTAAAACTGCAGGGAAAATAATCAGTGAAGCTGAGAAATGTGAAG